>NW_006399900.1:486010-556580 GCF_000299155.1 Elephantulus edwardii
TGTTCATTGAAACTAATAAAATTTAATAATAATAATAATAAAAAAGCCAGTAAAGGTTTGTTTCAGGGATGGAAATTTTCTCCATGCATAGTCAACCTGTATACTGAGCAAATAATTGACGAAGCTAGACTCTCTGTAGAGAAATGTGGCATCAGGATCATAGGGTGACTCATCAGTGACCTGTGTATGCAGATGGCACAACCTTGCTTGCTGAAAGTGAAGAGGACCTGAAATGTTTGCTGCAGAAGATCAAGGACTACAGCCTTCAATATGGATTACATCTCAACATCAAGAAAGGAAAAGTCCTTCCCTCAGGACCAAAAGTCAACATCATGATAAGTAGAAGAAAGTTGGAAGCTGTCAATGGTTTCACCTTGCTTAGATAAAAAAAAATTAATATCTTCAGTACGCTCAGGAAACCAGATGTTTTGTGTTGGTAAAGTTCACTTTTAGGGACCTCTCCCTAATAATTAATAGTATTGATGTCAATTTGAAGACTGATTCAGGCCATGGCCTTCTAAATGACTTATCAGAAAGTTGGACAATGAATAAGAATGACAGAAAAAGAATTGATGCCTTTGAGTTATCGTGTCAAAAGAATAAGTGGAAATGTCTTGAAGAAAGTACAGCTGTACTCCTTGGAGGCAAAAATAGTGAAATTTCATCTCTCATACTTTGGATGTGTAGCTAGATGAGGTTGTTTCTTTGAAAGGGACATCATGCTTGGAAAGATGGAGGGTCAGGTAAGGAGAGGAAGAACCCCAGTGAAATAGATTGACCCAGTAACTGTAACAATGTGTCAGAGATGTGTTTCCGAGATGATGAGGATGACACAGGACAGGGCAGGGCTCAGTTCTGTTGTTTGTAGGGTCATTTTAAAAAAAGAAATTATATTGGTTTGCTAATAAAGTTTGTATGCATTGTGTTTCACACTAGTCTTTATTCATATTGTGTTTTATATAGCCATTCCAATATTATGTTTTAGAAAACTAATCACTTTTGGACCTTGTCCATCATTACCCAATCCTTTCAGGTCTTCACTGGATTCGCCCCATTTCTTTCACCACTTCCCTCCACCCACCAAATTGTGCAACCCTGTGTTTTTGCCCCTGCCCATTCTCACCTCTCTTCTTCCACCCCTTTTCTCCATGAGTCCCTATATATGCTTTACCAGTTATCCTTCTATTTTCACAACAATGTAAAATTTTTTTACAATAATGTAAAATAAATACTTTACAATTGAAAAACAATAATTCTTTTACAATAATGTTTATAGGATCTTTATGAGTTATACTTAATTCAACAGCATCTAACAAGAGTAACTATGTCTAGAATATTTATCCTTATGTGTTCAATTTCATTTTTGACAATTTATAGTTTTTTTTTTATTTATGTCTTGTAAAATCCAAATCTTTCTTTATCAGTTGATGTTTGCAGTTATTTCTCCTCATTTTAAGCCTTGTCACATCAGCAATTACACAGCACTGAAAAATAATGAAACATTACACTCCATAGGTAACCCAGAGGACATTATGCTGAATGAACTATCTCAGTCACAAAAGGACAAACACTGCATTAACACCTCTGTTGTAAAGCAGGACATAGGTGGGGGGAGATTAGGAGAATAGAAAAAGAGGGGTAGATAATGAACACTGTATTGAAACAGATTAAGGAAAGAACTGTTTAAAAAGAATATATTATTAGGCATTGTATGTAAGACAACAGTCCAGAATAAGAGGTACATTGCAAAGAGGACTGGATAAGGGAGGAGGAGAAAGTGAGGAAGGAGTTTATGCAACAATAAATGAATATTAAAAGAAGAGAAAGAAGGAAGCTCTAGTGGCCTAGTGGTAAAAAGCTGGGATTTAATCCCAAAGGTGGTGGCTCCCATGGAGGAGGGACAATGTCCTCCCATGCCAGTTGGATCTGACCGGACAGTACACAATAAGAAAAGAGAGAGAGAAAGAAAGTGAATGGGGGAGGGGAGGAAGAAAATGTGTGACAACGAATGAATGAAAAGCCAACTTTTCTGTAAGCTTTCAGTAAAAGGTTTACTTCATCTATGTGCCAAGGTCGACTCTACTTTGAGGATGAAGTTCTTTATCAGCTGTGTTTTGCATGTTAAACAATCTAAGGGGCTCATTTACTAGAACTTAAAATAAAAAACAACGCTTTTTAAAATGGGTTTATATACAGTAATTCATTTACATCGTGTTTCATTCGTGTCCATTGTGTAGGGTTATTTTGAGTTTTTGTTTATTTTATAATAGTTTATTTACAAAAATTATAACACTTTGTTTTTCAGACCAGATTCTTCCAATTCCTCTCACCCCACCCCATCAGATTGTAAAACCCTATGATTAATCCCCCCCTCCCACTGCACATCTTCACCCCTCTGCTTCCACACTCCTCCCCTGCCTTGGCTCTTCATATTCTTTCTACAATAATGGTTTTTATACAATATTTTTCTCATGGGCCTGAGTTAGTTCACTCAGCATAATGCTCTCCAGTTCCTCCCAAGTTAGGTAGTAATTTACAAAATCATTGCTCCTGCGTGCTGTGTAGTATTCCATTGTGTGAATATACCATAAGTTCTCAATCCATTCGATTGTGATTGAGCATATGGGCTGTTTCCATGTTATTGCAATGGTGAAAAATGCTGCTATGAGCACTGATGTACAAGTCTCTGTTTGTGTCTTAGTTCTTATTTTCTCAGGGTATATTCCAAGTATCAGACAGTGTCCCCCTGCTATCCATAAAGTTTTCAAAAATCTATTATTTTAGAAGTGGTCACATCAATGCCCCTGTTCAACATGAAGAAGCCAGAGAGTCTGCACCCAATTCCCAAATGAGAAACCCACAAGTGAATAAGAGTTTGTTTAATCACCATTGAACTATGCTTACCATTGCCCTGCATCATCTTGTCCCCACTGGATCCCTTTCATTTCCTTCACCTGTTCCCCCCACCAACCAAATTGTGCAGCCCTGCAACTGCATCCCTTTAATTTTCACCCTGGCCCATCCTCACCCTTCTGCTCTCAACCTTCCCCTCATGTATCCTCAACATGTTTTTCCCAATAAAAATTTTTAAAAAGGGGGGGGAGTGGATGACAAGCTCTATTTCCTAGTCTATCTTGGTCTAGAAATCCCACTTAAATCTGTTCACTGTGGATGATTCTGGGTCTTGAAATATTAGTGGCACAGCTTTTAGCACCACAACACCATGCAAAGCCACCAAAATATGGCAAACTGATAGATAAGCAGTTGTTTTACATACAGTGTTTAGATTTCTAAGGCAGATATAGCAATTTATTAGATCAATAAAATATTGGGATAATTTGACAAATTTTGCCTCAACTAAATGTGTGGTGTGTTTTACAAAAGAAATGAAGGTGTTCACAGTGGAGGAAAATAGTCAAAGTGAAAAGGTCACCCAGCAGGTTGATTTTCAATAAATTTTAAACTATCAATCAGTTGCCATATGAATCAATTATTTCTTTCCTAGGCATATACCCAAGAAAATTGAAAACATCTATTCATGTAAAAATATTCAATGTAAAAAATGTCCATAGCAACATTATTCATTCTACTCAAAGCAGCAGAAACCCCGTCAAACGTCCGTCAGGAGATAAAGAGATAAATGTAATGTGGTGTGTTCATACAAAGCAATATTATTTACTCTGGAAAGACAAATTAGATATTGATACATGCTACACAATAGATAAACCTTGAAAACACTATTCTAAGTGGGGGGAAAATCAGGAATAGAAAACATATTTTATTCATTCATGTATATGGCATATCTAGGATTTTTAAAAAAATCCATAAAAGAGAAAGTAAAGTAATAGTTACACGGATGAGGAGCAGGTATTGGAGATAATGGTTAAGGATTTGTTTTCTGGGAAGTAATAAAGTATCAGAATTAGATGGAGTTCTAGTGACAGTGCCTAGCAACAACAACTGCTGCCTTAATACACCACCCATTTCACAGGAGAAAGATGGGCAGTCTCCTCCTGTTCAAGTTTCAGATTGTTATTGTTTTAAGTACCATCGAGTCAAATATAACTCATAATGACCCTGTGAACTGCAGACTTGAAGCCTGTCCTATGCTGTGCCATCCACATCATCTCTGACACTTGAGTCCATTGTTGCAGTCACTATGGCAGTCTACCTGGTTAAGGGTCTTCCTCTCCTTCACTGACCCACCACCATTCGAAGAACATTTTCCCTTTCCAAGGTATAGGTTCCTAGAAACAGGCCCAAAGCATGTGAGACCAAGTTCCCCAATCTTTGCCTCCAAGAAGCATTAGCTGCACTTTTCCCAGAACATAACTGTTTGTTCTTTTGGCAGTATGTGGGATTTTCAGTACTCTTCATCAACACCACCATTCACGGGCATCAATTAATCTTCTGTCATTCTTATTCATTTTTCACCTCTCAGATGCATAACAAGTGACTGGAAAAGATTCAAGTGCACCTTATTCTCCAAATTGACATCATTATTCTTCAATATTTTAGAGAGGTCCCTGACAGTGGACTTACCCAGCACAGTATGTCTCCTGATGTCCTACCTACAGGTACAAAGGGTATTGATAGCTTGTGGGTCCAAGTAAGATGAAAGTAACAATTATCAAGAGGTCATCAGCCTCTGAAAACCTGCTACAGTGCCAGCTATGAGTCCGTTCTGATGCAGCAGCACGTGATAACAACCGGTGGCCTAGTATATGGAGAGATGCACTACTGTGGTTGTGCCTCTCAGGTGATTAGAATCTACCAGCAGCATTTTGGAAGAAAGCTTAGGAACCTCCCATGCAATCTCAGAAGCCCAGTGGAGGGTCAGTTTTAAATTGATTCTAACTTGATGGTAATTAGTAAGAATGTGTGAAGGTATATATAAGTATGTGGATATACTAAAACCACTTAATCACATAAACTAAAAAGATGAATTTTATAGTGGTGGTTGTTTTTCTTGATTGTTGTTGAGTTGAGCACAACTCATAGTGACTCCATAAGCAAAAGACCTAATGCCTTTCTATAACTATCATCATTTCTCCAAGTTCATAGAGTTTCCATAGAGTGATGTACAAAGTGGAAGAGTGTTCCTCCAGATATAACAGCACTAGTTTCACTTAGCAGTGCTTAAGTGTCGTCAAGTAGAATACGACTGAGAGTTAAGTTTTGCACAAAAGATCTAAACTCCGTTCTATGACTAACATAATTTTTTACAGAATTCTGTTCCAAAACTACCATCATTTCTGTACATTTGAAGAGTTTAGACAATTTATGGAGTTCCAGAGGCATTTAGTTCTAGGAAGTGAATGCCACTCCTGCTTTCCAGCATAAAGCAATCACGAAGCTCATCCAAACACTGTACATGATGGGTAACCATTATGATATTTGACAAGGCTATTGAACAGTGTGCAGCTTCACAGCAACACCAAGTTGTTCGGTTCAGCAAATAGACAAAAGATTGCTGTGTCATTCAAGGAATATTCATTCAAAAATTAACGAATTTGACCTGAGGGCCTAGGCAAGGCTCAGGGATGCCTTGGGGGGAAAAGAGCAATAATACACATCAAGCGTGACTCCAAAGCAGCGCGATCCCAAAAACTTCCCTTTCCTTGCCAATCTGGACCAGCACTCGCAAACAGCAAAAAGCCACATGCCCAAAGTGGAGTCTTCCAGGCCTACCTCTGCTGGCAGGCCCCTTCCAACACCTGTGGGGTTTTAAGCCAAGGCCTTTGAGCAGATTTAAACCTGAGGCAAGGTTCTTGGGGGAAAAAGAGCAATAATACACATCAAACTTGACTCCAAAGAAGCAGAACCCCAAAAACTTCCCTTCACTTTTGCATATATTAAATAATTCAATAACTTAAGCAATTCTTCTTTCTTAATTCTGAGTTATTAGTACCTTGTGATTTCATGGTAGATTTATGCTCCATAGGAGTTTGAGGTCCCTCAGAAAGGACTTGAATCTCTAATCTCTAGGTTATCGGTGGAGCTTGTTAACAGTTTGTTGAGGCTCTTCTAGTCAGATTTTATTACTAGGATTCAGCAACATCTTCCTACCTAAGGAATCTTATACCTCACTTGACCCCTGGAGCATTTTAACAAATCTCTCAGGTAATGTTAACGCACAGAAAGTTTGAGAAGAAGTGTTTGTGGTAATGCTACTGAAAATCGAGCCTCTAGCAACAATCAGCAAAGACATCAGTCTTTAGTTAAACCAAAATTAACTGGTTGAAGTTGAAAGTGATGTCATTTTACTTGGATCCACAATCAACACTCATGATAGCAGTAGTAAAAATACAAAAGAAGTGTAGGGTTGGGAAAATTTGGGGTCAAGGATGTAAGTTTAAACACTAAAATGTATCCTGGCATCTTCATTTTCTTTGTATGCATCTGATAGTTGGACAATGAATAAAGAAGAATGAGCAAGAATCAGGCCCTGAATTTTGGTGACAATTTCTGAAAATCTTAAGGACGTAAACAACAAGTCTCTTTCTGTACAACCAGAAGTACAACCAGCATGTTCCTTACGGGCCAGGTTGGTGAAACACTGTCTCACATCCTTTTCTTGTGTCAGAGGTGATAAGGATGGCTCAGATCTGTTGTCCATAAGGTTGCTATGAGTGTTTGTGGACACCACAGCACAAAACAGCCATCGCAAGTTATCTGACATCACCAAATTAGCATCTCAATTCTTCTCCACGCATGCTAACCATTCATCTGAGAATCCGATGTTGTTACTGCCTCTAATTGTTCCTCACACTTCGCTCCAGCTCTCAAAGGAACAGCTCTGATTTATTGCAAGCTCTGAGTCATTGACTAAGCTTGCTTTTGGGCTCTAACTCTACTTCACTCCCTGCTGTCGAGTTGGTTCCAACTCATAGTAACCCTCCATCACATTTCTGAGGCTATAAATCGTAACAGAAGGAGACTCATCATCTTTCTCCCTCTGAGTAAAAGGCATATTGCAACTGACAGAGAGTGTGGGCTTTCAGTTGGCATCACATCACACTACAAACTATGCAACCAGAGCTCCTACTACATCTACCAGGAGTGACATTTTTTGTTTTGCTATTATAAGCAGAAATTTACTGTCTTACTGTGTCAGAGGTACATTCACGTTCAGGATGCAGACACTAGGAGAAGGTTTGCTCGATTGTATCTCATGGAAAGGTAAGCCTTTTTCAGCATCTGTATGCCCATCATTCTTTGAAGATGTCCGTGTTCCATGTATCTTGGCTTTCCTTGAGTCAAGAAGAGTCCCAAAGCTGGGATCTTGGCCCTAACAGACAGATTCCGTTCACTGGCAATGCTTTCTTGGTAGTACTGAGGTCCTAAATGTGACATTTTTGTAAACCATTCAACTTTGCTTTGCACCCTGCCACGAAATGCTGTGGCAAAATAAGAGACTATTCATAGTGTAGCCACGGTGTAACTGAGCATGACATATTTTCCACATTAACAGGAAACGTGTGCTAATTTTACAAAGAATTCCTGACATTCTGTAACTCCCTTTCTCTTAATAAAAAAAAAAAAAAGAAAAAGAAGAGGGTGAGAACATAGCACATTTGTTTATATATATATATATATATATATATTTAGTTTGCTCAGAATAAACTACAGTGTACTGTTTCAAGGACATGCATTATTCATTTCTTTTTTTCATTTCTGAGGAAGTTTGGAACACTTTGTCATATTCACCAGGAAGAGATTCTATTTTCAAAGGATGCTCAGCTCTAGTCCCTTTCCTGTTACTATGGAGTAGAATATTTCAAACAAAGCACGATGGATATTTACAGGATTAGGGAGTTTCCTTTTTCCTTTGTGTGTCTTGAACTCACTTTCTCTATTTCACCAGAATTTTTGTGTCTTTTCTTTACGTGAAAAAGACAATATATGAAGACTATATTAAATTAGAATTTTACTTAAAACATTAGCATCCATCCTCTTCCTGACCCCATTGTCTTGGTATACTTAAAACAAACACAGGTTATGAGTACTTTATATATGTTCATTCTTTAGCCACATAAAAAGAGCTTCCTTGAAGTAATAAACAAGTTTAGCTGAATGAAGGGAGAACACAAAAACTGAACAAGTCATATGTCCTATCTTTAAAAAAATACCAAACTTACTAATAACATACAAATAAAGAAATAAAGTCACAAAGATGGGAGAAAATAGAGGTATAGAAAAAATGTCACATTTTAAGTTATAAGTGTGAGAATGTAATGGAGAAACAAGTAATTTCTAGCATGGGTATAGGAATTGACAGCCAAGAGAAGTGACTGGGGGCTGGGGGTGGTGGTGAATAACAGTAGAATCAGAATTTAATTGAGTAATATTTTAAAAAATTACAATATGATGACATAAAAGTCTATGGGAAAAAGAAAATACTTTTTTTTAAGAAGATACCCTTTTTTGAAGAAGATACTTTTTTAAAGCACCATGAAAGAAGATGAGTAAAATATTGATTCTCCTCTAGTCTTTGTGGTTATTATTTACTATCAAGTTATAAGGTTTGGAAAGGGTTAAACCGGGTGGCTCCTTGGAGGCAAGGATTCTGAGGCTCCATGTAACATACTTTGGACATGTTTTAAGGAGAGACCGGTCCTTGGAGAAAGACATCATGCTTGGGAGGGTGGAGGGACAGAGCAGGAGGGGAAGGTGGATTGATTCAGTGACTGGTGTAATCAGGATGGGTGTGTCGGAGACAGTGCGATTGACACAGGACAGAGCAGAGTTTAGGGCTCTTGTACATAGGGTGGCTATGAGTCACAAGCGACTCGACGGCACATAACAACAACAACAACATCAAGTCATAAATGATGCATCGCTGATGCTCCAGGAGGCTTTCAGAGGCAATAAATCACATGAGAGTTGATAGCACATTTTTCTCCTGTGGAGCAACTGGTGGACTTGAACCACATACCTTTGTATTGGTATCACAATTCCTTATCTTTAAGCCACCAGAACCATTTGATTAATATTGTCCTATAGAGGCTGTGACCAGATCAATTGCATGCTATGATGACCTAGGAAAAGAAGAAAAGAGATTGAAACGCAAATAATAATACCCTTTGACTGAAACATCTAGGGAAGAGGAAAGCTTCTGTTCAACAGTTTCATTTTTAGGAAGTGAAATATTCTCCTAGCCTTAAACAGCCTGATGACCAAATAAAGATAAATTGATCTCCTTTGTAAGTTTTGGCAGAGTTCAGTCAGCTTTCAAGCAATTAGAATTAATTATGTTAATATTAACTAGCTATTGTTACAATATGTAAAAGAAAACAGCTTTATTTTAAGAAAATATCACAATTGTTTCTTTGTTCCTTGATTAAAGAGAAAGAAAGCAAGAAGAGCAGGAAGTTATCAGCCAATAAAAGGGTTGGGGGGAATCTTGAGACATACTTTCCAAATGAACAAACCAGATTTCTGCAATAGTAAAAAAATAGCAATTAGAGAAAGGAGTTACAACGTTTGTAGTACCATCAGAGTATCATGAAAAGACTAAAGGAATAAACATGATCATGAAATGTTTTCTAGAGATTTGAAAGAATTGTTTTATCGTCTGAGTGCAGTAACTTGGCTAAAGTAGAACTGGGAAACTTAAAGGAGCAACGTTATCTGTTCTAATATGTGTGGTCTTTATTCTCACAATAACATGATAAAATAATGTAATGTTAAAGGGGAATGATTCTTCTCAAATCTCCAAACATATTTCTCTTTATCCTTCGCCATTATTTTTGGCAGATGATGGTGAAAGCAAAATGTCTTTCATTTAACCACTTGGGCAGCTGTGGGTTCTCTTTCTTTATTTCCTCAATTAATGAATACACACTTCCTGGCAGCAAAGAATAGCGTTTAATTGTCCATGTAAATGAGCATTTAATTGACAATGTAAAATTCTTGAATAAAGCCAAGCATCTGAGTGAGGAGAAAGATATTCTCAAGAATTCTATAAAATCCATGCGTGTCATGTGGTCATTCTGCACCTGTTTTCAGAGGGGAAGAATTCCCAGGTCATATACAAGGAATAAACTTCTCTTTTCAAGTTGATTGTTTCTAAATGTAGCTCAACATAATGAATCCTCACAGTATGCTATTTCCTTTCAACAAACCACACAGATTCCTACCAATTTTGCTTTGCAAGTCAGTCATAGCCACTTTAGAATATCTGTATGTACATCTTTCTTCTTGAAAATTCATTATTAAGAGTAATTGCCTCCTCCTACCTGTAACCCTGTGCTGTTAATATTGTTTCTTGTTGGAATCTAAAGATTGTGTGAGTATGTGGGTCAGGGTGAAGGTTGAGCCTCTCTGCTTAAATTGATGATGATTTCAGCAACATTTTCAAGGTCACTCTGTGTTCCTTTGGGATACAGACTGAAGGCTCTTTGAATTTTCAAAATGCTGCATCCACAAAAAGAAATAGTGTCAAAAAAGGAAACTGCCTTATTTGTCTTAAATCTTGATTAGTTTGAAATGTCTGCCCTTGGCAGGTTGAAAGATGTTACCAATATATGAGAAGTCCCACACTCTGCTCTGAAATGTGCCTGCAGTTGAGAATTTTTAATATTTATGGGGCATAACCTCTATGATCACTTACTTCTCACAAAGCTATTTTGGGGCAAATGTTGATTGCCTGAGGAGCCGAGAACACATTAAACTCTGGGCTTAATATTGTATTTGCAATAGAAGAGTCATCTCTACTGATGACCAATGGACCATTGAGGCTTTATCATAAGAGAGGTGTTTGAACCATCTAGAAGAACAACCATCTCACTTGTAGAATTGCCTTCTTCCCGAGAGTTATGAAAGAGCTCAAAGTGCACAGCTACATAAGTGTGGTTGAAAGAAATAACACTGAAGGGCAATGCACGTTCAGAACAGAGTATTTTGAGTATCATTTCTTTCTTTATGACAAAATAATAATAAAGTTTTGAGGAAATATTTTAACCATTAAGGAGGGACATATGAGATTAGAATTATTGTTGAACCAAGTACAACATATTCTAGAGGCCCTAGAAGACATTAAGAGATAAATACTCAAGAGATTGACTCCCAGGAATCCTGCTCTTCTGCAGTACTTGAGACTCATCCCTCCTGTCTTTCTCCCTGCCTATGTATGGGGTTATGGGCATTTGACTATGTAGATAATAATAAATTATGGCCAACATTGAGAAGAATGGGAATTCCAGAATACTTAATTGTGCTTATATGGAACCTAGACCTAGACCAAGAAGCTATTACCCAAACAGAGCAAAGGAACACTGCATGGTTTAAAATTAAAAAAGGTGTACATCAGGATTGAATTACTTCTCCAGATCTCTTCAGATCATTATTCAGAGCAAATCATTCATGAAGCTGAACTCTATCAAGAAGAATGTGGCACTAAGATCAGAGGACAACTCATAAACAACCTACATTATGCAGATGACACACACTTGCTTGCTGGGAATGAGAACTGGAGGCACTTGCTGTGGAGGGTCAAAAAACGCATTGATAACAGTCTTCAATATGGATTATATTTCAATATGAAGAAAGCAAAACTCCTCACCAGATAAGAAGCATCAAGCTAGATAGAGAAAAGATTGAAATAGTCACAAACTTCCATCTTACTTGGACCAACAATCAACATTCTTGGTAGCAGCAGACAGGAAATCAGGAGACATATTGCATTGAGCAAGTTTGCTTCCAGAAACCTCTCCAAATTACTGAGGAGCGACAATGTCAGTTTGAAGACTAAGGTGCACCTGATTTAGGCCATGATCTTTTCAGTCACACTATGTATCTAAGAGCTGAACAATGAATGAGGACTAGAGCAGAAGATATGGTGCCTTTGAAGTGGGTGTTGACAACAGAACAAACAGAAACATCTTGGGAAAAGTGCAGCCAGGGTGCTCTGTGGAGGCAATGACGAGAAAGTTTCATCTCACATACTTTGGGACTATTTGAGGCTATTCCTTTCAAAGAAACATCATGCTTGGAAAAGTGGAGTTATGGCAAAAGAAGATCAGATGGATTGACACAGTAACTGCAGCAATAGGCTTAAGTATGTCATAGATGATGAAGATAGCACATGATAAGACAGGGTTCAGATCTATTGTTCATCAGGTCACTGTGAGTTGTACTTTTCCAGATGGCAACTTGCATCTCCTTTTTAAAAACAATTTATGACACTTTCCATTTCCTATTTTCTGCTACATTCTTATTTAACTGCTAAGTAAACATACACACAAAACATGTTGAAGTCTTTCATTGTCACATGTGCAGCTCCTCAAGGCCTTAATGATAAAACACCTACCTCAAAAAAAAATCTCATATTAAAAGGGAGGTGGTGGGACTTGATAAGAGAGATGAAGAATCACATGTGTGTAATAAAAATAATGTGCATTACTCACTTCAGTGTCTTCAAATGTAAAACGAAATACCCTAAATAGCCTAGCTTAAATTAATTCACTAGCAATGTAACCGCAAAATATATTAGAAGTGATGTATGATTGAGTATTATGGTTAGCACAGGAATCCAGAATTAAGGTTGCATAGAGAAGTGTACTCGGGGTGGGGGGTGAGGGAGAGGGGATGTGGGAATTGTATACTAATGAAGGAATTTTTTTTCCTCTTCGGAGGGAGAAGCGAGTTGGTGGGGAGGGGTGGGCAGGGAGAAAAGTGCGGCAATGAATGAATGGAAATCCAAAACCTCTGTAAATATCTATTAAAATTAATAATAATAATAAAAAATATTCTGAATGGACTTCATTTTTTTTAATCAAAAAAGAGGAGCTCAAATTGAAAGTAAAAATTTAAAAAAAAAATCACTCATTATCTTTGTAATACATACTGAATGTCTAGTACTGGCACCAGTATTTGGGTTATTTTAGTGACCAAAACCAAAAAAGACCTTGGTTTTGTGAGCTTGCATTATAGTGGGTTCATAAGTTGGGCAAATAGATAAAGCAGTGATAAGGAGTATTTAAGTTTTGGAATTCCATTCTTCACAGTGTTATCAATGATTTTTATAATCTACACAACCAAATATCTTAGACAAGAAAATACAGATAAACATCTATCTGGCATTATCTATTTTCAGACAATATCCATCTGGCATCAGTAATAATATCCCTTCTTTGACAGCTTCTCAATCCATCTTGAATTTCTGACAGTTCTCAGTCCATACACTACTATGGGGCAGAATATTTAATTGTGAACATATGAAATCTGTATATAAAGAGGTGATAATTTGAATTTACCAAGGTATACTCTACAGTTTAAAGTCAGTAAGGATGTCCATTGGAGTTAATATATTCCTTTGCAATACTGACTCAATTTTTTGCTGAGAAAATTACCTAAGAAGTTGACTTTGTGAATAATGTAAACTTGGAGGAAGACTTATTACCAACTTTAAACCTGCAGAGTACTCTACCTAATTTTTTGAAACTTAAGATAATTGAAGCACTTACTGATGAATATCAAAGGTCATTTGATCTTTGGGTATGGATTATGTACCAATTTGATCACCTGCACCTGGGATGGATTACATTACAATGCAAAGAACACAAAAATCTTCATAGCTGGACCAATAAGCAACATTATGATAAGTATATTTAAAAATGATGTTGTTAAAGATTTCATCTTAACTGGATCTAAATCAATGTCCATGAAAACATCCATCAAGAAATAAAATGGAGTAATTGGGAGAATAGAGTTGCCATCAAATAAAATGAAATGGACTGCAAAAACGAATAACTTTGAGGAAAAGGCAAGTCTTCTGTTTCAGATATACTAAGTTTGAGGTATCTTGGCATCCAAGTACATTGCCAGCACAGCTCTGAGTTCAGATATGTCATCAATATGATGCATCACATGGTACAGCTCAATCTGTTTTGTTAATGAAATATTGCATGAAGGAGACGTAATTTCACTATCTCAGCCACAAACTCTCAACAGAAATTCCAAAATGAAGTAACTTGACAAATTACAAAAGCTTTTATTCTCTGCCCTACTATACTTGAACTGGATTATACTTGATCATTTTAATATTCCTATGAGCTTCCATGATCTCATCAAGAATATGAAGAGTCTTGGATTAGATTCCCAAGAAACAGAGGGCTGAGATGGTAATCCTTACTCAAACAATCGGTTGAGGAAGTGCTTACAGGAGAAATGGAGCAGAAAAAGCAATATAGGGCATGGGGAAAAGTTAAGAAAGGCATTTGATATTGAGCTCCAACAGAGTTGATGTAATTTGAATTAAGGGAACAAACATCTATTACAGGGAAGTCATAACAAGTAACACTAAAATTTCTTGTGAAGTTCAGCAAAGAATTGGTGGCTATAACATAGTAGGTCTTCAGTGAAATGTTCTGACCTTCTCCTATCAAAGATGTAAGTCATCTACAAATATTTACTGATACTTGTATTCTCTTCTTTCTTGGTTTCAGTTTTGTTTGTACACAGGATGTTGTTGGCCCTTCCATTACATTTCCTTCTTACTGCTTTAGTTAGTGTCCGATGAATCATCTCCACTTCATGGTCTCTTGATATGTACAGAGTAGACACATATCTCGTAGGGTTTCCAAGTCCGGGATATTTCACTAGCCAATCATCACTTGTCTTCTGAGGCATCTCTGAATGGATTTGAACTGACACAATTTGGCTCATGGTCCAGCCTTGTTTGCATCACCCAGAAACACCTCCAGAATATTTAAATAATCCTTTGGGAGTGCACTGCTGCCCCTAAGACGGTGCCTCTCAGGTCATTTGAATCCACCAGCCACTCTATGGGAGACATAGACAGGCAATCTCTCCTAGTGCGATTTACAATTTCTGAAAATTCAAAGGACAGTCAGCTATGAACAGTTTCTAACTCAGTTTTTCTCCTTTTTAGGGAAATTCAAGGCATGTTTTAGTTTCACATACACTGCAATAAGCAAGGATTGGCAGAGCGCCCTCTTTGCTTATGCTAGACAGAACTCTTTTATTTCAGAATCGAACTTCTGCAACATATCAAAAACATGTTGATTCTTATGAAAACTCGGGTTTGTAACAAAGAAAAAGGGGGGGAAGAGGAAATTGATTGCAGAATTTATAGTTCTTGCTAATTTAGAAGCCGAAACATTTGACAATGGCTTTAGAAAAGAACAGAACATCTTCATACTCAAGAAAATTAACAAGTAGATTACCTTCAGTTTTTAAAATGTCATCAAGCTAGTGACCAGCTTTGTACATTATGCTGTCCTTTTTCTATGGTACTGTGGGACTGCTGTGGGTTTTATTTGTCAAGAACGAATATTTGTCATGAATCTACACTTAAAACTCTGAAGATATTAAAATAAAGACCAATTTGTAAAACTGGACCCTTTTAATGTTTTTTATAGCATAATAAATAGTTGTTTTGATTGCAGGACTTCTGTTTGGTAGCATTCAGAGGCACATGGTAAAGTCTGTTTCCTGACTGGCTGGTAGTCAATTATGAACTTGTATAAAAGTGTTATCAGACAGCATTTATACATCCATCATTCTCAGGATTATAGATTAACTGAGCACATCCCCCCAAACAACGTTGTCTCCTTCTGTCACAGTCCCAATTCACTCACATTAATTTCAGTGATGGTACCTTTGGTAATAAGACCCAACGTTGCATACAGTGGGGATGAAGGATTTCTCTTTACACCAAGTATTGATAGGCAAAATGTGGTTTTAAGTTCAGGATGTGGTGTTACAAGTGCCATCTTGAAACGCAAGCCCACTGATCTGATGATTCTTTAATATTTAAGTGGTTTTTCCTGTAAAACCATCTCCAACAAAGCAGATTTCAGCAATCTTCCTCTTCCACACTCTCTTTTTTCCTCTATCTTGTCGAAATTACTTTGAGTACTTCTGTTTCTCCCTGGGCACGGACTTTGGGTAGAGGGACTTCCCATTTCTCCCCCTTTCTCTTTGCATTTTTTGTTTAATCATGTTGGAAAGTACTTTAGCTCAGGTCTGCCCATCTCTGTCCAACAGATAACCAGGTACTGCCCCTGTGGGATCTTCTCATCATTCTTTTGTTCATTGTTTCTCTTTTCAAGCATCTTTTTTTTTTCTATCAACTTTTTTTTAATTAATTTTAATGAAAGTTTACAGAGACTTAGGGGTTCCAGTCGTTCATTGTTGCACTTTTCTCCCTGCCCACCACCTCCCCCCAATTCATACCCCTCCTTGAAAAGAAAAAGAGAAACTCTTTCATTGTTATGCAATCCCTCCCCGAAAGTCCACTCCACTATGCCGCCTTCAATCTAGACTTCTGTAATGACAAGAATACCTATTCATATGTCCCTTTTAAACAGTTCTCTCCCTCATCTGTTTCACTGCAGTATACATCACTCCCTCCCTCCTTTTCTGTCTTCCTTCAACCCTGATCTCAGTCCCTATGCAATATTTGTTCTATTGTGACTGAGATGTTTCACTCAGCACAACGCAGCATTAAAAAACAAGAAACTCATGAAACATGCAAAATGGATGGCCTCAAGCATCTTGATAGTCTTGCCTTTCCAGAGACAGGCTCCGTAAAGTCTCAGAGACCTGAAAATTGAGGGCTTCTTTGCACCCCGGAGACTGCGCCCAGGGGCCTTTACTGCCGTCACCATGTCACAAAATGAGTATATTGAGTTACACTGAAAGAACTATGGTTACCGTTTGGATTACCATGAGAAAAAGAGAAAGTCAAAAGGCTCGTGAATGCTCAAAGAAGGCAAAGAAGATGATTGGTCTGATGGCAAAGCTCTACCACAAGCAGTGTCATGCTGAGAAAATAAACACAAATGAAAAAGATTATTCTTAAATAGCTCCAATCTGTGTTTTTGTATATGTGAAAACAGACTACTGAAACAACTTTATGCTCATTCCTTAGGAAGAGTTGTTAGGATATGAAAAAAAGCACAGCGCCAATGTCTGGTCACCCTTAGCCATGAGAAGCTTCACCAATTCACCCCTGTGAGCCGCAAATATGCCAACATTTTTGATTGGAATCAAAATGCAAAGGGCTGTGGAAGAGAACTATTAAGGCGTCCTCTTAAATTAAGAAGGTAGAAGACTAGTATAAAATTTTTATTTTTATTGTTTGTTTTGTGTTTGGTTTTGTTTTTTTTTTTCCAAAAGATCAATCCTTGTATGAAAATAATGAGGGTGGAAGAGTAGACTGAGTGAGTCTTGATGGAGAAATAAGAGTGATTCCTTCTCTGTAAAATGGTAAGAGTACAATGACAGCTAAATTAGCCAATATTTGCAATGTTTTGAAGGAGGCCTGGTGATGTAGCAGGATGAGGTTGGGCTGGTAACCCCAAAAGCTATGTTTCTAGTCCACCAGACGCTCTGCAGGAGAAATATGGACAATTTCTTCCTAGAAAGATTTACAGTCTAAGAAACTCAATGCTGGGCACTCTAAGGCAAAACTTACTACACAGTGGTGAGGTATAAGAATTTAATAGTGATATTAGTGTCTTCAAGGGAGCTTGGGAGGCTTAATGGTAAGAAATTGTGCTGCCAACACAAAGGTACATTGTTTGAATTCACAAGCTACTCTGTGGAAGAAAGAAGGGCAGTCTTTTTCTGTGTGACGTACTACCTCTGAAAAACCGGTAGAGAGTCAGTTAAGGGTCAGCTCCAACTCAATGATATACAACAATAACAACAACAACAAGTGGTCTCCTGATGATATAGTGGATTATGTGGTGCGCTGTCTAATGAAAACACTAGTACTTAAAAACAACCAGCTGCTCTACAGGAGAAAGACCGTTAGTCAGATCCTGTTAAGATTTTTAGGCTTGAAAACCTAAAAGAAGGTTCCTGTGGGGGTGAGGGGGCGTCGATTTAAAGGCAACAGGCTTGGGACATAAAAGTACTTGGCATGTAATAGGAGTTTTAGATCCACATTTGTAAAAATCATTCAGGAACCTGTAAATTGGATATTTGATAAAAGGAGATCCACCCAGAAGGATAAGCGAGAGTAAAGCTTCACATGTTGGGAATTATACGGGGTATTTCACATTCATTTGCACATTTTTACATTCCAAGCAGCCTTGGGTGTGAACACTGAATCTCAAAGAGATAAAATGGCTTGTCCAAATTCACATACTTGGCAGGCCAGAGTTCTGTGCTGGGTTGGAAATATGTTCTATCACATGTAAACTTTAACACCATATGTTTTGAAATTGCTTATGTTTCTTCTTCATTTACAACTTTCAAGGACTTATTGGTCAAGTTGAGCTTGTGGCCAAAGGTCAAGGTGTCTTTGTAGTATTGGTGCCTCTCCATTAATTAAATGATTGAGGAAAGAGATAATTCCCAGGGAAAGGACTGGCTGGCAGACCAATCAAAGTACTCACGACACTCACTTAGAGGGCATTGTTGTTGTTGTTGCTGTTATGTACTGTCAAGTCACCGGCGACTCATAGCAACCCCATGTACAACAGCCCTAAACTCTGTCCAATCCTGTGCCAATCTCACTGTCTCTGACACACCTACCCCCATTAACCCAGTCACTGAATCAATCCATCTCATCGAGGGTCTTTCTCTCCTGTGCAGTCCCTCCACCATCCCAAGCATGACGTCCCTCTCCAAGGACTGGTCCCTCCTTGCAACATGTCCAAAGTACATCAGACAAAGCTTTAGAATCCTTGCCTCCAAGGAGCAGCCTGGCTTCACCCTCTCCAAGAAAAGTCTGTTTGTTTTCTTAGCAGTCTATGGTATATTCAATACTCTTCTCCAGCACTACAGCTCAAAGTCACCAATTCTCCTTCTATCATCCCTAGTCATTGTCCAGCTCTCTGATGCGTAGCAAGTGATTACAAAGACCATGGCATGTATGAAGCACACCTTAGTCTCCAGACTGGCATCGTTGCTCTTCAATATTTTAGAGAGGTCTCTAATCACAGACTTTCCCATAGCAATACATCTTTCAATTTCCAGGCTGCTGGTGCCAAGAGTGCTGACTGTGGAGACAAGCAAACTAAAGCTGTGAACAATCTCAGTCTCTTCACCATCCATCCTGATGCTGCCAATCAGCCCAGTGGTGAGATTCTTTGTCTTCTTGACATTGAGCCTCAATCCATACTGAAGGCTGCAGTCCTTGACCCTCTGCAACAAGCGCTGCAGATCCTCCTCAGTTTCAGCAAGCAGGGTTGTAGCATCTGCATAAGTTTCTTTTTAAAATTATAACAGTAACTGGAAAAAAATGCTGAAGAATTCCCAAAAGAGATTTTAAAAACTAATCTACAAAACTACACCAAAGACTTCAGCTTCACACACATTTCCTAGTTGTTTGCTATTGCTGTTGATGTTGCTGTTATGTGCTGTGAAGTCCAGTAGGACTCATAGGGACACTATGAACAGCAGACTTGAACCTCTCGTCCTGCACCGTCTTCACCATCCCTGACACACTTGACCTACGGCTGCAGTCACTGTGTCAATCCGTCTCACTGACAATCTTCCTTTCTGCCTCTCACCTCCCACCTTTCCTATCCTGAGTTATGCTCCCACTCCTTGATCAGCTATTTGGACAAAAGTTCTCAATTTGGAACTCTAAAAATTCACCACAATCACATAGGAGAAGAGTGAGGGAGTGCAGTAAATGATCAATGTGGCTATTCTCAGCTACAGGCTTTGTAAATCTCACTACATGGCTAAGTAGGATTATGCAAATATGAACTGTGAGCGGTTCATCAAGAGGACTGGATAACTTATTAATAATGTAAGTAAAGTAAATGGGCTCCTATTTAAAAACCCTTTTTGGTAGGCAGTGTGGTGCTTAAGAACAATTTGAAAGTCATCTAAAGGAGCTGGTTCTGCAGAAGCTGTTGGCTGGGATTTGGTGAGCTGTAGGGTGGAATGTTGATTTGCTAAGAGAAGAGAAGAGATGTGATAAGGCCTCCTATTTAAAAACCCATTAGGGCCCTTGGGGTGAGAGACCCTCAGGCCTGGTTTAAATTGGTTTTTTTTAATCAAACATTCTTCTCAGTGGTATAGCACTGGTCTGTACATTTGCTGTACAGAGGTAACTCATGGTTGCTGTGATGCTAAACACTGTGACACTAATGTGCCAAATGTGATAATGGTTACCCATGCTGGACAGTGTTTGGTGGAGCTTCCCGATTAAAACAAGCTTGGAAGCAATAGAGGTATACACTTCCTAAATGGCTTGTCTCCAGAAACTCTTTGAAGAGTGCTCAGGTATTTCGTTCATAGTTTCACTATGAGTCCTCTCGGCACTTAAAAACAACAGCAACAAATTGGAAATCATAAGTGGTAAATTTGAAATATTTGTTAGACAGTAATAATTGGGTGAAAACAGGTAAATTAAGTGCTATTTATTGGAAGCATTAAGTAGTGTTGTTGGGATTTTTTGCTATTAAATATGACTTTTGTAAATTCAGGGCCCAGTAAGTTTTCAATGTTACTCTTTAATAATAATGTTTTCTCTACCTTTGTAAGAATTTTAATTTATAAAATATTGTCCAGTGGCTCTAATTTAAAAATGAAACTAGATACTGAATAAATTTGATACTATTTTTATAAAACAAACAAACAAACAAAAAAACAACGAGGTAAATGGAACCTTTCAGGTGACACCACACCAAAAAATGTGCAGACCACTGACATGAGTATTGATCGATTTTACCATCTTAATAGGCTTAAACTGAGCTAAAGTAGAGATAGAAACAGGTATCCCAGTGGCCTAGTGGCAAGAAGCTACATGGCAATTCTGAAGGCACACAACACAGTTCGAGGCTACCAGTGACTCCACAGGAGAAATCTCCTTCTGTGTGATTAAACTGCTTCTGAAAGTCCGTTGGAGGATTGCTATGGGTTGGTTCTGACTCGATGGTACACAACAGCAACAGAGGCAGAAAAGAGTGATCTCACTTCTATCCAGAAAGAAGAGTCAGACCACGCATCACATCCTTTGAACCTCATGAGATCTGTGAATGAACCAAAGACTTGGAATTGTAACACTAGATAGACAGAGCAAGATGGCACAAGATGAGATGGCAGAGACCCAGAGACCGGAGTGAGAAAGAGCTGTTGGATCCCAGCCCACATAGTAAGAAAGCTGAGTTCTGATAGTTATGGCCCTTGCTGGAAAAGCTAAATCTGCTGAACCCACACGAGAGCCTACATTTACTGGAAATGTGAGAGTGACACATACTGGGTCATGGAAAAGAAGCTTTTTAGGACTTGTCTAAGTAGGGCAGAGTCCAAGGCCCATAGGCCAAATATCAGAACCCTTCCCTTTGATACAGTTGAAAAGTATCTGTCCTGACTAAAGAGCTGTTTTCTGAATATTCTGAACCTGAATTGTAATGTTACTTTGTTAATAATTCCCATAATGATGGGGATTATCTGTGAGTTCCATGTGGCCATTGCAATGAGTTATCAAACTTAGTAAAGAAATAATGACCACCATGAAAAGGATGAGTGTTATTAACTTGGGTAGAAGATGTGGAGTGCAGGGGACATATCAAAGAATCACAGTTATGCTGTTAATACTGCTGATCGGAATTTTCTCCTCTTCATGAAGTTGATGGAAATCAGAGACTGCTGCCTCCATGCCTTTCCTGGTTTACAGAAAAAGAAATAAATAAGTAGAGAGCCATTATCAGATGAAATGAGGAAGTATTGTTATGAATTCAAAACCAACAGATGTCCTTTATAAGCATCATTGTTAATACAGAAATAGAATGTCCTATCTTAAAGATTCTAGACTATTTATAAAAAGTAGATAAATATGTATATGTTACAAATTCATTGCAAAAATTTCCCAGTTCTCCTCATCTTTCTGAGTTGTGCTCTTCATAAGAAGAACTCTTTATACGTAATATAGTGTCAGTTTGTCACCCCATGCATCTAGTTTGCACTGGTACTTAGTTTAGCTAGTAGAGTGTTGCCAAAGTAACATTGGCCAAAGTAACATCAAATATAGGTGTCAAAAAACTATATATTTTAACTCTTTCTCAGAACTCTACTCATTACTCATGTGAACAAATCTGACAATCCTGTTGGAATACAAAAATCACACAGAAGAGAGGTCAGTACTTCAAACCAAGAACTCTCAAATCTCCCAAAATTTGCTTATTAGCAATGAGAGAAAAATGAGCCAAGAATAATGACAACTTCTTCAACAAATAGTGATGACATCTACTTGCAGAAAACCAAAACAACATCTACGTCTTACACCATACATGAAAATAATAATAATAAAAATTAATTCCAGGTGGACCTGAGACCTGGGGTAAAGCTCAAAACCGAACGAATCATAAAAGACAAAATGGGACCAAACTCAGAAGGTCCCATTTTGTCCCTATGGCAAAAACAGACTTGCAAATATAACCAGAAATGTACAACCAGGGGAGGATAATATAAATTAACCTTCTAAAAATTAAGTCCCTGTGTCATAAAAAACTTTTTACAATAGCATGGGGGAAAAAAACAACAAAAAACCCCAACCCTACAGACTGGGAAAAAACATTTGGCAATGCCATCTTAATTAAGGGTCTCATAATGAAACTTTACAGAATACTACAAGGCCTCCACAAGATGAAATCTGACAACCCAATCACACAATGAGCAAAAGAAATTTGGATGCCACATAGACAAGTGAAAAAACACTTAAAATCACTGGCAGTAAGAGAGATGCAAATTAAAACCACAATAAGAAATAATCTCACTCCAGGAACAGTAGCAAAGTTTAACAGGACAGCAAGCAACAAATGTTGGAAAGGATGTGAAAAAATTAAAACTCTCATGTACGGCTGGTGGGTTGTAAAATGGTGAAACCATTCTTCTAGAAGGCAGTTTGGCTACCCAGCTATTTCACTGCTAGGAATAAACCCCAGTGAAAATGGAACTGAGATCCAAACAGAGGCAGGTACACTTATTTTCATAGCAGCATTATTCATAATAGCAAGAATAGAAACAGCTCAAATGTCCATCAACAAACAAATGGATTGAGAAATTGTGGTACATTCACACAATGGAATAATATGAAGTCCTAAAAAGCAATGATTTTGTAAAATACTGTATAAAACATATATATGGGAGAGTGTAGAGGGCGCTATGTTGAGTGAATGAACTTAAATACTATATAAGGCCTTTACTGAGATAATAGAAGGATAATTAGTAAAAAAGAGAACAGGCAAAGAGGCAGGAAAAGATGAAGCATAGAAATCATTAGGATAGCAGGGTGTAGCGAGCAGACTGGGAGAACACAGTGATGGACTAGGAAAGATTCAACGGGAGCTCTAAATGGTAATTGTATAAAATACAATGTATATGAGTATGATACACAAATGAAAGAATGTACAAAATACAATATATATGGATAAAACACAACTTAAATGAATTATGGTATAAAAATTATTAAAATATTTTTAAAAATAATGACAGCAACTTCCCATTCTACAGTTACAAAATACTTGTGTTAACTTTTATAATACCAGAAAATGCATCCAATTTACACGCACCTTCAGACATAATAATAATTTTTATTATTTTAAGTCACTAATGGGTAAGCAGTGCAACTCTCTAAAGACTACACCATCAGATCTCCCTCAGTTTCAAAGGTGGTTTATGATGTACCTATAACTAATTGAACATAGAAGTAGAACAGAAGCACTAAAAATGTAGGAACAAATATCTGGTATGTGTCATAAAATCACATCCTTCAACCTCCAAACCAAGTAATTAAATCCTGTACAGTGTTTTTGGTATGTGATCAAACTCAGGAGCTACACTGTGTACTTCTTTTCTGTGGTTATAAATATATCTTTTATGCAAATTTTACCCATGCCAGTTTCTACAGGTTATAACATATTAGCAGAAATTTATTATCCAACTGTTCAGTCCTATCTTTAACTAATATGATTTTTCTATCCTATAATATGAACTTCAGCAGCATGTAAACCAAACTTTCTCCCCCTCACCCAGCCCCTAAGGACCACTAAGAGACTTTGGTCTCTGTACATTTACCTGTTCAATATTTGTCTTTTTGTTATTATTTTATTTCACTCAGCATCATGTCTTCGAATTCCATCCACATTCAGGAATGTGTCTTACTATATGTACTTCTTTTTTGTTATTGTTATTATTCATGGTTACATATTTTTTTACCCCTTCTCTTGTCCCTCCCCCAATTCACCCCACAACTAATCCCTTGTTTCAGATTCTTTTCATACATATAATGTCTAATCATATATTCCTTCTGGACTGTTCTTCTCATCTGTCCTAATGCAGTGCTCATTATCTATCCACTTTCCCCCCATTCTATCCCCAACCATCTCCCATGGCTTTCTTATTTTATAACAGTGGTGTTATGCAATATTTTTCCTTTTGTGATGCAGATATTCAACTCAGCATAATGTCTTCCAGATTCCTCTATGTTGTATAATGTTTTGTGAGTTAATTGTTTTTCAATGCTGTGTAATAACACCTCACCCTAGCAACAATAGCAAACAAAGTTCAACAAATGCTGCCAAGGTTGTGGAGACATTAAAAGTCTTAGTCACTACTAGTAGGAACATCAAATGGTATAGTTGCTATTGAAAGCAGTCTGGTGCTTTCTCAAAAAGTTAGAAATATCATTTGCCCCAACAATTCCAGTACTGAGTATCTACCCTAAGAAACCAGAGTCACAATTCAAACAGATGTATGCACACGTTGTATATTGCTGCATTATGCCCATCAACAAGTGAATGGGTAGAAAAATTGTGCATTTATGCAATAGATGTTCCACGGTCAACACTCTTGGCACCAGCAGCCAGGAAATAAAAAAACGTATTGCTATGGGAAAGTCTGCTAGTAGGGACCCTCTCTAAAGTACTCAAGAGCAACGGTGTCTCCCTGGAGACTAAGGTCTGCCTGATACAGGCCATGGTTTTTGCACTCACTTCTTATGCATCAGAGAGTTGGACAATGACTAGGGAGGATAGAAGGAGAATTGATGCCTTTGAGCTGTAGTGCTGGAGAAGAGTATTGAATGTACCGTGGACTGCCAAGAAAACAAACAGATTTCATCCTAGAGAAGGTTAAACCAGGCTACTCCTTGGAGGCAAAGATTCTGGGGCTTCGTCTGACACACTTTGGACACGTTGTAAGGAGAGACGGGTCTTTAGAGAGGGACATCATGCTGCGTAGAGTAGAGGGACAGCGCAGGAGGGGAAGACCCTCTATGAGGTGGATTGATTCAGTGACTGGGGTAATCGGGATGGGTGTGTCAGAGGAAATGGGATTGGCACAGGATAGAGCACGGTTTAGGGCTTTTGTACATAGGGTCGCTATGAGTCGCAAACGACTTGATGGCACATAACACCAACAACCTCTTAGTTCACGGCACATCTTCCTCAATCTTAAAAGCAAGCAAACTACTGTATGGGGGGGGGGGAATTGGTATCTATTCACATGCAGCAAAAGAGAAAAGGGAGAATAAAAAACAGGAAAAGGAAATGGATGTGACTAGTCGTTACCATGTATTGCCCTATTTACCATGAAACCAGAAGAACTAGCTACCATCACTAAAATTTTTAAGCAAAGATTCAAAACAATAACAATCAATGGGGGAAATACAGAATATAAATTCCAATTCTGAAGGAATGCAAACTTTCTGGAACCACTGAGGCTAGTCAAATCCATGAAACTCTGGAAAAATGCAGTGAGCTACCACATGGGCAATTTTGAGTGTGGTACAGGATTAGTTAGTCTTATATTCTATGAGATGAATCTAAACATTGCCTAACAACAACATCTTTTAAATCTTAAACTAGATTATTCCTTGAAGATTTTTTTAAAAATTTAAAAAAAACAGTTTAGACTAATTAGCAAGAATGTCTGACTTGAAAATTGTATTCCTTTAAGATCTATTATATGGGATGAGATGACACAATAATTTGAAAGATTATGTATAAAATTTAATAGTAGTGAATTTATGTTAGTGGAAGAGGAACAACTCACTAAAGGGGGGCTAATAATGGCTAAGGTACGTCTGATACAGGCCGTGGTCTTTGCAATCACTTGTTATGTGTCAGAGAGTTGGACAATGACTAGGGAGGACAAAAGGAGAATTGATGCCTTTGAGGTGTGGTGCTGGAGAGGAGTGTTGAATGTACCATGCACTGCTAAGAATACAAGCAGGTTCAGCCTGGAGATGGTTAAACCAGGTGGCTCCTTGGAGGCAAGAATCCTGAGGCTCTGTCTGACATAATTTGGACATGTTGTAAGGAGGGACCGGTCCTTGGAGAGGGACATCATACTTGGGAGGGTGGAGGGACAGCGCAGGAGGGGAAGACCCTCTATGAGGTCCATTGATTCAGTGACTGGGGTAATCAGGATGGGTGTATCAGAGACAGTGTGATTGTCACAGGACAGAGCAGAGCTTAGGGCTCTTGTACATAGGGTCGCTATGAGTTGTAAGCGACTCTACAGCACATAACAACAACAACAACAATAATGGTTAAACACCCGAAGAATGTAATTAATATCCAGGAATCAAATTTGAAGAAACTATTGAATTGCTATATTTTCTACTATGTATATGTTGAACAAAAGAAAATATAGTCACTTCTCATTTATTGGAAGCTAAATTAAAAAACGCAGGTCCTTATGTGAAACTGCCATTATATGAAAATGAAAGATAACCATGTCAAATTAAAAAATGGATCATGACTCTATTTAAAACTGCCTAATTATGTCATTTAGTGATTTTATCTCACATATTATGGTCATGTTGTTGGGAGGTGCCAGTTCATGGGGAATAAAACCCCCAAATTATCATGTTAGGGAATGGAGAGGATCAGAAAGAGAGGAAAACTCTCAACAAGATGGACTGACAGTAATTTTAACAATGGCCTTGAGCATGTTAAAATCAAGAGGACAATGCAAGGTTCCAATCTGTTCTTCAAAGAGTTGTCATAAGACATAGATAGCAGTGACTCAATGACACCTCACAACAACAACAATAACTATTGTCAAACCACTCAGACTCATAACTTAGTCAAATTAGCAGACAACCATAACCGTCAAAGCCATAGTGGTTGGTTCTTGCCTAGCACCTCAAAGTCCATTATTGCCAGATATGCATCAGAGTGTATTGTTAATTTTTTAATTGAAATTTTATTTTGTTTGTGATTTTAACATGAAATATCTCAGTCACAAAAGGACAAATACTCCATAACACATCTTTATAAAGCAGATCTGACATAGGTGCTTAGAAGAAGAATAGGATAAGAGTGGATAGATATTGACCGTTGCATTGAAACATTGTTAATTTTTAAAAGTATCATAAATTTGAAATGGTAGTTAAATTGTTATTTATATTATTAATTCGCAAGTAAAATCTTACTGAAGATAATTTTAAAATGACAAGAACAGTATATCAAAAGGGAACTTCCAGAAATTCAAGTTGAATTCAGAAACAGAAGTGCAAAAAGAGGGATCTCATTGGTGATGTCAGATGGATCTTGACTGAAAGCAAAGAGTAACAGAAAGGTGTTTGTTTACTTGTGTATTATTGATTATGCAAATACATTTCACTATGTAGATCATAACAAATTGTGGCTAACATAGAGAAGAATGGAAATCCCAAAATGTTTCAATGTGGTTATATGACATCTATACACTGGCCAGGAACGACTGTACAAACACAACAAGGAAATACTCCATGGTTTAAAACCAGGAAAGGTGTGTGTCAGGGCTGTATCCTTTCTCCATACGAATTATTTTTGTAAACTGAGAAAATAATTCAAGATGCTGGACTTTTCGTAGGAGACTGTGATATCCATATTAGCAAAAGATTCATGAACAATCTCTATTATACAGATTATATAAAATTGTTTGCAGAAAGGAAAGAAGACTTGCAGCATTTATTGAAGAAAAACAATGGCTATAACCTTCAGTATGAATTACATGTCAGCATCAAGAAAACAAAATTCTTTACTGGACCCCTAAGCAATATCATGATAGGTGGAGAAAAGATTGAAATTGTCAATGACTTAAAATTGCTTGGATCCACAGGCAACACTCATGGTAACAGCTGTCAGGAAATCAAAAGATATGCTGCATTTAGAAAATGTGCTGTGAGAACTTATTTAAAGTGCTAAAGAGCAAGAATGTCAGTTTAAAGACTAAGGTGTACATTTTACAAATTATTTATTTTCCATTATTTCATATGAATCTGAAAGGTAGACAATGAATAAGAATACCTCCTCCCAGAAAAAGAATCAATATCTTTGAATTGTGGTATTGGGTAAGATAATTCAATATCTCATGGACTGCTAAAACTCAAATCTGTCTTGGAGAAACAGCATCCAGACTGTTCCTGATGAGTAAAGATGGTAAAACTTCATCTCACATATTTTTGAGATTCTGTCAGAATGAAACAGTGCTTGGGAAACAACGTAAGACTGGGTAAGGTAGAAGATCAGCAAATGACATGAAGACTCTCAAAAAGATGAACTGATACAGTGCCTGCACAATGTGCTTTGCATAATGGAGATTGTGATGAAGACAGTTAACAGGGTAAGTGTCTGGATCTGTTGTTCACAGTTTATGTGAATCATACTCAAACTGATAGCACATAACAACTGCAGTAAAATGTCAGCAAGCAAGAAGTAGGTGTAAAAAAAGTACTAGAATGGTCAATTTATTGCTATATGTACTACAGCACAATTAAAAAAAAAGACATTCAGATGGCCCACAAACGCACAGTAAGATGTGCACAAAAGTCCAAAGGGGGAAGGGGAAGGAGGAGGACAGGTCAGGTCAAGGAGGGAGGAGTAGGAGTGAGGGTGGAGAGGAGGAAATCTCAATGTCACAGAGTTTGGTGGGCAGACTGAGGGAGTGAAGCAAGTAGGAAAGATCCAGTGGGGACCTGAAAAGGTGGGATAATGGTAAACATTGATCAATGAGGATTAATTTTATAAATCACAGTGTATGGAAATAAAAATGTGAAACACAGTGTGAATGGAGGAATACATGACAGCTGTCTGGCCAACAGAATGGAAGAATATTTGTTCCCATTCCCAAGAAGGGTGATCCAAATGAATGTGAAAATTATTGAACAATATCATTGATATCACATGCAAGTAAAATACTGCTGAAGATCATTAAAAAACAACTGGAACAGTATAATGACAGGGAACTGCCAAAAGTTCAAGGAAGATTTATAAGAAGAGGCCATGGCACCAGGGATTTCATTGCTGATGTCAGATGGATCCTGGCTGAAACTAAGGAATACCCAAAGAATGCTATTTGTGTTTTATTGACTATGCAAAGGCCTTTAAGTGTTGATCATAACAAGTTGTGGCTGGCACTGAGAAGAGTGGAAATCCCAAAGTACTTGATTATGCTTATGTGGAACCTCTACCTAGATGGTGGCTGCTTTGTGAACAGAGCAGGGGAGCACTGCATGAATTAGAATCGGGAAGGAAGTGTGTCAGGGTGGTATTGTATCTCCATCCCTGTTCAATCTATATGCTGAGCAAATTGTCTGAGAAGCTGAACTCAATGAGGAGGAGTGTTGCACCAGGATTGGAGGGAGGCTCATCAACAACCTGTGTTATGCAGATGACATAACCTTGCTTGCTGAAAGTGAGGAGAACTTGAAGCACTTGCAGTTTTCAGTATGGATTTCACCTCAATATCAAGAAAATAAACATTCTTACCACTGGATCAATAGACAGTGTCATGATGGATGAAGAGGAGACTGAAACTGTCAACAGCTTCATCTTGCTTAGATCCACAATTAACACCCTTGGTATGAGCAGTCAGGAAATAAGAAAATGGATTGTACTGGAAAAAATCTTTACTTAGGGATGGTTTCAAATTATTGAGGAGTAGTGATGTCAGTTTGAGGACTAAGGTGCGTCTGATTCGGGCCATAGTCTTTCTGCTAATTAGCAATGTATCCAAGACCTGGATAATGAATAAGGATGATAGAAAAAAATATTGATGCCTTTGAGCTGTGGGTTTGGAGAAAAGCACTATGGATCCCATCGCAGATCAAGAGAATGACAGATATGTCTTGGAGATGGTGCAGCCGGAGTGCTCTTTTGAGGTAAGAATGATAAGGCTTCACCTCCTTGGAGAAGCGAACAATGTTGGGAAAGGTGGAGGGTCGATGAAGGAGAGGAAGTCCCTCAACTGGGTGGATTGATTTAGTGACTGCTGCAATGAGCTATTGTGTTTTGGGAAGTGTGAGGATGGCACGGGACAGGCCAGGATTCAGATATTTTGTTCTTAGGGTCGCTATGAATCAAACTTGAGTTGATGGCACCTCACAACAACAGCATATGACTTTTTAAAGTAAACCAATATAAAATAAACAAACAGCAAATAAAAAAACAATGAAGCAGTCAGTAAGCAAGGAGTAGGATTTTAAAAAATACTAGAATGGAGACTTTATCATTGTATGTATTACAGCACAATAAAAAAAAGAAAATTAAAGATAATTGAAAATATCTACAAAAACAACTATATCATCTCACCCCAGAAGAATTGCAAAATTTAACAGAACAGCAAATGTCAAATGCTGATGAGGTTGTGGAGAAACTGGAACCCTTATTCTCTGTTGGTGGGAGTGTAAAATGGTGCAACCACTATGGAAGGCTATATGGCACTTTCTCAAAAAGTTGCAAATAGAAATACCATTTGACCCAGCAATCCCACTACTGGGAATTTACCCTAAAAAAACCATAACTGCTTCCCACGTAGATATATGCACGCCCATGTTTATTGTGGCTTTGTTTGCAATAGCAAAGAGCTAAAAACAACCCAAAGTGCCTATCAACAAATGAATGGATAGAGAAGCTCTGATACACTCACACAATGGAATACTATGCAGCACTGAAAAACAAGGAGCTCATGAAATATTATGCAAAATGGATGACCCTGGAGGACATTATGTTGAGTGAAAGATCTCTGTCACAAAAGGACAAATATTGTATAGGGCCACTATTGTAAAATGGGACTGACTTTAGGGTTGAGAAAAGACAGAAAAGGAGAGGAGGAATGGTGTATACTGCATTGAAACAGATGAAGAAGAGAACTGTTTAAAAAGGATATGTTGTTTGTTGTTGTTGTTATGTGCCATCGAGTTGTTTGCCATTCATAGTGACCCTGTGTACAAGAGCCCTAAACACTGTTCTATCCTGTACCAACCTCACTGTCTCAAACACATTCATTTCCACCATTCCACTAACAGAATGTATCCATCTCATAGAGAGTCTTCCTCTCCTGCCCCATCCCTCCACTCTCCCAAACATGATGTCCCTCTCCAAGAACCAGTCCCTCCTTGCAACATGCCCAAAATATGTCAAAGCTTCAGAATCCTTGACTCCAGAGAATATTCTGGCTTCACCCTCTCTAGGAGAAACCTGTTTGTTCTCCTAGCAGTCCATGGTATAGTCAACACTCTTCTCCAGCACCACAACTCAAAGGCATCAATTCTCTTTCTATCATCCCTATTTACTGTCCAACTCTCTGATGCATAGCACATAATTGCCAAGATGATAGCCCGGATCAGGTGCACCTTAGTTTCCAGCCTGACGTTGTTGCTTTTCAGTACTCTTGAGAGGTCCCTCACAGCTAACTTTCCCAATTCAATTCATCTGGTTTCCTGGCTGCTGTTACCAAGAGTGTTGACTGTGGAACCAAGTAAACTAAAACTGTTAACTATGTCAATCTCTTCACCATCCATACTGATGCTGCCAATTGGTGGTGAGAATCTTTGTTTTCTTGATATTGAGCTTCAATCCATATTGAAGACTGCAGTCCTTGACCTTCTGCAGCAAGCGCTTCAGGTCCTCCTCAGTTTCAGCAAGCGGGATTATTGCCTCTTCCACCAATCCTGATGCCACATTCCTCTTCGTACAGCCCAGGGTCTCGGATGATCTGTTCTGCATACAGATTGAAAAGGTATGGAGACAAAATACATTCCTGACGGACTCCTTTCTTGATTTTGAACCATCCAGTGTCTCCCAGCTCTGTTCTGACGACTGCCTCTTGGTCCAAGTATAGGTTTCGCATTAGCATAATCAAATGTTCTGGGATTCCCATTCTTCTCAGTGTCAGCCATAGCTTGTTTTGATCTACACAGTCAAAAGCCTTTGCCTAGTCGATGAAGCACAGATAGACATTCTTCTGGTACTCTCTGCTTTCTGCCAATATTCATTTTACATTAGCTATAATATCCCTGGTACCATGGTCTCTTCTAAACCCAAACTGCACATCTGGCAGTTCTCTGTTGACATATTGTTCCAAACGTTTCTGAATAATTTTCAGCAGAATCTTGCTTGCATGTGATATCAATGATACTGTTGAATAATTTCCAGACTCTGTTGGGTCACCTTTCTTTGGAATGGGAGCAAATATCGATCTCTTCCAGTCAGTTAGCCAGCTGGCTGCCCTCCAGATTTCCTGGCACAACTTATTGAGCACATCCAGGGCAGCGTCTGTTTGTTGAAATAAATCATTTGGTATGCTCTCAACTCCTGGAGTCTTGCTTTTTGCTAATTACTTCATAGAAACTTGAACTTTCTCCTTCATCACCATAGGCTCTTGCTCATAATGTTATTTCATGAAATTCCTCTGTCAGCCAATTCCTTCTGATATGGATGGGTATTCTTGTCATTACAGAAGTCCAAAGTGAAGGCTCTATAGTGGAGTGGACTTGAGGGGAAGGGATTACATAACAATGAAAGAATTTTTCTTTTACTTTTCAAGGGGAAGAGTGAATTGGGGGGAGGGATGGGCAAACAGAAAAGTGCAACAATAAATGACTGGAAACCCTAAGTCTCTGTAAACTTTCATTAACATTAATAAAAAAGAATAAAACAACAAAAAACCTCCAAAAGGTATTATTAAGTTTTTTAAAAAGTAGACTGAAGAAGAACATACACAATATAACTTGCATATAAAGGGGCAAATTATCTCCAATTACATGCAATATTTGCTTGTATGGTTGAGAAATGCTGTGGAAATATGTACAAGATAATGAAAACACTATTTGCTTCTGAGATAATATAATAGTGATATGAGTAGAGAAAGGGCAGGACAAAGATTTTATATCATACACCTCTTTGCACCACCTAGCATCTGAACTATATGACACTTACATAAAAGTAACAAAAGTTTAAAACAATAACTTATTAATAGTTATCAAATGAGACAATTTATTCATGTTATTTTAATTCAGGAGACAACTAAATAGCAAATTAAGATGGCATGGAATAACTGAATAATTAATACAGAAAATCAGAGGAAGAGTTGACTTCTGTGTTAGATAGTAGTAATGTGATATCCCTCATCCCTCATATTCCGAAGATACTATATTCAGACTTGACTTTGAAGATCAGGTAGGAGTCCTTCAAATGAAGATAAAAGTAGAGAATAACATTATTCTTTTTACTAAATATCATTCTTCATTTGAAGTTTGCAATTATTTTCTTATATATTTGTATCTCCATCTTAATTGGCAAGGATTAAAAATGCCCATCAACAAATGACTGGATTAAAAAATTGTAGTACAAGGGAGCTCTGGGGGCCTAGTGGCAAGAAGCTGCACTGCAATCCCAGAGGTACATGGTTCAAATCTACCAGATGCTCTGCTGGAGAAGGAGGAGCAATATCCTCCTGTACCAGTCGGATCAGATTTGACCGTACACGCACACAAAATAATAATAATAATGATGATAAAAAATTTAAAAAAATTGTAGTACATTCATGTGATTGAATACTATACAACACTCCGGAGCAACAGTTTAGAAAAATACTATATAACATGGAAAATGGTAGCGAGCATTCTGCTGAATGAACTAACTCAGTCTCATAAGGACAAATACTACAAAGACCATTATTGTGAAAAAAGAAAGATAACTAGTAAGATGTCTATGAATATCCAGAGAGAAGGTGAGGGGATGGAGGATCTGAGGATGAGGAGATGTGGGGTGGGGGGAATTATGGGGTAGCAGAGTTTGATGGTGGAGGGTAAGGGGTGAAAGAATTAGAAAAGATTCAGGAGATACCTGAAAAGACAGGATAATAGTGGGCATAGATTAATGGTGATTGATTTTTATAAGACACAATATATGAGAATGATCATACAAAACACAATGTGAATGACAAAAAAGGAAAGACTTATTAACGTGTAGACAGTGGGAAAGTTATCTATTTAGTGTTCTAACACAATTTTACAAAACCTAAGTAATGTTTGGACTCTTTTTTAAAAAAAATAAAGAAAATGTCCATTAGCCTGCAGTTATTTAAAATATTAAAAAAGTTAAGGTTAGAATTTTAGAAAAGTAATTATATTGCCCATGACCGAGTACCATTCTATAGTAAGCACCTATATCACCACATCTGTTGAACAGAGGTATACATATTTTATTCATAAGGGTCAACTCATTAGCAAGATTGAATTTTTACAAAGCAAGATTTAAAAGGCAATTATTCTAAGTGATAGAAGCATAATTGTTGTACATTTAACTTATTGAGTTAGAACCACCTGAGGAAGAAAGATGAGATAAAGCTGTATAACATTATTAAAGTAATCCCCAGCAGGGTCACCAAAGAGAATGTATGAGTTCCACAACTGAATCTCGTTCTCATAGAAGAATAATCAACCCAGGTCTGAGCTCCAACTCCATCTTAGCTTTTGTTTATTTTCTTTGTAACCATCAAACATTTAGACAGACTTAAGTATATAACAAAGAATTTCCTTTTCAACTGTCAAACCCCTAAACAAACGTAAGTCTATAACAAAGAAAACATTTTTCTCTGGGATTAAGCTAAAGATTTGAAAAGAATGTTTCTGGGGGGAAACGGTTTAAGACGATTACCACTAGGTCACCAGAGCTCCCTTCTGGTGTGCAAGAAGTCTCTAAAAGAAAATAAGCTAACTTCTGTGAAACCTATTTCTAAGTTAACCAAAAGACAGAAGCAGTTAGAATTGCAAGAGCTCAATCCTGTTCTAGAAACTGGACATCAAGAAGAAGAATGTGGCATTAGAAATGAAGGAAGACTCACCAACAACCTGCATTATGCAGACGACACAACCTTGCTTGCTGAAAGTGAAAACAATTTGAGAGGCTTGTTGTAGAAGATCAAAGACCACAGACTTCACTATGTATTATATGTCAACATCAAGAAAACAAAAATCCTCACCACTAGGCCAGTAGACAACAACATGGTAAATAGAGAAAAGAATGGCTTGAATACATTATCAATACCACTGGTACCAGCAGCCAAAAAATCAATAAATTCTTGGACTGTGAAAGTCTGCTGTCAAGGAACGTATGTTTTAATTGAGGTATTGGAGAAAAGTACTGACTATTCCATGAACTGCCAAAAGAATAAATAGATGACTTGAAGAAGATGCAGCCAGAGTACTCCTTGGAGACAATAATGGCAAAGCTTTATCTCACATACCGTGGGTATGTTGTGAGGAGACATTTCTTGGAAAAAGACATCATGCCTGGAATGGTGGGGAGTCAGCAAAAGAGAGGAAGATGTTCAAGAAGACAGGTTGGGTTTCATAAAATCACTCATATACACTTGATTTTGTAAATGAACAATGGTATAAAACACAGTGTATATGAGTAAAATATAATGTAATTATTATATAAAACCAATAAAAATATTTAAAAGAAGATAGATTAGCACAGTGACTGTAACAATGGGTTTGACTATTTCAGGGATAATGAGTATGGCACAGGATAGAATAGTGTTCAGATCTGTTGTTTACAACATTGCTGTGAGTTGTACTAGTCAAGTACAATGTTACTTAACAAGTGTCTTCAAATTGGCAGCACAGCTCCTTCCTAATAGGCTACCAAAGCTCCCTTATATCTTAGATATCAGATATTAGTGAACTGAAATGCATTGGAATCGTTGTTTTTGTTGTTGTTAGGTGTCGTTGAGTTGTAGACGACTCATAGCGACCCTATGAACGAAAGGCCTGAGCACTGTTCCTAGAGTTTCCGGAGACAAGCCATTTCGGAAGTGAGTGCTACTCCTGCTTCCAAACTTGTTTTAATCAGGAAGCTCCACCAAGCACTGTCCATCATGGATAACCATTATCACATTTGGCACATCATTGTCACAGTGTTTAGCATCACAGCAACCATGAGTTACCTCTGTACAGCAATGCACAGACCAGTGCTATGCCACCTAGAAGAATGTTTGAAAAAAAACCCCAAATTTGAACCAGGATCAAGGTCCAGAGGCCCGAGGGATTTAAGCCCCCACCTGCCTTAAACCCTAGGCCCAGCCTCAAGGGCCTCGCTCCTTGGGAGAAGAGCAGTACCACACATCAAACACAGCCCAAAAAAAAGCACATGACCCCAGAAAGCTTGTGATTACTTGCGCACGCAGACTGCCTCACACAGGCAGCAAGAAGCCACAGAGAGGAGGCATCCAGGAACAACATGGCTGTCTTCTTCTCACCTCCTCCTTCGGGGATTTAAGCTACATGCTACCTTAAGCCCTAGGCCAAGCCTCAAGGGTCTCGCTCGTGGGAGAAAGAGAAGTACCGCACATCAAACCCCAACCTAATAGTCATATGGTCTCCTATGCTTAGAATGACAAATTAAAGAACAATGACATTACATTCGCTGTCAAAAAGAACATCTCAAAATATATCCTGAAGTGCAATGCTATCAGTGACACGAACATGTTCATGTGACTGTAAGGAGTATGCATTTAAAAGATTATTACTCAAAGTTATTAAAACCCTCAAACTATTAAAACCCTTTTTTTTTACATGAAGATTTTTACCAACATCTCTTGTATGATCAAACATCCAGTCAAAATGTGTTGATAATTACTGGTGACTGGCATGTAAATTCAGAAACAAAGAAGAAAGGTTGGAAAATAGGGCCATGGTGATAGAAACAACAATGAAAACCACATAATAGAATTTTGTATAGCCAAGAGTTATATTTTTTTAAACCATATGGCATGTGAACTTCACAAGATGAAATTAAATTGACTATGTCTACAGGGAAAGAAACAGGGAGTTCTGGTCATGTCTACAGTGAGTTGCTCTGTTAACCCAAAGGCTGTGTATCATTGTGCATCACAGTCAAAACCCACCCTCTGCTTCTCAAGAAAAGAAAGAGAGAGATAAACTCAATATTAGTTAGCACAGAGCCATCAACTGAGTATGGAAATTATTATTAACTGCTTATATTCAAGTTACTGTCTCCATACCTTTTCAACCTGTATGCAGAGCAGATTATCTGAGAGGCTGAACTCTATGAGGAGAAGTATGGCATCAGGATTGGTGGAAGATCTATTAACAATCTGCGTTATGCAGATGACACAACCCTGCTTGCCGAAACTGAGGAGGACCTCATGCACTTGCTGCAGAGGGTCAAGGACTGCAGCCTTCAGTATGGACTGAGGTTCAATGTCAAGAAGACAAAGATTCTCACCACTGGACCAATTGGTAGCATCAGGATGCATGGCGAAGAGATTGAGATTGTTCACAGCTTCAGTTTACTCGGTTCCACGGTCAACACTCTTGGCACCAGTAACCAGGAAATAAAAAACCATATTGCGATGGGAAAGTCTGCAGTTAGGGACCTCTCTAAAGTACTCAAGAGCAACGGTGTCTCTCTGGAGACTAAGGTGTGCCTGATACAGGCCATGGTCTTTGCAATCACTTGTTATGCATCAGAGAGTTGGACAAAGACTAGGGAAGATAAAAGGAGAATTGATGCCTTTGAGCTGTGGTGCTGAAGAAGAGTATTGAAGGTACCCTGGACTGCCAAGAAAACAAACAGATTCATCCTAGAGAGGGTTAAACCAGGCTGCTCCTTGGAGGTAAGGATTCTGGGGCTTCGTCTGACATACTTTGGATATGTTGTAAGGAGAGACAGGTCCTTGGAGAGGGACATCATGCTTGGGAGGGTGGAGGGACAGCGCAGGAGGGGAAGACCCTCTATGAGGTGGACTGATTCAGTGACTGGGGTAATTGGGATGGGTGTGTCAGAGGCCATGTGATTGGCACAGGATAGAGCAGAGTTTAGGGCTGTTGTACATAGGGTCGCTATGAGTCACAAACGACTCGACGGCACATAACAACAACAACACGACATATTCAAGTTCAATTGAAGAAAATTAAGAGTCAAAAATTCCTCCAAGTATGTCCACCTGAAATTAGAGATCATCTATAGATTTTTACTTGTTGAACCCTAATGACCAAAGACCAAATGAGTTGTGAAGTGTATCTAAGACATCTAATATGAAGAAATAAATAATTCAAAAGTCAAGAAAGAAATAAAAAATCAAATGGATGTTAGAAAAGAGACTGAAACTTTCTCTAGAACAGAGCAATGCTAACATTGGGGGGGGGAATGTTGAAGAGAATTGAAAGAAGATTCAAAAAACAAAGTCAGGAAGACAAAGTAAAATATTATAATAAAATGTGCAAAAATCTAGATTAAAGTGTTAAAGAACAGAAGTATAATTTTGAGTACCAAAATGTGACCTGACTGAATCCATACTCTTTTTAATCACCTCATTTATATGTGAAAGCAGAACAAGAATAAAGAAGACAGAAAAAGAGGATGCCTTAAAGTCATGTTGTTGGCCCAAAATATTAACTACATCATGGACTGTCAGAAAAACTAACATATCTGCCTTGGAAGAAGAGCAGACTGAGTGCTCATTAGATTTGAGGATGGTGACAATTCTCACATGTTCCCAGGAGGGACAATTCCTGGGGAAAGACGTCATGCTTTGTAAAATACAGCATCAGTGAAGAGAAGAAAGATACTTAACAAGAAGGCTTGGCACAGAGCCTGTCACCACAGGCTCAGAGACACCAGCAGTTGTTAGGATTGTGCAAGAATGGACATGGTTTTGTTCTATGAATGAGAACTAATTAAATGCCACCTATCAAAATTACCCTTTCAGAATGCCCTTTCCTTCCTAAGGAATACGCTCAAAATCAAAAATCTATCCCTCAAGTGCCTTTTAAAATTCTTCAACCTCCAGATCCTGGAGTTAATTCTAAAGACAACTCTCATGGAGGGAAAGATAGCTTTTATTGCTTGGAGTCAGACTGAATTACAGAGCATTGTTAAATGTAAATCAGATGGACAAAAGGACTCCTAGAAATGTGTCAAAGAATTTTAAGTCCTTGTTGAAAGTTACCAACTTGGATTACCTCATGCATATAAATTCACCTGCATGCTAATAAGTCCTGGGTATGTTCAGTTATTTATAGCTGGAGCATCCTGATTGGAAACATCCTCAAATTAGTCTAGCTTCATATATAAGACAGTTGAACATTTTCTTAGAAAAAGCAAGAAGGGAAATGAATGATTTAGTTGATTCTCTTCACAAACCTGTTCTCCCTACTGTAGATTGTACAATAACTCACTCTTGCATGCATAATAAAAGTGCAAACCAGTCTATCAGAGACTTACTGGTCATTCTAGACTTGACCCTTTTATACCGCAAGCATCAGAAGCTTTTAGTGAAGCCATTGTGTCCAACCTGTTCCTGAGCATTTCAACCATAGTAAAAAGATATTGGCTAGATTGAAAGGTTCTGCCAAAATAGAAATGGATTGGTTTACCTTAAAAATTTGCTCAAATGTTAGTAACTAAATTAACTGTCAAGATTAATATATTGATGACTTTATGATTTAAGTAATTATTCTCCACTTCTCTGTCACTTTGCCCCAAGGTGGTGGCTTCTATGTTGCTGTGATGCTGGGAGTTATGTCACAAGTATTTCAAATACCATCAGCATCATTCTTGGTGGACAAATTTCAGTGGAGCTTATAGATTGCCAATGAAGCAAGTGGCTATCCATGTCAGAAAAAATGGGTCATTGAAAATCTTATGACTAGCACTGCAATATTATCTAATATGGTGCCAGAAGATGTGGTCCTCAGGTGAAAGATCCTCAGATTGCATCTGGACATTAGCTTCCTCCTCAAAGTAGAGTCATAGTAATGACATAGATGCTGTAAGTTTTCAGCCAATGAAATATCTTCATTTGTGTATGGGGCACAAATTAAAATAAGGATAAATAGTTATGAACAGAATCAGAATGTGAAAAGTATGAAGGATTGTCTAGGAAAACTGATGCAGTTGTTCTTAGGTGCTATTGGGTCAACTTTGATCCTAAAGAATCTATGTGCAGCAGAATAAAACCCTGCCTGATCCTGTGCCATCCCCAAGCCCTCTGCTGTCCTTCAGCCCAATCCATCTCGTTGAGGACCTGTTGTCCTTCAGCCCAATCCATCTCGTTGAGGACCTGTTGTACTGCAGCTAAATCCAATTCATTAACGATCATCATTGTCTTTGCGTATCCACTTTTTCAACCATAAAGCCTTTTTCCCAGGGATTAGAACATCTTGATATCTTGCCCCAAGTACATGAGATGAAATCTTAATATCCTTGTTTCTATCAGACTTCCAGCTGCACTTCTCCCAAGACAGATCTGTTTGTTTGGAAATTGTCAGAAATGAAATGGAATGCTTAAAGATCACTATCACAGGCATCAGTGTCCTAAAACAGCACTGATTCATATTTTGAATTGGGTATTTATTTGAACCACAATGATGGGAATATGAATTTAAGAGGAGAGGCATCATGTTCATCATTAAAAAGAACATTTCAAGATCTGTCGTAAATGATATTGCTGTCAGCTATAATATCCATACAAATAAAAAGAAAGACCTTTTCACTCAATTATTATTCAGATTTAAACACCAACCATGAAAGCTAAAAAAAGGAAGTAATTGAAGATTCCTACCAGCTTTTTGCAGCTTGAAATTGTTGAAATACTCCTTCAATATGCATTAATAATAACTCATGACTGGAATGCAAATGTTGAATGCAAAAAAAGAAGGCATGGTAGTTGGAAAATATGGCTTCAGTGCTGTAAATGAGACTGGAGATTAAATGATAGAATTTTGTTTGACTGTTGTTATTAGGTGCTGTCAAGTCTAGTAGTATTCATACTGAACTGATGACAACAGATTTGAACCCTGTTCTATTCTGTGCCATTCTCACAATCTCTGACACATTCAAGCCATTGCTCCAGTCCCCGTCAATCCACCTGGTTGAAAAGATGTCTCTCCTTCATCATCCCTTCACCTGTCCATGTGTGCTGTACCTCTCCAGTGAATAAACTCTCTTAATAATATGTCCTACCAAAATATATGAGACAAAGCATCATCATCCTTGTCTCCAAGAAACACTCTCGCTGTACCTTCTTCAGTATCGACAGTCCAAGGGATATCCAGTACTTTTCTCCAACACTACTGTTAAAAGGCATCAACTCTTCTGTCATTCTTACTTCTTGTCCGGCTCTTAGCAAGTGATGGACAAGACCATGGCTTGAGTCAAGTTCATCCTAGTCTTCAAACTGACATCATTATTCCTCAGTAATTTGGAAAGGTCCCTGACTGAAGACTTTCTCAGTGCTTATATTCTGATAACTTGATGTCCTGACTACTGATATTACGATGTTGATTGTGGATTCAAGTGAGATGAAATTGTTAACAACTTCAATCTTTTCTCCCTCTATTGAGATGTTGCCTATTGATCCAGTAGTAAGAATTTTTGTTTTGCTGATTAGAGACTAATTTAGTGCAAATACATTTTTTTCTTTTTAATTTTTTACTGGTTTACATACAATCATTCATATATGTTATTTTTCATATGTGTAGTTTAGATTTTGCATGTGAAATCAATGATATTTGTTCTATAGTTTCCACACTCTGTGGGATCATCTTTCTTTGGAATGGGAACAAATATAGATCTCCTCCAGTCAGTTGGCCAAGTGGTTGTTCTCCAGATTTCCTGGCATAACTTTGTGAGCACATCTAGGCAGCATCCATTAGCTGAAATACATCAATTGTTATACCATCTATTCCTGAGGTCTTATTCTTTGCTCTTGCCTTCACAGCAGCTTGAACTTCTTCCTTCATCACCATAGGCTCTTGCTCATATGTTATTTCATTAAATTTTTCTGTGTCTGCCAATTCCTTTCGATGCAATGACTCAGTATATTCTTTTCATCTTCTTTTAATACTTCCTGGATCATTTAATATTCTGCCTAAAACATCCGTGATGATAGCAACTTGAGGTTTGAATTTTTTTTTTACATTTTATCAAGAAACATTTTTATTTTAAATGGAAGTACAAAATTACATATATAATATATATCTGCATAGTCATACACACACATATGCTCACTCACTCATACATACATACAAACTTGCTCATCAGAATAAAATCTTAATTAAAATCCTAAGTAAAAAAGAAAATTTTATTTAAGCCTTCCTAAAAACAAAATATACATAAAGCTGTCAGACAACCTGAAAAACTGAGGGGATTTTGAGAAGAATCTAAACACCCCTAACACCTTCTTCCTGCCATACACAAATGGCTTGGGTGGAAGGCGGGAGGCAAGAATGCAGAGCAAAGAGAGGGGAGGTACTTTCATTCAGATGAAAAATCAATATGCCTGAAACCACCTGGGATACATAGTTTAAAGGGTGCGATTTAGATTAATTCTCAGAAATAAACAACCTCAGAATAAACAGAAGCTCTCTGCTTGGGAAGAAGGTGAATGGAGAGAAAAAGACAAGGACCACAGATTAAATTACTTAAGTTCTAGAAGGTGGAGAAGACTCACTGTGACAACAGTGAAACAGGGGATCAGAGAAACAGAAGTCATTGGGGGGAAAAGAGATAGAGAATCATACTTTCTCATCATTAATAAGCTAAATTGCTACTGCAGAGTCTAGAGATGTCACCCCACCCTCCCTAATCCTAGTGAGGCTCAGAAAAAGGAGGCACCAGAAGCTCAAACTACTTGATTCTAATTCACATCCTTCTTGCTCCTGTTCTCTTGTTAACTAATCAGCATAGGAAATAAAACGCTATCTCAGAAGGGGTTAAAAGTTCATCAATTAAAAAAAAATTGCTCAATAACATAGAAATAGGTATGATCCCAGAACAGCACATAGGAGATAGTGATATGATTCCATTCCAAAGTTCCATTTCTGGAACTACAGACAGGTCTGCCTATGAGAGGCCATTTTTCCAATAAAGTATGGCAGGGGGGATGTTTTCCACTCAATATTAACTAATGTGAAATGTTTTACTTTGTAAAAAACGACCTTCTCTCTAGCTCTGAAGGCCCATGTTTTTAGGAGACCACATATACTTTCTCACCAAAGATGAGATTTCTAAACTAATAAAGAAAATGTATAAAATGCCTGCTCTTCATTCTATGACCTTTTATTTTGGGCTTCCTTCTTGTTCAGAAGCTTAAGAAAATTATAGATGCCAGTTAAAATAGCTGCCACAGGGGAAGAAAAGAAGCCTGCCCTGTTAGGGGCAGCTCTGTCTTTATATCCGACACTACTTTGAATCTTCCAGCATATATAGTGTCATCTACATTATATGCCAAACAAATCCCTTTAAGTCTAAGCACCGGTTCTCCCTGGGGCCTCACTCCTCAAGTCGCTCATTATGGCCTGTTAGAGCATTTTCTGGTAACACATCTCTAAGGGCAAAAGCAATGATTTCTCTTCGTCAGCATCCACATTGTGTACATTTTCAGATAATCCTAAGAAACCTCTTCTATGCGTTTAATGAAATATTTGTTATACCAAGTACTTTAGAAAAAGGTGGGAAAATGAATATATATTTACAAAGGTATACACTAAAATACACTCAATAATGGGGTATAAAAAAAAAACCCAATTCAAAAATGAAACAAAACCAACCCACATAATATCTATTTTACTTGGAAAGCCTCTGTAAGTTAACTCATTTTCTTTTTAAAATTAATTTCTTTTATGTTAATATACAAAAAGATATCATTGTATATGCCATACAAAAATTTTACATAGAAATGGTAAGGTCAATAAGGAAGGGAAAAGGCAAAAAAACAACAAAACTTGGATCAGATAGAAAAAAACACTTTTTTAAGACACTAAGCTAAAAAACAGAAAATTTGTTCTTCAGTTCCTTGAGCTTAAGAAATGCTGAATAAGTTCGGCCCTTTTGATTTTCTGACTCCAGCTCCTTGCACATTGAATTTTAATATTTTGTTTTGTACCATGGAATGCCAAGAAAACAAACAGATTCATCCTAGAGAGGGTTAAACCAGGCTACTCCTTGGAGACAAGGATTCTTGGGCTTCATCTGACATACTTTGGACATGTTGTAAGGAGGGACAGGTACTTGGAGAGGGACATCATGCTTGGGAAGGTGGAGGGACAGCACAGGAGGGGAAGCCCCTCTATGAGGTGGATTGATTCAGTGACTGGGGTAATCGGGTGGGTGTGTCAGAGGCAGTGCGAATGGCACAGGTTAGGGCAGGGTTTAGGGCTGTTGTACATAAGATCGCTATGAGTCGCAAGCAACTCCACGGCACATAACAACAACAACAACATCTCGAGCTGCCTTTTGGAATCTTCTATTCATCTCTTCAGTATCTTGATGTCTATATCATTGATTTCACATGCAAGCAAGATTCTACTGAAGATTATTAAAAAAATGACTGGAACAGCCCTTCAGCAAAGAACTGCCAGAAGTCCAGGCTGGGTTTAGAAGGGGTCGTGGTACTAGGAATATTATAGCTAATGTCAGATGGATCTTCGCTGAAAACAGGGAATACCAGAGGAATGTCTACCTGTGTTTCATTAACTATGCAAAGGCGTTTGAGTGTGTGGATCATAACTGTGGCTGACTCTGAGAAGAATGGGAACCCCAGAACACTTGATCGTGCTAATGCGAAAACTATACTTGGATCAAGAGGCAAGAACAGAGCAAGGAAACACAGCATGATTCAAAATTGGAAAGAACTTACGGGATGTGTCCTATCTCCAAACCTTTTCAACCTGTATACAGAACAGATTATCAGGGAGGCTGGGCTCTATGAGGAGAAGTGTGGTGTCAGGATTAGTGGAAGATTCATCAGCAAGCTGCATTATGCAGATGATACAACCCTGCTTGCTGAAACTGAAGAGGACCTGAAGCGCTTGCCACAGAGGGTCAAGGACTGCAGCCTTCAATATTGATTCAGCCTCAATATCAAGAAGACAGAAATTCTCACCTCTGGACCAATTGGCAGCATCAGGAGGGATGGTAAAGAGATTGAGATTGTTCACAACTTTGGTTTGCATGGCTCCACAGTCAACACTCTTGGCACCAGCAGCCAGGAAATTAAAAGACGTATTGCCATGGGAAAGTCTGTTGTTAGAGACCTCTCCAGGGTACTGAAAAGCAATGGTGTCTCTCTGGAGACTAAGGTGCGCCTGATACAGGCCATGGTCTTTGCAATCACTTGTTATGCATCAGGGAGTTGGACAATGACTAGGGAGGCTACAAGGAGAATTGATGCCTTTGAGCTGTGGTGCTGGAGAAGAGTATTGAGGGTACCATGGACTGCTAAGAAAACAAACAGATTCATTCTGAAGAGGGTTAAACCGGGCTGGTCCTTGGAGGCTAAGATTCTGAGGCTTCGTCTGACTAACTTTGGTCATGTTGTAAGGAGAGACCAGTCATTGGAGAGAGACATCATGCTTGGGAGGATGGAGGTCAGGCGCAGGAGGGGAAGACCCTCTATGAGGTGTATTGATTCAGTGACTGGGGGAATCAGGATGGGTGCATGAGAGACAGTGAGATTGGCACAGGACAGAGCAGAGCTTAGGGCTGTTGTACAAAGGGTTGCTATGAGTCGCAAGGGACTCAATGGCACATAACAACAACAACAAGGAAGAGTTTATACTAAGAAAGAAACATTCTTTGTTAATTATCAGAAATGAAAAGAGAAGAAAAATCAGTAAATAACTGATAGACACATATTAAGATGGACGAAGGGCAAAGTAATATACAATGAAGGGATGATCAGCATAATTCTCACTGAAGAAAGGAAAGGCGAGTAGTGGGCAGACCTACAAGTGGAAAGAGTATAGGAAGTTACAAGGTATTAGTGTTGTAATAAATGTCATAAAACAAAATATGTATGGAAGACCTTCTTTCTGGTAAACATACTTCATAAACCAAAACAGGTTATACTGCTGTCACTCTGACAAACAAAAAAGACAGCTCTCTGCTTGCAAATTTCCAGGCTGTTATCTGTCATTGTTGGCCCTTTTTTAAAAGAATCTTCCTTTTGTCCTCATATCACATGGAAAACAACCAAAAGTAACCTCAAAAATGAAATAAGTTCCACTCCTAGAAAAGATCCAGTGAGAACATGAAAAGACCAAGAATAGTGGTATATAGAAATGGTGATTAATTTTATAAAGCACAATGTATGGGAATGATCATAAGAAACACAATGTGAATGAAGAAATGTGTGAAACACAATGTATGGGAATTAAACACAATGTGTACAAAATTTTTATGTGAAAGAATAAAATTTTTAAAAATTAATTAAGCTTATAAGACTGAAAATAGAGAATCAAAGGGGACAATTAGTAAACAGTGACAAACTATAAAGCAAAAAGAATATTTTTGGAGCTTCTGAATGAAGAGGACATTAAGACAATATCAAGCCAGGACAGGAACCAACTATGGATAACCACAAAAATAGTGAATAAGCCTTTCACCCAAAATAAGAAAGAAAGAATTTATCAAAAACTTAATAAACATGAAAGTAAGAATGTATAAGAAAATAAAAATATGATAGCAATACAACATCATTATGAAAAAACACTGAACAAAGAAATCAGCAAAACAACAATTAAAAAATACGAAGGAATGGCAACTGTATACTAGACCAGGAATTATTTAAATGCATCAGTCAAGAGGAAAGGAGTAGCAGAATGGATACTAAAATAGAACCCATCAATATGTTTCCTCTAGGATATTCACTTTAGAAAAAAGATTTTTTTTTAATTAATCAAAGTATTTAAAAAAAAAAGATATCTAGTGACTGGCAACCTAAAATGAGCAGGAGCAGTAGAATTCATTTCCTATAAAACAAGCATCAAGCCAAAACCTGCATAAGCAGCAAGGAAGGACCTTATAAAATAATTAAAGGGTCAATCCAGCAAAGAATATAATGTCAATAAATATCTTCGCACCAAATAAAATATCCTTCAAATATATAAAGTAAATCTAACGGAATTAGAAAGAAAAAGAAATAACAGTAGTAGTAGGAGGAGATGTAACTGAATTAGAAAGAAAAATAAATAACAGTAGTAGTAGTAGGAGATGTCAACACACCACTTTCAGTGAAGGACAGAAAAATTTAAAGGAAACTGAATAAAAATGCAGATTATTATCAATCAACCTCATGCACATATAAGAACAATAAATTTTCCATTGTACATGAAATGTTCTTGAGAAGTGATCATATTCTAGGTTATGAAACAAGCCACAATAAATTTTAAAACATCATAAAAAACACAACATTTTCTTGGAATGTAACAGTGTAACATTTGAAACAAACAAAATGACAAGAGGAAAAATTTTAAAAACATGGAAACTGAGTAATAGCCTATTAAACAACAACTGAGTAATAGAATAGAGACATTTTTAAAATTCTTACAAGCAAACAAGAATGAAAAAGAAAACTTAGCAAAACCTTTGTTGTTATTGACCCATAACTGACCTCTAGAAGATTTTTCAGAAGCAGTAGCTTGTGCAGGAGTTGATTGATAATCTTTTTCCCCATGGAGCAGCTAGGGATTCAAGATGTGTTCAAACTGTGTACCTGTGCGCTGTCAGCGTGATTCCTTACTACCAAACAACCCAAAGTTTCAGAAAAAAGAGAACTCATAGAACAATTTTTAGCCATTAATGCAAAGTTACAAAAAATAAATAATTAAAAATATATTTTTTTAAAAACCTAAAATTTTTGGAAAAAAAGAAATAATAAAAATTAGTATAGAACTAATGAAGAAGAAAACAATAGAAAGAATAAGCAAGACTATTGGTTGATTCTTTTAGAATATTAATAAAATTGCATAAGCATTAGCTAATTTAACAAAAGAATATAGAGAGAAGACACAAACAACAGAAATTAAAAATTAAGTGGGCAATGTCACAGCAGCGTCATCTAAAACAATAATAAATATTACAAGATATTCTATTCTAACAAATTTTAAAACAGAGCATTCTGCTCAAATTAACACACATTATTATTTGGACAGACCACAACAACAGAAGAAATTGAATTGGTCATAAAAGACTTCCTCACAGCAAAAATTACCACATAAATTTTAAAACCACATTACTAACAATAGAAAAGCCCTGACCCAGATGACTGCATTGGTGAATTTTACCAAATATTCAGAGAAGTCCTTACACAAATTTTGTTCATATTGTTTTAGAATATAGAAAAATATGGACAACTTCTTAACTTACTCCTATGAAGTAAGCACAACCCTGGTACCAAATGACACCACTAAAAAGTAAAAATATAAAATAAAAAAATTTAAATTACAGAACAATATTCAAACAAAATTCTAGGCAATAGATTCCAATGTTTTGTTGTTGTTGATTGCCTTCAAGTTGAGTACGACTCATAGCGACCCTATGAACAAAAGGCCTGAAGCCCCTCTACAACTATCAACATTTATCAAAGCTCATAGAGTTTCTAGAGGCATGTTATTTAGGAAATGAATGCCAATAGAATATTTTAAAAAGTTATTGATCATGATCAAAGGAGATTCATATCAGGTATGCAAGGATAGGTCAACATTAGGGGGGAATGAGTAACATAATTCACTACATCAGTTAAAAAACGGAAAAGAACTACATAATCATTTCATGATGTTGAAAAGGCATTTGACAAAATTCAACACTCTTATCTTTTTTAAAAAATTGTTTTGCCTACAAAGTTCATATATACTGTGTTTCACCATATTCTTCATTCACATTCTGTTTCATACAATCATTCTCATGCATTATATTTTGTAAAATTAATCACCATTGGAACTTGCCCATCATTTTCTTGTCTTTTCACCAGGATCCTCCTGATTTCCTGCCCCTGCTCTCTCCACCCACAAAACTGAGAAACTCTGTGGTTTCACTTGTGCTTGTCCTCACCTCTCTACTCCCACCCTTTTCCCTTTTGGGTTCCTTTATGTTTTACTAGTTATCCTTCTATTTTTACAATAATGGTCTTATGCACCATTGTAAGAACATAGAAATCACCCAAATGTACATCCACAACTGAATGGATTGAGAAAATGTGATATATTCACAAAATGGAATACTATGCAGCACTCAGAAGCAATGATTTAAAAAAAATACTATGTAACTTAGGAGAGACTGGAGAACATTATGCTGAGTAAACTAACTCAGTCTCATAACGTCAATACCCCTTTTTGATAGTTGGAAGAGAAAATAGAAGACACAGCAGGAGTAAAACTGTTAAATGGGCAATGTCACAACAGAGCCAGCTGAAAGAGTAATAACAGAATATGATTTAAAACAACAACAACAACAAAAACACCTAACAACTTTACTTGGACAATTTCAAAAAGTGTAAAATAAGAATTTATAGACTAGGGAAAATTATCTGGCAATAATGCAGTTGATGTGGATTCATCTCTAAATTTTATAGCAAACTCCACACACAAGAAAAATATAGACAATCCAATTACAAAATGAGCAAATGACAGGAATAGAAACTTCACCAAAGAACAGTCAAATAGCCAACACGTACTTTAAGAAATGCTCAAAAGTCAAAATTGACTCATAGTTTTCAGAGTCTGCAAATTAAAATATGATCAAGAATTCATTAAATAACACACAATATAGATTAATCTAGAACAATTGCTGGAAAATATGTCAGTCAAAAAAGAGCAATTAAGGTATAAGACCAGTAGCATAAAAAGTTAAAGAAAGATTTACACAATAGGTAGACTCAATGTTGGAGGTCTTTCAGAGATGAGAAGGGAGGAAGAAAGGTGTAAAAAATAATAAATAGATAAGTAGGGTGAAAGGGAAAACAGCACAGATTAAGAGATTGATTGGTTGTTGTTAGGTGCTCTTGGATGGAGTATGACTCATAGCAATCCTATGAGCAACAGATCTGAGCCCTGTCCCATCCTGTGCCATCCTCACAATCTCTGACAAATTCCAATCCATTGCTTCAATCACTCTATCAATCCACCTAATTGATGATCTTTCTCTTTTTTTCCATCCCTCCATCTTTCTAAGCATTATGTTCCTCTCCAAAGAATAGCCTCTCGTAGCAACATGCCAAAAGCCGTGAAAAGAAGCAGCATGCCCAAAGTATCTATCATTAAATATTGATTGAATAATATAAAAGTTAATATATCCTGAAAAATATTATGTACTACAACAATTTATACTAGGGTAACCAAAAATTTCTAATTTTTATTCTTGACATTTTTTCCTGTTCATAAAAAATTCATCCTAATTATTGGATCCTTATTTGATAATAAAGCAGTAATACAAAAGTACAGTCCTGGAGCCCTATAACATTAGCAGCTAACAAACAGTATTCTATAATTGCAGATTGGACTCTAGAAAACAGACTGTAAGCCTGATAAGTCTTTATGGAAAGAAAGAAGAGTAGAACAGAAAAAATTATAGAAAGGTTTGTGTCTTCTCAAACTTCTATTTTTCCTACAATAATGTAAACTCCATGAAGTCCAATATCAAGATTCTCTGATTCACCACTGCTTCCCAAACATCTAGTAAAATATTTGACCCAGAATAAGAAACCCTACCAAAACAATAACAAAAGCAAGCCTGTTGAGTTTATTTTAACTGATAATGACCAAATAAGGCGAAGTAGAACAGCCTCAGAAAGTTACAAGAACAGACCATTGCACCTTCTTCCCATGGTACACAACTAGGGGATTCTAACCACTTTAAGTTGTCAGCAGAGTTTGTACCCTCTACATCATCCAGTTTCCTTTGACACATATCAGTTCTGAGGAAACCTTCCTTTCTTGACGAACTTGCTCATAATGTTCATCAGAGTAATAGTTTCTGTGTATTTCTAGGATGGTCCTGTGAGGTGGATGAGTTAGTTGCTCTGAGAAACAAAGTACATAAACTCGCTATTTTTTTGGTGAATGGTGATGACATTTTGTTCTTCAATGCTTTTTAATTAGAATCAAGAGAAACACATCTAGGTTGGGGAGTTTTAAGGGTTGTTTTTATTTCTTTTCTGGGGTTTTTGTTTTATTTTGGGGTGGGTTCTTTTCTGTTTATGTGTGTGTTCTTGAGAAATTTCTACTAGGGGACAAACTGGCCAATGCTATCCAAAACCTCAAAAGTAATAAATGTATACCTACTGTGTGGTGTCCAGGTGGCACAGTGGCTGTGTTCAGTGCTAATCAATCAGAAGGTCAGCAGTTAGAATCTGCAAGCAATTCTGTAGAAGAAATATGTAAGAGTCTGCTTCTTTGAAAATTTTATCCTTGAAAACACTGTGGAGCAGTTCTACTCTCTTACAGGTTTGTGTATCAACATCATCTTTTCAGTGGCATTGGATTTAGTTGGAATATCATGCCAGATGCATTATCTACATTAGTTACAGTATCTAACATTGACACACAATGATACAAACAGGCACAACTGTTCTCATCATTTAATCAAAACTTGGAGCATGGAATTGGCTTTTTAATAAATGGCAAAAATAATGCAAACCTGGATGGAACTATTTAATTCTGACGTTCTTGCAATTTCTAACATACTTCAATACTCCAGCATTATCATTTGATGTCAGAAAGGAAGATTAGGAAGAAAATAAAACATAACAAAATTCTAAGCCTCCCATGATACAAACAAAACACACGGTTTCTCCCAGGGGGACAAGGCAGCTAGGCTCCTGTGGTTAGTGGCATGACAACAGGTGGGAATCTTTACAAGAGGCCACTCAGAGATGGATAGAGGGATGCCTGTGGTTTGGTTAATATGTAAGGATATGTTTATGTGTGGATGGGGATGTGTGTGCATGCATTTTTTTCCCCAATCAAATTTTAAGAGAACAGAAAGTTTTATTATCCATGTCTTGATTTTAAAATCACTCTGTACATAGCCCTCTGGGGAAATGCTGTTCTGTCTTTCAAAGGCAAATTTACATTTTTTTACTCTTGAAAAAGACTACGTTTTTGTGATTTGCTTGGAGCTCTCCAAGGCCCTTCCATATTTCAAGATTTGAAGTGCTATGATTCAACATCTCATCAAATATAATAGAAAAGTTCAAGTTTAATATATCTTACAAAAATTGCCTTCCTGTAGATTATGCCCTTCAGCTATCATTTTAAATTGCAATTTGCCGTTTTCAAAATTTTTCATGAAAGAAGACATTTTCTTTTGTCAAAATAGAAGTAGCTTAATTTTCACTCTCTAGCTAAATTGATTCATTTCCCCTTGTTCTTTTCTTTGAAGAAATAACGAGGAAGGTGTATAGTTATTTAATTTTTTAAGAAATAGTATACACCTTACGGTACATGATGAGTGAAAAAAAATTTACTTTTAAATGTTCTTAGGACACAAATAGTTCTTGTGTAACTGCTAAATTAACAGTAGGTGATTTGAACGTACTTCAAACCCACAAGTACCAAAATATTATCTTGATTCTCCTGAATTAAAAAAATCACTTTAAGAATAGGTTTGAGGGAGAGGGTTATGGGATGTAATCAAGCATATGTAAAGTAAGCAAAAGGTCATTACAAAGACGGGGCGTGGGGGGGGAACCAAAAAAACAAAATGAATGTAGAAGAAACTAAGAAAATTAAATTAAAACATTGTGACAAGTTAAATGAAAATAATCAAGACAAGTGGAAGATACCAACATAAAAAAGCTGAACAGAAGATTTCAATAGGCTGCTTGAGAAGCAAAGGAAAGCAATATAAAAATATGTGCAAAGAGCTGAATGGAGTCAGAGAATAAAAAGGGAAGAACTTGCTCAGTATTTCTAAAGTGGAAAAAACTGAAAAATAAATTCAACCCTAATGTGAAAATACTGAGAGATGCCACAGACAAAAATTTTAATGACTCAATAAGCCACTAAAGAAGATGGGAAAAATACGTAGAATCACTGTACCAAAAAGAATGGTCAATACTGAAAATTTTCAGGAAGCACCCTATGAAGAAGAGTCAACGGTAACAAAGGAAAACGTTTAAGCTATATTGAAGACATTGAGAAAAAAATAAGGCCTCAGAAATAGATGGAATATTAAATTATATTCTTGAACTAACAGAAACAAATCTAGACATATCTAGACATATTGATCAGTCTATGCCAGAAAATAAGATAGTTACCTGGCCAACTAACTTAAAGAGATCTGTTTTGGTTCTCATTCCCAAGAAAAGTGATTGATTGAACAATATCACTAATATCACATGCAAGCATATACTGCTGAAGGTTATCCCAAAACTGCTGGGACATTGACAGAGAACTTCCAAAAGTACAAACTGGGATTCGAAGAGGCCATGACACCAGAGAGGTCTTTGTTGATGTCAGCTGGATACTGGCTGAGTGTTGAGAATACCGTTTATTATTCACTTATCTTGATACAGTTTCTATTGATTGACAGAATAAGGCTAAATGATGGTGGCATCCTATAGTAAGACATATTAAATATGCTCTCCAAATCTGAGAATTGTTGCTATGTTAACTAATCCATTTCGGCACTAAAAACTCCAACTAAAACATCATAAAACATCTACTTTATAAATCAGCAAATGTAACAGAGCCAAGGTCTTTTGGGAAAACTTTCCATTAACCTTATTTTTTTTTAAATTAAATTTTATTAGTTTTAATGAATATTTACAGAGATTTTGGGTTTTCATTCATTCATTGTTGCACTGTTTTCTCCACCCTCATCCCCAGTTCGTTCTTCTTTCTCCGCCCCCCCCCGCAATGTCTATTTTAATTGTCCAATTGCCACAGTGCTTGTCAAAGCCAGTTCTGATTAATCTCCTTTGTCAGTGTGTCCCTTGCCATTCCCTATCACTCCTCCCTGAGAGAGACTTCACCCTGATTCATAAGGAAAAGGGGATGGCATATTCTCTTAGCTACTTCCTGCTGAAAAGGGACACTGTGGGTTTCAGGGTGAATGTCTTCTCTCACTACTCCAAAGGGCCCCCTTGGCAGTAGGAAACACATAGACTATGATGGAGATTGATTTTGGAATTTAGATGCACTGTTATCAATTGTGCTTAGCCATACATGTTCATATCCTTGAAGATGTATCATGGAAGTGTTGCAGCCTAGAAGATACAAATTTAACTAACAAGTTAAAAGTGCATGAGTCAAAAATTGGAAAGCAATAGTATTCTGAGTAGAGGTTCTAATAGTGGCACAAATCAAGTTACAGAGGTAAGGTGGTTCCATTGCCATCCTTACTCTAACTTAATTCTTTTTTTTAAATTTAAATTTGTTGTTAATTTCAGTGAAAATTTACAGAGGCTTTGGATTTCCATTCATTCATTGTTGTAGATTTGTCCCCTCCCAAGGCTCCCCCCCACCAGACATTACCCTCTTGGAAAAGTAAAAGAAAAGATTCTTTCATTATTTTACAAACCCTCCCCCAGGTCCACTCCACCATGTAGCCATCGCTCTAGACTCCTGTCATGACAAAAATACCTAATCCCATATCTCTTTTAAACAGTTTTCTCCCTTCTCTGTTTCAGAGCAGCATACATTATTGAACCCATCTTGGACACGAGCAGGTTACTGGAGACCTGAGAGGTCAGCTGTATAAAAGTACATGGTGGCCCTGTCCCCATTACCTCCACCCTGGATAAAGAGAGCCTGGCAGCCAGACAGAAGGTGGTCTCCCACTATCTTGCACACCATCACCATCAAGATCAATTACAAAGTTTAGAAAGTGTGGATGCAGGCAGTAGAGACTCCCACTAGACCATGGAAGACCTGAGAGGGCAATCGCATAAAGGGTCAGAGCTCTGTTCTCATTATCCCAACCCTGGATAGGGAAAGTCAGCAGCAAGGTGAAAGGTGGTCTCTTGATGCCCTGAATACCAGAACCACCAAAGATATTCACAAATTTTGAAAAAGGCTGATTGAGAGAGGAGAGATTCCCAACAGGCTGTGGGAAACCTGAGAAGGTAACTGCATAGAGGATTGGGGCCTTCCCACAGCACCCCTTTCCAGATTGAGAGAGAATATCAGCCAGGGGGAAATTGGTCTCAATCCACATTCTAGTCCACCAAGGAAAATTACAAATGTTAGAAGAGTTTGAACTTTAGACTGAGGCAGCACTCAGTTGAGATTCCCACAGGCTACATGTCAATTCAGAAAGAATTTGAAAGACTATAGGAAAGATGTGTTTTCTTACTGCACAGAACCAGAAAGGACTACTGGTATTGCAAATTGCCTTCCTCAATAAAGGGAACACTTTAAGTCTGCAACTAATCCATAACATCATAAAGATAAAGAACTGTCAACCACCTACAAAGAAACAATAGAAATGCTCTAATACATATCAAAGGGGCGGGACACATAATGTCAAGAAATTAGCAGGTAGCTTCAAGAGTGAAAAAAAAACAAAATAAGCCTTCTTTTAAAAAAGGCAGAGCATATTACAGACTCAATGAATACCCTCAAAAAGAGATATGAAGAAGAAATATATTGATATGTAAGATACATATATCTTACAGCTATGATAGACAACAAAAATGATGGAAGAAAGAATTGAAGCAATAAATAAAATTAATATTCCAGACACAGAAAACCAGAAAAAATTATTGATGTGGTACTATACAAAAAGGTACAGACACAAGTGCAAATAATGGAAGAAAGAATGGAAATCATAAATAAAATAAATAATCCAGGATAAAGGAGCCACAAGAAATATAGTGAAGTGGATGAATATTAAAAACCATAGAAGAATTGGGGGGGATGAAAGAATTTTAATTCAAGAAAAAGAGGTACAAGAACTTTAAAAACAAAAAACCAGAGGGATACAGCTAAGGCAGTTTTGGAAATCATAGAAATGCATGAAAATGCAATCCAAAAGATCAAGACCAAAATGGCAGAAGTGAAGGGAATAAAAGAGCAGAAAAAAAGAGATGGACCAGAGAGTCAGTACAATGGAAGACAAAAACCTCAATAGGAACATACGAGAAGGAAAAAAAAGAAAGGAGACAGAAGAAAAATGAAAAAAAAACCAAACATTAGAATCATGAGGATAACATCGAAATGAACAACATATATATGATTAGAATTCCAAAATATGAGAGGGCAGGGAAAGAACTAAGAATATGAAAGAGATACTAGAAGAAAACTTCCCAGACATTATGAAGAGTGAAAAAAATCTACATTCAAGAAGCTCAGAGAATCCCAAACAGATTAGCCCCAAACATAAAACATCAAGACATGTCATAGTGAAATTTGCCAAAATCAAAGATGAGGAAAGAATACTAACAGAAGCACAATAAAAACAGAGTCACCTACTCTGAAGGATAGCCAATTAGGCTAAGTTCTGATTTCTCAAAAGAAATTATGTGAGCAAGAAGACAATGGGATGGCATACACAGAGGTTGAAAGAAAACAACTGCCAGCCAAAGATCCTGGACCCAGCAAAGCTATATCCATCAAATATGAAGGAGAAATTAGGTCATTTTGAGAAAACAGAGACTTACTGAATTTGTGAAAACAATACCAACTCTACAAGAAATTCTAAGGGGAATCCTTCACATAGAGTCACCAAAGGGAAGTGGATGGAGTATAGTAACAAGAAACAACAGAAAAAGAAACAGAAAAATGGTAGCAATAAAACCCAGCCTGATAATAACCACACAATGTGAATGGAATCAATATACCTATCAACAGCAAAAGAATAGTGGAATGGATAAAAAAACCAGTTTATCAATATATTGCAGACAAAAGAGAGACATATCTAAACAACAAGTAAAAAGACAGACTAAAAATCAAAGGCTGGGGAAAAAAATATACCAAGCCAATGGCACCCACAAAAAAAGCAGGAGTAACAATACCAATCAGTGATAAAATAGACTTTAGAATGAAAATATTCATAAAAGATAAGAAAGTGTACTATATAATGATTAAAGCTACAATAGATAAGAAGATATAACATTGGTCAGCATTGTCACACCAAATAGACCTTGAAAAGCAAAAAATAATGGCTGAGAGGCTTGAAATAAATAGGCAGCATCACAATAATGGTAGGAAACTGTAAACATCACTCTCAACAAAGGATAGGCAAAATCAACAGAAACTTAAAGATGCAAAGATCTAAACTATACAATAGGTTAACTCGACCTTGTGGATGTATTCAGTGTATTTCACCCAACTAAAGTCAATTTGCTTTCTTCTCAAGTGTACATGGTACAATATTCAGAAATAATCATATAGTAGGACACAAAGCACACCTCAACAAATTTAAAAATACTGAAATAATAAAATTAGAAATTAAGAACAAGAGCATAAAGCTTATAAAACCTCCCATGTGGAAGCTAAATAATACCCTTCTAGAACAGGATTGGGTTCTAGAAGAAATAAAATAATGTTATTCAAAAAAAATGAAAATGCAACATACAAAAACCTCTGGGGTACAGTTGGGAAGTCTTCAGGGGATAGTTCACAGCAATAGGAAAACACATTTAAAAAAGGAAAAAAGAATTAAAATTAATGATCTAACTCAACAACTTCATCAAATAGAAAATAATAGCAATCTGACTCCACAGCTTCTAAAGGAAAGGTAATTATAAGGACAAGAGCTGATGGAAAAAAGGAAAACAATTAAAACTATCAAGACCAGAAGTTGATTCTTTATAAGGATCATTAAAATTGACAAATTAAAAAAAATACAAAAATAACTCAAAGAAGAAATGATAGAAGTTCACAAATGGCCATGGGAAAACTGGACTACTATCTGTAGAATGTCTATTTGTGCTTTCTGAACTAAGCAAAGGCATATGACTGTGTGGCTCATGCCAAGTTGAGCCTGACATTGAGAAGAATGGGAATACCAATGCACTTGATTTTGCTCATGCAGAACCAATACTTAGACCAGAAGGCTGTTGTGCTAATAGAGTAGGGGAGCATTGTGTGCTCTGGAATTGAGAATGAAGTGCATCAGGGTTGTATTCTCTCTCCTATTCAAGCTGTATACTAAGCAAATTACCAAGAAGCTGGATTCAGGATTGGAGGCAGATTCATCAACAACCTGTGTTATGCAGATGACACAACCTTGCTTGCTGGAATTGAGGAGGACTTGAACTACTTGTTGCAGAACAAAGAGTGCAGCCTTTGGTATGGACTGCATCTCTATGTCAAGAAAACAAAGATTCTTACCTCGGGACCAATAAGCAACCCCATAATGGATGAAGAGGAGATTGAATCTGTCAACAACTTCATTTTTCTTGGATCCAGAATTAACACCCTAGGTACCAGCAGTCAGGAAATAAAGAAATGCATTGTTGTTGTTGTTATGTGCTGTCAAGTCACGTGCAACTCAAAGAGACCCTATATACAATAGGCATAAACCTTGCTTGATCCTGTGCCAATCTCACTCTCTCTGACACATCTACCACCATTTCCCCAGTCATTGAATCAATCCATCTCATCGAAGATCTTCCTCTCCTGTGCTGTCCCACCATCCTTCCAAGCATGTTGTCCCTCTCCAAGAACTGGTCCCTTCTTGCAACATGTCCAAAATATGTCAGACAAAGCTTCAGAATCCTTGCCTCCAAGGAGCAGCCTGGCTTCACCCTCTCCGGATGAACCTGTTTATTCTCTTAGTAGTCTGTGATATAGTCAGTACGCTTCTCCAACACCACAGCTCAAAGGCAACAATTCTTCTATCAACCCTAGTCATTGTCCAGCTCTCTAATACATAGTAAGTGATTACAAAGACCATGACCTGTATCAGGCATACCTTAGTCTCCAGACTAACATCGTTGTTCTTCAGTATTTTGGAGAGGCTTCTGAAAGCAGAATTTCCTAATGCAATACGTCTTTTAATTTCTTGGCTGTGTGTGCCAAAAGTGTTGATTGTGGAGCCAAACTAAAGCTGTTAACAATCTCAAACTCTTTACCATCTATCATGATGCTGTCAATCTGCTCAGTGGTGAGAATCTTCATTTTTTTTATATTGAGCTTCAATCCATATTGAAAGCTGCAGTCTTTGACCTTCTGCAGCAAGCATTTCAAGTCCTCCTCAGTTTTAGCAAGCAGGGTTTTACATCAGGAAAATCTGCAGTTAGGGACCTCTTCAAATTATTGAGGAGTAATGATGTCAGTTTAAGGATGAAGGTGTATCTGATTCAGGCCGTGGTCTTTCCAATTACTTGCTATGCATCTGAGAGCTGAACAGTAAATAAGGATGACAGAAAAAGAACCACCACCTTTGAGCTATTGTGCTGGAGAAGAGCACTGAACCCATCATGGACGGCCAAGAGAACAAACAGGTATGTCTTAGAGAGGGTGCAGCTGGAGTGCTCTTTGGAGATAAGAATGATGAGACTTTGCCTAACATATTTTGGGCATGTTGCTAGGAGGGCCTATTCCTTGGTAAAGGATATGATGCTGGGAAGGGTGGAGGGTTGGTGAGGAATAAGAAGGCCCTCAACCAGGTGGATTGACATGGTGACTACTGCTATGGACTTTTGTATGTCAGGAAGTATAAGGATGGCACACAATGGAGCAGGGTTCAGATCTTTTGTTCAAAGTGTCATTATGAGTCATACTTGACTTCATGGCACATACCAACCATAACAACTTCAAGAAAGCTAAAGCAGTATCCATGTCTCATTCCACACACAAAAACATCAATCTAGAGTGGATCAGTGACCCAGTTGTAAAGCCCAAAATCGTAAAGATTATCTAAGCAAAATGGGAACAAAATTAGAAAGTCTAGTCCATGATATAGGTAGGCTGGCAAATACAGCCAGAAATGCACAACCAGGAAAAGATAGTGTCAGTGAATGGGACCTTTTAAAGTTAAGCTCCTGTGTACATCAAAACTGTCTCCACAGGACTGACAGTAGGGTTGAGGGAAGATGTAAAAGGAAGGGAAGAATGATGTACTTTGCATTGAAACAGATGAGAGAGAGAACTGTTTACAAGGGACATATGAATGGGTATTCTTGTCCTTACAGAAGTCCAGAGTGAAGGCTGCATAGTGAAGTGGACTTGGGGGGAGGGCTTGCATAACAATGAAAGGGGTTTTCTTTTTCTTTTCAAGGAGAAGGGTGATTTGGAGGGAGAGGGTGGGTAGGGAGAAAAGAGCAACATGAATGACTGGAAACCCTAAGTCTCAGTAAACTTTCATTAAAATTCATTAAAAAAAACCCCAAAAATTGTAATGGAAAAAAAATTAAAAAAACAACAACGACCAAAAAAAACACCCCTTGTTTCCAACAATGTGAAAAGAAAACCTATTGACTGGGGAAAAATATTTGGCAATGATATCTCAGATAAGGGTCTCATAAGGAAAAGTTTACAGAAATCTATAGGACCTCCACAAGAAAAATATTGATAACCCAATTATAAAATGGATAAAAGACATGGAAAGACTTTTCACAGAGGAATACATTTGGATGGCCAGCAGTCAAATGAATAAATGCTCAAAATCATTGGCAATAAGAGAGATGGAAATCAAACCTACGATAAGATATCATCTTATCCCAGTAGCAGTAGCAAAGTTTAACAGGACATCAAACAATATATGTTGAAGATGATGTTGAGAGCTTGAAAATCTCATATACTTCTGGTGGGATTGTAAAATGGTACAATCACTTTGGAAGGAAGTTTGGCATTTCCTCCAAAAAGCTGAACATAGAAGTTCCATATGACCCAGTTATTCCACTAATAGGAATATATCCCAAGGAAATTGAAAGTGAGAAACAAAGAGATCTGCACACCTATTTTATTAATAGTATAAATAAAATGGAAAAGCCCAAATGTCCATCAACAAATGAATGGATTGAGAACTTGTGGTACATTCGCACTATGGAACACTATGCAGCACTCAGAGCAATGGTTTTAAAAAATATAACATGAAAGACGCTGGAGAGCATTATGCTGAGTGAACTAACTCAATCTCATAAGCACAAATACCACATAAAACCATAATTGTAAAAATAGATGGATAACTAGTAGGATGTATATAAAAATCCAAAAAGAGAAGGGGGAGGGGCTGGCAGACTGAGGAGAAGAGGAAATCACAGGGTCGCAGAGTTTGGTGGTGGAGGGAGGCATTGAAGGAGTTAGGAAAGATCCAGTGTACATCTGAAAAGATAGGGTAATAGTAGACATAGATCAGTGGTGATTAATTTTATAAAACACATTATATAGAAATGATGGTATGAAGCACAATGTGAATGAAGGGATGTGTGATACACAAAGTATTTGAATTTTGTATGCAAATTGATATAAAAAATTTTAAAAAATTATTAATCCAAGAAAGATTTGCATCTTTCTTGTACCAACAAGATCTTATTTGTAATGTAAAGTATTCAGAAAACTGATAACATTGAATACGTTTTTATTTCTACCTAATGAGAATTGGCTTAATTTATACATAAATGGGTTTTGGTGGGTTTTTTTTTTCTTTTCTTCATCAACATAAGCATTCAATTTATGTAATTCACCTCCATTTTTCCAGTTTTGGCTACCTTTTCTGAGGAACAATTCCCACCTCAGAGACTCTTTTTTTTCTATAAATTGAAAGCTCGCACAAGAAGTTATTGGCATCTCATCCTTTGAAAAGAACTTTCTTTTCCTGACTTAGGTAATGAATAGGAAGCAATTGTTCCTCGGGCTTCTGTACAGTAAATTAGCACAGTAATAACTGCATGAGTCAAGTTTCTTTTGCACTCTTTCTTGCCCTTTCTCTGCAGGGGATTTTCCATTCTCCCAGTTTTCTCACTGATTTTCGTAGGACTTGGTAACATCCTAACTGTGAAAGTTCTTTTTATTTTTCCCTTTGCCCTTTTCCTTTGAAGTCTTTTGTTGCTGCAGTTGTATTGGCTTTCTTTGTTCATTCTAAATTGGTATCTAGACATTTTGAAGGTGCAAATAAAAGTGTGGAGTTACAGATGGCACGATATATGGTAGACTTAAATGCAAATAATCTGTCATGAGGAAGATCTGAACTCCTATACTGAGAGTATGTCCTCGGGAAAGCTGCTTAGCTTTTGTACCTCTCCTCCTCTGTAAAAATGGAAACACTAAAAGCATCCTTGAAGAGGGGCAAAAGAAGCAGGCAGGAGGAGTTGAGGGTTAGGAGAGGAGGAAATCATGAGGAGTCACAAAGTTTGGTGGGCAGAGGGTGGGGGTGAAGAATTTAGGAAAGATACAGTGAGGACCTGAAAAGATGGAGTAATAGTGGGCATAGATCAATGGTGATTCATTTTATAAAACGCAGTGTATGGAAATAGCATGAAACACAAAGTAAATGAAGGAATGTGTGAAACACAATGTATATGAATGTTGTATTAAAAAAAAGAGTTACTGTTATAAAACACATACCATCTGCCATTAAACAGACTTTACATCAGAGTAGAATTGAGCTCCATAGGCTTATCAATGGCTGGTTTTTCCAAAGTAAATTGGCAGACCTTTTTCCTGCAGTAATTCTGGGTAGATTGGAACTGCCAGCTTTTGTGTTAGCAGTCAAGCACATTAACCATTGGCATCAACACGAATCCCGCAGACACCATAGACAGAGAACGTAACACATCACTGGACATTTAAGAGGGATTCAAGAAATAAACTACTACAATAATTCAATAAACTACTATAGTTTCTCCTATGCCTATCATTTTTTAAAGGACATATTAATCACATCACTAGTAATAATAATTCACCCCTGTTTTGAGCATAGTCACAATAGTGTTTGCCGTTAAGTTCCACCACAAATTCAGTGATTTTTGACCACAGTCAATTCCTGGTTTCCCTAGGTCTGTGTCTCACTTGAGATCTGACACAAATATTGTTGGTCTCACGTTCTCATCTCTCTTCTTTGCTGCTTTCTCTGTGGTTTAGGGACTTCTGAGACAGTGAAGCTGCATTCTGGAATTTCCAAATCTTCAAATCTGGCATCCCCCTGAGCTTCTATTGCATGCAAGAGTGGAGATCATTCTCCTCCACGCTCCACGCCTGGGCTACGTGCTAGTGCATGAGAGTTTAAAATTAGAGGCATTTGGTGTGTGTCAAAATGTAGTTTGCATACAGTCTTTGATCCAATTTAAAGTCTTGACATGAGTCTGTAATCCATGTTAGAGTTATGCTCTCTCTGCTTTGTTTAGTAACAGCTCCTCGAACATTGATGCTGGCCCATCCCTCTACTCTAAAGAAGACACTCTTTTTCTCTAAGACCTGGAATATGCAAGATAAACCAATCTGGAAGATTTTTTTCACACTATTGTTAGTAGTGGGAAATATAATTGTTTCAGTTCAAAGAGTTTGGACACAGCATTTTTGGTGGATCTAAACAATGTAATTCCAGAAACAGACATTATAGAGGAAGTAATTTCACTGATAGGCAACCAGAAACAATAAAATAAAAACTAGTCCTGCCACAGTTCTGGGACCAACCTGTAAAAAATGGAATATACCTTTGGCCAATCATGTAATTCCATTAATGTATTATTTACCCACCCCTGTAAAGTTCTCCCTTCTAGACATCCTATCTTTAACTTCCCTAATGGTATTACACCATAGGTCAAAGGCATCACTTCTGCTTCTATTATCTCTAGTCACTGTCTAGCTCTCTGATGCATAGCAAGTATTTGCTAAGATCATTGCCTGAATCATGCACACCTTAGTCTCCAGACTGACATCATTGCTCCTTAGTACTTTGGAGAGGTCTCTGACAGCTTCTTCCCAAATAAAAGCCCAAACCCAACCTACTACCCTCTAATCAAGTCCAATTTATGCTGACGTTTCTCAAGTTGTAAATTATTAAAGGAAAAGACTTGTCCGTCTTTCTCCTCCAAAGTCATTTTACTTAGCAGCCCAGCGTGAAATACATCCACCACCAGAGCTCATTCCGAACAAAATTAAATGAATCCTCATTATGCGAACCGGCTCCTGGTGGTACAACCCACCATTCCGTCAGATGTTCACGCCTAAGCCAGTTTGAATCAAAAGCGAAACTTTCATTCCCCTGGTGATTAGGTACAACCACCCTTGCTTTAAGTAATTTTTAGAAAGATTAGTTAAACCGTCTGTAATTTAAGCCAGTTTGTTATGGATTATCCAGACATTTTATTATTTCAAATAATTTTATTCTTTTAAAAATCGTAATATCCTGTTTCTACATCACATCTCTAAAGATACTTCTAATCTACCCTCCCCCCCAGGATGCTTCTCCACAAGGATCATGCCACCCCATTTCTACTTGATTAGATTTGTAAGAGAAAAATAATTTTGTAGATTTAGAAATGTTCACTTGCAGAACTGCGAGATCCTTAGTACAATTTAGTATATTTATCATCACAGTAAAGAAGCTATTGGCACAGTCAGTGTCTGGAAGTTAACCAAATGAGTGGCAGTTTAAATCCATCATCTTCTCCATGGGAGGAAAACATTAAATCTTGAATAACTTTAAACCTTACACTACACTGTCTGGTGAGAGTATTTGACCTAAAGGTAAGGAGCTGCACCGCCACCTCAAAGGCTTGAGGTTCAAATCCAACAGCTGCTCAGAGGGAGAGAGGGAGGCAATCTCCTCCAGTGTGATTTATGCCTCTGAAAGCCCTCTGGAGGATCAGCTAAGGATTGTGTCAGGTAAGAAAGATCCACACAGTACCAGAAACCCAGTAAGAGGTCATCTCTGTGTTGATTCTAACCCTAGGGGGACGGGAGAGAAACAGATAGACTATGTGTGGCAATCAACTGAATGACAAGGAATGAATGTAATTACCCTAAATTTATTTTCATTCATTATCACACAATAGGTTCAGTCTCTGGATTGGCGTGAGTAGAAGTCATCTATCTGGGATGGACCAGTTTGGAATTTGAAACTCTTAGCTTTGGTTATAGTTATTATGTTAAATAGTAATTTAAAAAATTACTTCCTAAATGCTTCTCTCTGCTAACAATAGCTTTCAAGATGCTACTGCGTCAGAAAGTCTATTGCCTACACTTAACAGATTGAAGCATAGAGAGAAGTGGCTTTTATGGAGGTGAGGAGAGTAAGGACAGTAATAGCTAACACTCATGTAGCTATTAGAATAAAATACCTTGATTCAGGAATGTTTCTAAGTGCTTGACATTGACTAAGTTACTTATCAACTAATCAGAGAAGTGGACAGCATGAATGTGTTACTCTGATATCTGAGTTTGATTAAAACTTGCAAATTTAAGAATAAATGTGAAGACCTTGGTAAACAGATTAGCAAGCAAAACTCTAAAAATGCAAGTGAAATTATCAAATTCAGCTATATTACCAAATTCAGCTGTGTCTGAATTCTACAATTTGACCAAAAGCACAAAGTGACCATCAAAACATTCCTGGATCTCCTTAAACACAATGGAGTCTGTGGCACTTTAATTTGGGATTTTGTTCCCTTTTCCTCCACCTACATCTGCCTAAGTGGTATGGTGCTCATGAAAAGACCAGAGCCTCACAGCCAGCAGAGAAAACAGACCTCTTTGATCTTCAGGGGAAAGTACCATCTCCAGAGGGTGTGAATATCTTGATCAGATTAGCAACTCCCTGGACATTCTCCCTCCCAGCTTGTCGACTGCAGCCAAAATGTGTTAGATCTGACAAGAGTAAGACTACTGAATTAAAAACAGGCGTGAACTCTATATGGGCTCTTGCTAATAACCGTCAGCATGGAATTAAGATGATAGAGAGGAGAATTACTTTGCCTGTGGGCAGGATAGAGAGGGGCAGGTCCTGATTCTAGGTAATTTACTCCTCAACAAAAGATGCCCCCTGCAACTCTCAGACTTTTAGGTAGACTTGAATTCATAAGAAAAGAAACAGTTTAAATGTTCATTAATTAGCCCATAGAATTCTTCAATATGGCAACCCAAGGCTTGAGTTTTCTCTTCAATTATTGCATCATGAGAAAGCCCAGATGTTTTCTTCTCACTTTTTTCCCTGCTTCTGGGTCTTTATATATTTGATTTGAATGCTTTCTCGAGCTGTGCTTTGAAGTCTTCTGCTCAGTTGTTTTACTTTATTCTTTCCATTTGCTTTAGCTATTTTATACTCAAGGAATTTAGTCAATCTTTTCTATTCAGACTCTCGTCAATTTTGGTCCCTTCAGTGACCTTTTGCTTTCTTCCTGTGTGACACCATTTATACCTTCCCACAACTTGTCTTCAATCATTAGTGTTCAATGTGTCAAACTTGTTCTGGAGACAGTCTCTAAATTTAGATGTGATACAGCCAAGATAATACTTTGGCTCTTGTGGACTTGTTTCCATTTTCTTTAACTTCAATGTGATCTTACAAATGAGCACTTGATAGCCTGTCCTTGAGCCTTGATCTTGTTCTGATACATGATATTGAGCTTCTCCAAATATTTAAATGCAGATTTAAAGCACTTAACTCCTGTGTTGTCTGTTGGTGATATTCACATAGTCACCATTTATTGTGTTGGAAAGAGATATTCTTAATGAAGCAATTAATGATTGATCTTACAGAACACTATCATGTAATTTCCAAGGCCATTTCTACCAATAAGTAAGTCCATGTTTTCTAAATATTGATCCTTCTTTGTTCCAAAATTTTTCATTCTAATCACTGTAATAATGAATGTATTGTGATCAAATATTTTATCCACCTCAGACTGCAGAAGGTCAACTACAACTCATAGTAATTCTTTGAACAATTGCTCTATCTGGAACCCACCTCATCATCTCAGACACACTTGACCTATTGTCACCATCACTGTGTCAGTCCATCTCATCAAGGTCTTCCTCTTCTGCACTGATCCTCTACCCTCCCAAGCACGATGTTCTTTACTGGACCCTCCTAGCAGCATGCCCCAAAGTATTTGAGACAGATCTTTAAACAGTGAGACTGGCTTAGGGCAGGGCAAGCTTCAGAGCTGTTGTCACTGGGAGTCACAGGTAACTCGATGGCACATAACAACAACAAGAAGGAGCAAACTGGTTTCACCCTCTCTAGAACAGACCTGATGTTCTCTTGGAAGATCATGGTGTGTTTAATACTCTTCGCCAGCACCACAATTCGAAGGCAACACTTTTTTTCCCTGTCATCCTTAGTCATCCTTGTCCAGCTCTCAGATGGAGAATTTCTCAAGCAATTGAGAAAACTATGGCCTGGATGAGCCATGTTTTGGGTTTCTAAACTGACATCATTTCTCTTCGGCCACTGGAGAGATCCTTGACAATAGATTTTCTCAGTGTAAATTGTCTTTTGATCTCCTGACAGCTGGTGCCAAGAATGTTAATTATGAATCCAAAGAAGATTAAATCATTAACAACTTCAAACTTTTCTCAATCTATCATGATACTATCTATTGGCCCAGTGTTGAGGATCTTTGTTTTCTAGATGTCAAAATGCAATCCATAACCATATTCACACTGTATTCTTTGAACTTCAACTTCAAACACTTCAAGTCCTCCTCAGTTTTGGGGATAACTCTGCATAACTCAGGCAATTGATGACTCTTCCTCCAAGTCTGATTTCATATTCTTTATCATAAAGTCCAGCTTCCCAAATAAATGATCTGTTCCACATACACACTGAAAAGGAGTAAGGAAAGGACACATCCTTGGTGCACTCTTTTCTTGATTTTGAGCCATGCAGTGTTTCCTTGCTCTATTTGGACAACAGCTTTCTGGTCTAGGGCTAGATTTCGTATGAGAGTGATCAAGTGTTCTGGAATTCCCACTTTTTTTAATGTTTGCCATATGTGATGCACACAGCCAAATTCTTCAAATTTCTTTTCTTTGGCATTAGTGGCTCATGACTAAATTTGAATAACAGTTATATTAATGTGTCTTCTTTCTTCAAAATCTTTGACTTTCCTTTAATTGTCTAACATGGTCTTTTACAGAGCAAAAATGTAATATCAAAGAAGCCGTATTTACCAATTTTTCTTTTATGTATTGTGCTTTTGATAATGTGTCTGAGAATGCTTTGCCTGTCTGATAGGTAAAAAGATTCTTTAATATTTAAATTGAATATTTAAAAATCAGTGATTTAAAATATGTCATCACAATGTACCACCTTTTAATATTAATTATCATATTGGAAATGCTAAATTTATGTTTATAACTTTTTATCTGCTTGTAAGAGAGACTGTTCTGTATTCTGATTCTCTTGTGAGGTCTCTGGTTTCCATTTCAAGGTGATGGTGGCCTCAGAATATGAGTTGGAAGTATTGATGCATCTTCAATGTTTTTGGAAGAGTTTGACTAAAATTGTTCCTTAAATGTGTAAGAGAATTCACTACTAAAAGCACCTACTCTGGCTTTGCAGGGGGAAAATGTAACAAAAAAATACATTTTTAAAACCGTTAAAGAGATGTTCAGATTATTATTTTTTCCATGAGTTAACAGCACAGTCCTCAAAGTCTTTATAATGCTTTGTTAGAATCATTCTACACATGATCTGGGGATGAGAAGCAAAGTTATGTGTAACACACCCAGATTCAGGGGGCTCATTTATCCTGTTCCATACCTCCTGGGATTTCTTTCACCCTCTCTAACTCCTAGGATCATCTTTTTCTGGAGTACTTCTTGGACGCAAGGATGGTGAAGCTTCATTTCATATGCTTTGGACATATTGTCAATAGATGCTGGTCCTTGGAGAAGAATATCATGCTTAGAAAGGTGGAGGGAAACAAAAGAGTGGCAGACCCTCAATGAGATGATTTGACACAGTGACTATAGGTCAATAGGTTCAAGTCTGTCAGAGAGGATGAATTTGACAAAAGATAGGTCAGAGTTTAGATCTGTTGTTTATAGGATTGCTATGAGTTGTATTAGACTCAATGGAATATAACAAAAACAAGTAGCAATAAACATAGTTTTCTCTTTTACTTCTAAAACCAAACCCACTACTGTTGAGTCTATTCCAATTGATGACAGCTCTCCATGGGGTTTCCACTGTTATAAGGCTCATGGACTACCAAAAGAACAGACAGATATATCTTGGAGTGGGTGAAGAAAGAGTGCTCTTTGGAAGCAAGGAATGGCAAAACTGTCTCACATACTTTGGCCATGTTGCTAGGTGAGGTTATTCCTTGGAGAAAGACATCATGCTTGGAAAGGTGAGGGTCAGCAAAGGAGAGGAAGACCCTTAACCAGGTGAATTGACACAGTGACTGCAGCAATGGGCTCGAATTTATCACGGATTGTGAGGCTGGCTCAGGAAAGGACGGAGCTCAGATCTGTTGCCCATAGGATCACTATGAGTCATGCTGGACTCTATGGCACTTAATGAAAGCAAAGTCTAAATAGAAGCAGATTACCTCGTTTTTCTACCATGGGGAGGCTCAAGCTGCTGAACTTTTCATTAGTAGCCCAGCAGATAAAACATCACATTTGTAGTGTACAGTCCTGTCCTAGAGAGCGGAGGGACTTTCACGTTCCAGTTACTCATACCATCATTATGCAGCAAAGCAGCCCATTGCATGTGCTGGCCCCTAAGCAATTTTAGGACCAGAAAGGTTAAAGAAAAAATATGGTGGAGAGACCTCATATTATATGCAACTTACTGGATTTCAAAGAGAAGGATTCTCTTTAATTTTTTTACATTTAGCAGCTATTATGCCATCCCAGGATTTTACCAACCCTGGGGGTTGGGGGAAAAGTAGAAAAAAAATAAAACATGTATTTATTTCAATCTAAACCCATCTACTACAATTACTATTCAGAGTTTTCAGGCAGTTGGTGGGTTTTTTGGTTGTTCTGTTTTAATAAATTGTTGTTCACTATTTTAGTAAATAGTGAAGAAAGGCTAAAAGATACATATTCCTTTTGGCCAGTCAATATATATAATAATAGTTTTCTAGTAACAATAAGAAAACAATAAAGAGTAGATAAAATTGTTTCTAGAAAATACATTTTCTCTAACCCAATACACTTAGCATATAATTTCATCATGTAAGAAAAGGAAAACAAGTCCATGAGAGCCAAAGGACACCTTAGCAATATCCCATCAAAATTTAAAGTCTATTTCAAGAATACATTTGACACATTAAAGACTAATGACTTAGGGAGCTCTGGCGGTCTAGTGGCAGGAAGATGCACTGCAATCCCAGGGACGCACAGTTTGAATCCACCAGATGTTCTGCTGGAGAAGGAGGGACAATATCCTCCTCTACCAATCAGATCCAATCTGATGGTACACACATGAAAATAATAAAATAAAATATAATTTAAAAAAATACTAATGACCTAAGACCAAATAAGTAGAGACGGCATTAAGAACATTGTATATTAAGGAAGCAAATAAACGTTTAAAAACATAAGCACCACAACAATATAAAGGTAAAGAATCCAATAGAAAAATGGGCACAGGATATGAACAGGCACTTCACAGAAGACGACATTCAGATGGCTAACAAGCACATGAAGAAATGCTCAAAATCCCTAGCCCTAAGAGAGATGCAAATTAAAACAACTATG
>NW_006399900.1:558015-560056 GCF_000299155.1 Elephantulus edwardii
AGGGAGGGAGGGAGGGAGGGAGGAAGGAAGGAAGGAAGGAAAAGAAAAAGAGGGAAAGAGATAAAAGAACTTGAGCATAGAATGAATGGAAAGAAGGATGATGTAAACAAGCTGAGGAGAAGACTTCAAAGGGCAACTCAAAAAGAAAAATCAAGTATTATAAGGAAATATCCAAAGATCTGGATTTAGAAGCAGAAAGTGGAGAAAACGCTTAGTATTCCTCAAGTTGAAAGAATTGAAGAAAAAAGTGCAAGCCTCAAGTTGCAACAATGAAAGGCTCTGTGGGTGAAATATTAACCAATACAGTGAGCGTCACAAGGAGACTGGAAGGAATATACAATGTCACTCTGGGAGGTAAAAATTTAGGTGACATTCAACCATTTTAACTGATTTACTTCATTTTACTTGCTGCTGCCTGAGATGTGTGACTTTTTAGTTAGCCGCACAAAATACTACAGATTTTGCTACCAAAACTCCTCAGCATATGATAAAGAACTTGACAGAAGAAATCCAAGCTACACAGAAGTCTTTGGCAATGGAGCAGCATTTCATTTTGTTATACACAGAGTACTTTGGGCCAGGAACTGACTTGATAACATCTACCAACACTAACAAACTAATTGTATATTTTGGCTGCTAGTATTAGAGATATCCCATATACAGGTCAATTCTCATAACACCATGCTCCTATCTGTCTTAAGGTCATTCTTATGTTCTCTAAGAGAATCAACTCTTATTTAAATATATCTCATTTTTCAGCCAGTATGAGGGACGGTGGGAAAGCTCCTGTGAATAAGAGCTTGTCCCGTCACCCTCTCTTGCCCATAGATACACCTTCCCATCCCCCTATAGCAGAAGAGAGAGCTCTTGTACCACCGTGGTAAGAAGCTGCAGTATAATTCCAAAGACACACAGCTTGAATATACTGGCCGTTCCCTGAAAGAAGGATGAGTAATCTCTTCCTGTGCAGTTCACTGCCTCTGAAAACCCACTGGAGGGTTTTGATTCGATTCTTTTGTGTGCTCAATGGCACACAGCACAGAAAGGATCCTGCCCACACAAGATCCTGCCAAAACTGCAATCAAGTATCTCCCCAGCCCTATGGTTTCATGGGCCTCACACATGGTGATCAATTTTCAAGACATGGGCATAGTAGGAATTTGGTAATTATTTCTGTGAAGCAAAACAAAACACAAAGCATTATTGTTGTTGACTACTGTTCAGTACAGCATGACTCATAGTGACCCTATGAAAAAAAGACCAGAAAATTTTCTATAACAATCATTGTTTCTCTACATTCATAGAGTTTCCAGAGGCATGTTGTTTAGGAAGTGTATGTGACTCCTGCTTCCAAACCTGTCTTAATCTGGGAGTTCCACCAAACACTGTCAACCATAGTCAACCGTGATGTCATTTGACACATTAATGGGACAGGGTTCAGCATCACAGCAACCCCAGGGTACCTCCTCAATTGACAGTCCAGTGCTATACCTCTTAGAAGAAAGTTCCTCCAAAATATACTAACACTACACCTAGAGCAGTAGGCCTGAGGGCCCAATCACCTTTTAAATACAAAGGCCTTCTCAAGGTCCAGTTGACTCTAAAAAAGAGGCTTAAATTTAAAAAAAACTACCAAACATTCCACATCAACTCTCAACCAAAACAAAAGAGCCTAGGCCCCCACCTTAAATACAAAGGCCCTCCATGAGGTTGTGTTGACCCTAAACAAGAGAAAAAGCTAGCATTATGCTTTCATTATTTACAAACAAATTATTTAAAAATTGATTATGTATTCTCTCGGTTTTGGCGACCCAGTACAAAGGAAGCTGTGCTCATAACTCAAAGACCACATCTAGAGTGAACCCATGAGTGACTCCTTGAGAGAAAAATATGTATACTTTCATGCCATGTGATACATAGCTTGAGAATGTCAATGGAGGATCAGCTATAAGTTTGTTTTGACTCAACAGTGAGTTTGGGTTTGAGTTTAAGTAATAAATGTGTGTGTGTGTGTGTGTGTGTGTGTGTGTGTGTGTGTGTG
>NW_006399900.1:561501-583057 GCF_000299155.1 Elephantulus edwardii
GAGCTGTGGTGCTGGAGAAGAGTGTTGAATATACCATGGACTGCTAATAGAACAAACAAGTTCATCTTGGAGTGAGTGAAACTAGGCTGCTCCTTGGAGGCAAGTGTTCTGAAGCTTTGTCTGACATACTTTGGATATGTTGCAAGGTGGGATCAGTCCTTGAAAAGGGACATCATCCTAGGGAGGGTGGAGGGACAGCACAGGAGAGTAAGACCCTCTATGAGATGAATTGATTCAGTAATTGATGGGGTAGTGGGGGGAGTTCTATAAGAGACAATGAGATTGGCACAGGATAGAGCAGGGTTTAGGGCTGATGTACATAGGGTCACTATGAGTCACAGTTGACTCAATGGCACATAAAAACAACTATCTACACACACACACACACACACACATTTTATGATTATCACTAACATTCAGAAGAATGGGAAACACAGACTACTTAATGGTCCTCATGCAAACATTATACCTAGAGCAAAGAAATGGGTCAGGAATTTATCCTTTATGCATTTAAAGCTGTATGCTGAAGAGGTCAAATGAGAGACTGGATTTATGAAGAAGAATGGGACATCAGACTGGGAGGCAGACTCAGCAATTACCTGTGTTGTGCAGTTGACACAACCTTGCCCACAGAAACTGACGAGAAGTTGAAGTATTTGCTCCAGAAAGTCAAGAACTGCAGACTTCCAGATGGTTTGAAGTTCAACATCAAGGAACAGTAATCTTCACCTGGCCAATAGGCAGCACCATGATATATGGAGAAAAGATTGAAGTTGTTAACAATATCATCTTCCTCAGATCCACAATTACCACCTTTGGCACCAACAGTCAGAAAATCAAAAGACAAGTTGCATTGGGTAAATCTGGTGTCAGTGATCTCTCCAGAGTACCAAAGAGCAACAATGTCAGTCTAGAGATTAAGATGTGTTTGATCCAACTCTAGTCTTCTCAATTGCTTGTTGTGCATTTGAGAGACAGACAACTGCTAAGGTTGACAGAAGAAAAATCCATGCCTTTGAGTTGTGGTGCTGGAGAAGAGTATTAACCATATCACAGACTGCCAAAAGAACAAACAGATCTACCTTGTAGGTTGTGAAAGTAGATTGCTCCTTAAAGGCAAGGATTGTGAAACTCCATCTCATACACTTTTAGCATGTTTTCTGAAAAGGGGCCAGTCCTTGAAGAAGGACATCATGCTTGGAAGAATGGAGGGTCAGGGCAAGAGAGGAAGACACTGAAAGAGCTGATTGACACAATGATTATGGTAATGGGTTCAGGTATGTTGAAGATTATGAAATTGGGTCAGGACATGGCCAGGTTCAGAGTCATAGTTGACTTGTCAGCATATAACAAAAACTAATACATAGTTATGGTTTAAAATGAAGAAAGTTGTATGTCTGGGATGTATCATTTGCCATGAACATTCAATCTATATGATTAGCAAATCATTAAAGAAACTTGACTTATAAAGAAGAATGTGGCATCAAGAGTGGAGGTATACTCAGCAAATTGCTTCACACAGATGACACAATCTTGCTTGCTGAAAGTGATTTAAAAAATTATTATTTTTATTAAAAATAATTAAATATATTTGCTGCAGAAGATTAAAGACTACAGCCTTCAATATGGAGTTCATCTCTATTGTTGTTGGTGTTCTTACGTGCCATCGAGTCACTTGTGACTCATAGTGATCCTATGTACAAGAGCCGTAAACCCTGCTCTATCCTGTCCCAAACTCACTGTCTCTGACAGCTCCTCCCATTATCCCAGTCACTGAATTGATCCAACTCATTGAAGGTCTTCCTCTCTTGCACTGTCCCTTCACCCTCCCAAACACGATGTAACTCTCCAAGGACTGGTACCTCCTTGCAACATGCCCAAAGTATGTCAGACAAAGCTTCAGAATCCTTGCCTCAAAGGAGCAGCCCGCTTTCGCTCTCTCCAAGGAGAACTTGTGTGTTCTCTTAGCAGTCCATGATATATTCAACACTCTTCTCGAGCACCACAACTCAAAGAAATAAATTCACTTTCTATCATCCCTAGTCACTGTCCAGCTCTCCGATGCATAGCACACAGTTGAAAAGACTATGATCCAGATCAGGCACACCTTAGTCTCCTGCTTGATGTCATTGCTCTTCAGTACTTTGAAGATGTCCCTAACAGCTGACTTTCCCAATGCAATTCATCTCTTCATTTCTTGGCTGCTGTTACCAACAGTGTTGATTGTGGAACAAAGCAAAGTAACACTGTTAACAATCTCAGTTTCTTCACCATCCATAATGATGCTGCCAATTGGCCCAGTGGTGAGAATTTTTGTTTTCCTGATGTTGAGCTTCAATCCATATTGAAGGCTGCAGTCCTTGACCTTCTGCAACAAGGATTTCAGGTCCTCCTCAGTTTCAGCAAGCAGGGTTGTGTCATCTCCATAGCGCAGGTTGCTGATTAATCTTCCTCCAATCCTGATGACACATTCCTCTTCATATGGTCCAGCGTCCTGGATGATCTATTCTGCATACAGATTGAAAATGTCTAGAGACAGAATACATCCCTGGAGGACATCCTTTCGATTTTGAACTATGAAGTGTCTCCTTGCTCTGTTCTGATGACTGCCTCTTGGTTCAAGTATAGGTTTTGCATAAGCATAATTAAATATTGTGGGATTCCCATTCTTCTCAGAATCAGTCACAGCTTATTATGATCCACACAGTCAAAAGCCTTTGCACAGTTGATGAAGCACAGATAGACATTCTTCTGGTACTCTGCTTTCTTCCAAGATCCATCTAACATTAGCTATAATATCCGTAGTACCATGGCCTCTTCTAAACCCAGCCTGCACATCTGGCAGTTCTCTGTTGATGTATTGCTCCAGTCTTTTTTTAATAATTTTCAGCAGAATCTTGCTTGCTTTTGATATCAATGATATTGTTGAATAATTTCTACACTCTGTTGGGTCACCCTTCTTTGAAAGGGGAACAACTATTGATCTCTTCCAGTCAGTTGGCCAGGTGGCTGTCCTCCAGATTTCTTGGCATAACTTAGTGAGTACATAAAAGACAGGGTCTATTTGTTGAAATATGTCAACCGGTATGCTGTCAACTCCAGGAGCCTTGTTTTTTGCCAATTCTTTCAGAGTAACTTGAACTTCCTCCTTCATCACCACAGACTCTTGTTCATACATTGTTTCATTAAATTCTTCTTTCTCAGCAAATTCCTTCTAGTACAGTGACTTTTATACTCCTTCCATATTTTAATATTTAATATTCTTTTAATGCTTCTTGGTCATTTAACATTCTACCCAAAGCATCCTTAAATATTGCCACTCATGGTTTGGATTTGTTTTTCAATTCTTTCAGCTTAAATGCTGAATGAGTTTGGTCCTTTTTATTTTCTAACTCCAGCTCTTTGCATATTTCATTATATTACTTTGATTTGTCATCCTGAGCTGCCCTTTGAAATGTTTTGTTCAGCTCGCTCTTTAATTTCTTGATTTCTTCCTTTAGCTTTGGCTTCTCAGTGCTCTAATACAATACTCAGAGTCTCATCTGACATCCATCTTGGTATTTTCTTCATCTTCTGCTTTATAATGATCTTTTGCATTCTTCATGGACGATGTTCTTTATATCCTCCCACACCTCATTTGTTCTTCGCTCATTGGTATTCGAGGCCTCAAACCTGTTACTAAGATGGTTTTGAAATTTGAGTGGGATGGAGTAAGGTCAAATTTTGGTTCTCTGGATTTGATTTTATTTTCTCCAGCTTCAGCTCAAACCTGCATATGAGTAGTTGGTGGTCTGTTTCAACAATCAGCACCTGGCCTGGTTTTCACAACTGATAGTGACCTTCTCCAGTGATTCTTTCCACAGAAACAATCAATTTGCAAACCATCAGGTGAAATCCTTTTGTATAGCCTGCATTTGTGTTTCTTATAAAAGGTATTTGCAATAAATAAATCATTGAATGTGTAGAATTTTATCATTCTATCTCCAGCTTCATTTTGGTCACCAACCATGTTTTCCAGAAAACAAAAATCCTCACCACTGGCTTAATAGGCACTATCATGATAAATGGAGACACAAATGAAAGTGTAAACAAATTTCATCATATTTGGAATCATAATCAATACTCTTCGGACAAGCAATCAAGAAATCAAAAGACAGAGTGCACTGGGAAAATCTACTACCAAAGACTTCTCCAAAGTACTGAAAGGTAACAATGACAATTTTAAGATTAAGGTGCTCCTGATCCAAGCCATGTTACTGCCTAGGAATCTGAAAGTTAGACAATGAGTAAAATGATAAAATAAGAATCCATGTCTTTGGGCTGTGATGTTGGAGAACAGTACTGAATATCTCACAGACTTCTAAAAGAACAAGTAAACATGTCTTAGAGAAAATGCTATCAGGGTGCTCCTTGTGGGCAAAGATGGTGAAGCTTCATCTCACGTACTTTATGCATGTTGCTAGGAGAGGTTATTCCTTGGGAAAAGACAACATGTATGGAAAGAAGCGTCAGCATAAGTGAGGAAAACCTTCAACAGGATGGATTGACACAGTGACTGTAATAATGGGTATAAGTGTGTCAGAAGTTTTGAGGATGGCACAGTATAAGGCGACATTCAGATCCATTGTCCACAGGATCACTGAGTCACAGTAGACTCAACAGAATAAAAATAATAATAGAAATAAAAATTTTTATGTTATATTTGTTTATATGTCTGTGAGTTTTGTACTACTATTCCCAGCAGCCCTATGAACAACAGAGCCCTTTCCTAACTTGTGCCATCCTTATCCCCCCTGACATATCTGAGCCCATTGCTGCAGTCATTGTCCATACATGGTGTCAAGGGTCTTCCTCTCTTTTGCTGACCCTCTACCTTTCCAAGCAAGGTGTCCCTCTATACATATATGTAATCTCCTGGCTGTTTAGACAGGTGAATATGTCATGTTTTGACTTCTGGGTCTAGGAAACTGTACAGAAGCCTTTCCTTACATTTCAAAGGCACGATTTTCATAATACTCTTCCAGGTGTTTTTAAGCAATATTAGACTATTTCAAGGGAAAATGTAGACTGACAGTGGGGTTTTGCTGTGAGCAAAGGAATAAAAGTACATCAGTAAGAACCAAAGAGCTGCTTTATATCTGAAACATTAAGTTTTTCACAACAATGATAACTCTAGGATGTGAGGTCTGTACAATTTCTTTTGGGTGAGAGAGGTGATTCGCAGGAAGCATCATGAAAAGATCTAAGTCATTAGTATAGGGTAAGGAAGGAAGCAATTAATGAAGAGGTTGCCATCTTGAGCAATCAGACTTCCCTCTAACCGGAGACCTATGAGACAGCATACAGGACCCATTTTACTCAGAAATCTGCACTCTTGGTGGTAGACTCCCTAGCATCTTAGTCTGCCTTGTAAATGGGGCCTAGCAGCATTCTCATTGTCAGAGAGAGTCCTTGCAGTAGGAAGCAATCAGCATGCAGAGGCTGAGCGGTGCCAGGAGATGTGGGTCAGCATCAACAGCTTTTCTACTGTCTTCTTAGCCTTTCAACGCTCAGGACAATCAGAAGAATCTGACATCCTCTCCCAAATGGTCCACAAAAAGACTGTTAGACACAAAGAGGAGGGAAGACAATCATTTAAATGGCTTTTCACTATGTAAGAGAATGGGAGCACATCCCTTTCTGTTTTAAAAAATATAAAGTCAATAACTAACAGTTAACTAAAGCTTCTTTTCTTTCTTTTGTCAGTGGGCATTTTTACTTGGGTTCAGGTGTATGAAAGTATCATTTACAACACTTCTATTTAACTCACGCAAGAAAAAGATCAATTCAATCTTTTATTCTTGTTGTATTGGTTAAAAAGATCATCCCTATCTACACCCTACAGTTTCCCTTAGTTCTAGAGTTATGGGAAGCAACCAGACTCAGTGGTGGTCTATTTAACACCAGCACAAAACCTAGAAGGTTTAATTGAAAGCAGTCATTCAAACAGTGCTTGGGAGCTTTCAAGGGGGGAAAAAAATTGTGTATTTAAGACCAATATTGAGTGGAACCCCATGGGTCTCAGAGCAGAAAGCTCAGGGAGCAAGATGTGAAGGAGCTGAGAATAAAAGCCTGGTCATCAAGGGCTACACAACTGGTGATTTACTGTAATAGCCAGTGAAGAAATTGTTAGCAGTTCAGGTAGGGGATTGTCAAAATAAGATTAAAATAGTCTCTCGCCCAATTAATAACAGAAAAGATTATAGCACTGACCTGCTCTTCCTTTATAACTGGTAATTATTTAAAGAAACAAAAAACGATCAGCTAGGTGATACTTCTGTTGTTATATTGCCTGATGACATAATGTCACTTTGTTCCAGATAATACGGAGTGGAAAGATTCGTATTGCTAAAATTCATACCACCATGAAAATAGAAACAAAAACAATTTCTGTTTAACTGTACCGTCGTTGTTTTGAATGCCCATTTTAGACCGAATTGTTAACCTCTTCAGTTGCTTACCAAAAGGTAATAGATTTATTTAGTTCAGCCAAAAGGTCTCTGGAAGACATATGTTGGCAGTCTGCTTCCAAAAACTTAACCACTGAATCTCTACAGAGCACAGTTCTGTTCTGACAGACGTGACGTAGTCCTGAGTCAAGATCCACTCAAAGGCAACTGGCTTGGGTTTGGGGGCACACACATACATTGTTAATGAAAAGTTGTTAATACTCTGTAAGTAGTTTTTCACAATGGGAAAAGATCAACCTTTAAGCAGAGTTAACATTGTACAAAATGCATAAAATTTGCCAGTTCCAAGTTCTTCCACCACTCATATCAAAACCAGAAATGTATTCTTTTTAAAGAGTATTTTATTTGATTTCTCAATGCACTTCAATGTGCTTTCATCAGATATGCATGAATTTCTCAGGACTAATGCTATGGTCAGGAATTTGTAAGAAAAGGACAAGAGAACACTGCATGGTTCAAAATCAAGAAAGGAGTGTGTCAGAGATGTATCCTTTCCCTACACTTTTTCAAACATGAAGGGGGGAAAAAATCATTCAAGAGACTAGACTTTATGAAGACGAATGGCATCAGGATTGGAGGAAGACTCATCAGCAATCTGTGTTATGCAGATTACATGATTTTCTTGCCAAAACTGAGGAGCACTTGAAGGATTTGTTGCAGAAGGTCGAAGACTCTAGCCTTCAATACTGATTGCATCTCAACATCAAGAAAACGAAGATCCTCCATTGGTGTTACAGTTCTGTTTTTCTTGGGGTGTATTTCTAGCAGTGAAATTACTGGTTCATATGAAATTTCTACCTTTAGGGTTTTGGTTTTTTTCCTAGGAAATGTCAAACAATGATTTATACACCAAAAGTCTTGACAGCATTATTCACAATAGTAAGAACATGGAACCAGCCCAAATACTCATCAACAAATGACTTGGTTGAGAAACTATGGTACATTCACACAATAGAATACTATGCAGAACTCAGGAGCAATGGCTTTGAAAAATATTATACAATATGGGAGAAGCTAGAAAGCATTATGCTGAGTGAAGTAATTCAGGTGCGTAAGAACAAATACTGTCTAAGACCATTACTATAAAAATAGAAAGATAATGAATAAGATGTGCATTGGTATCTAAAGAGAGAAAGGGAGGCAGAAGAGGGGGCTAAGGGTGAGGAAGGGGGAAATCACTAGGTTGCTGAATTTGGTGGCTGGAGGGAAGGGGGCAAAAAATAAAACCCCAATATACATGAATGAAACACTATGTAAACAAATTTTTGTGTGCAAACCAATAAATATTCTTTGAAAAAAGCAAACTAACATTAGATAAAATAATTCATCCTGACCTTTTCTGATTATAAGGAAAAATTCTGATGTCTACATGTAAATTCACAAACAAATTATGTGTATTTGAAGTTATTTCTAGTTTATCCGGAAAAAAAGAATAATTTGCTGTTAATATTTTAATATTTTAAAAGAAAGAAATAGAATGTTGAGTCAGAAAAAAAAGTAAATAAAGGTCCTCACAGGCAGCTCCTGATAAATTTTGAAATTCGTCACTAATTTGCTTGTCATATGCCATCGTAAGAGTTGTGATTCTATGTTTCCATCTCTTGAGCCTGCACAAACTCAGGTAACTATCTCAGCCATAGACTATGACGCCATAGATGATTTGAGATTTCCAAGGGTGGATAATGAAAGGCAATAGGGCTTGACCTGGCACTGGCCTTTGGGACATACAGTCTGAGACTCCTAAACCCAAATGTGAGAAGTTAAACTATGACAAAGCTGTAATGCTTCATGGGACACAAGAAACATCAATAGATATAAAGTGATGTCCAGCTTTGCCCATCCAAATGTTTGAGTCCTGCAAGCATCTTTCAATAGACACGTGAGGAAGAAGCCCTTAGATGATTCCAGCGGAGACTGAGTGAAGCAGCAAACTAGTTTCATGGAGCTCTGCTGAGACTGAAGATTTGTGAGAAAAATAATTTAAGCCCTGCATCTTGGGAATTTATGTATGTATGTATTTATTTTTCTCTTTTTTTTTACATAGCACAATAACAGGCAAAGCTGTGTGTAACTATGAGAAAAGTGTGCCCTCTGGTCCTTTCTGACTCAGAGTGACCCCCTGTACAGCAGAATGAGCATCATCTGTTCCTATGTCATCCCCACGGTTGCTGTTGTTCTTGAGCTCATTGCTTCTACTGCATCATTCCATCTTTTTGAGAGTCTTCCTTTTTTTGTTTGTCTCTGATCTTCTACATTACCTAGTATTAAAGACTGAGTTGTACTGCCCCTAAAACCTGTGTAAACTGACTAAAATATCATTACCAATATTATGGACTCATTCTATGTATTATAAATCCTAATTTTTCGATGGTAATGAGACAATATTAGAGGCAATTACATGATGATGTAATCACCACCCCAGATGGAATTTTATTTCATCACCTATACAGTAGTAAGAATATTGGGATGCAACAAGCTTAATCAGGGTACAGCTTCTAAGGGGTAAAAGGTTCCCTGGGATGTAGCCTACACTACTTTTTATCTTATAAGAGAAAGGAAAAAAAAGTGGAGACGAGGGGACCTCAATGTCACCAAAAAAGAAAAGTGAGGAATAAAGCATCTTTTGGATCCAGGTTCTTACGTTGGAAAACTAGCGGCCAAGAGACACAGGGAGCCTCCTGCTAGAACTGGCTCCCTAAAATGGATTTCTAGCCTCCTAAATGGTGAGAAAATAAATGTGTTAATTAAAGTTATTCTTTTGTAATAACTCTATTATAGCGTCACTGCAAAGAGAGAGAGAGTGCTAAGTAGCCAAACATGGTCTTTTTCTCTAAGAACTGGTCCTTCTTGATAACAAGCTCAAAGTATATGAGACAAAGCATCACAATCTTTACTTCTAAGGAACATCTTCGTTGTACTTTTTCCCCAGACAATTTTGCTTGTTCTTTTGGCATTCTGTAGTATATTCCATGTTCTTCTCTAATACCAAAATTCAATGCCATCAATTATTCTTTGATCTTTCTTATTCATTATCCAACATTGACATGTATGTAAGAGTCTAATTGCAAATGAATTTTTTATTATTCATCTCCCCCTGGAAAGTTGTATAGGAATGCTGCCAAGGTAGGCTCACTGTACTTGATTTCTCTGATCAAGAATAATTTAAACCTTCAAACCATAAACGAAATTCTATCTTCAATCATAAATGAAATGGATTTGGAGACCCCTTCACCTGACCTTCAGAGAATATCCTTCTCTTCAACATTACTGACTCTTAGAGATTTTGATCAATTCTGAAATAGATAGCAATATCTCAGGTCAAGAATGAAAATCTATTTTCATTCTCTGCAGAGAAAGTTCATGGTCTCTGGTCAGAGATACAGCTGTTTCAGGTTAATGCGCTTATGCCCTGGCTGTGAAGGGATTTACATCATGATTTAAGTGGTTTTATATTTGAGATTAATAACATGAGAATGTAGCACAAGTAAGATCTAACCAAAATGCACCAACTGCTTCACCTTTGGCCTGTGACAAATAGCATCTCAACCAGTTCACCAATGGTCATTTTGACCACTGCATATTATCCAATAACATGAGCTGCCGTCACACCACTTAATGAATAAATATATAACCTGGAACCTTGTTCATGTACCCAATTTTCTGTTAACAATCGGATCTTAAAATTTCTAATTAGTTCACCTCTGTGTATTAATGACATTAAAGTACCAGGAAAAATGGCCTCTGTGCATTGATAAAATATTTAAAATCCATTTAGACAATGAAGTAATTAATGAGAAATATTACATTTCAAAATCATGAGGCCATAAAAAAAATCTATTCAGCCCATTTGTTCTCATCTCCAATCTAATTTTCTATTTGAAGCAGAGAAAAGGTGCACCTCTCCTACATGAGCTCACCCCAGTTCCAACCATTCTCAGCCTTGCTCGTGTCATTCCACTTCACAGCATTTTATTGTTGCTTAATCACACTCACAATATGCTTGCTCCGCAGCGTCTAACTTGCACTTCTCTCTGTCAGGAGAGAAGTTTGTTCGTAGTTTGTTCTCTTTTTTTAGTAGTTCTCTGCCTACAAAGAGCATACCATTTACTATTGTGAACAAAGTAACAATAAACATGGGGGTGTATACATCTGCTTGGGTGGCAGTTCTGGTTTCTTTAGGGCATATTCCCAGTAATGAATTGCTGGGTCAAATGGTATTTCTATTTGCAACTTTTTGAGAAAGCGCCATATAGCCTTCCATCGTGCTTGCACCATTTTACACTCCCACCAACAGTGAATAAGGGTTCTAGTTTCTTCATAACCTTGCCAACATTTGTTGTTTGCTGCTTTGTTGTATTTTGTTATTCTTACTGCAATAAGATAATATCTCATAGTTGTTTTGATTTGCATCTCTCTTAGAACTAGGCATTTTGAACATTTCATGTGTTTGTTCACCATCTGAATGTTTTCTTTGGTGAAGTGTCTGTTCATATCCTGTGCCCATTTTTCAATTGGGTTGTTTATCTTTATCTTGTTGTGGTGCTTTAGTATTTTATAAATTCTAGCTATAAGTCCCTTATCTGACATGTCATTACCAAATACTTTTTCCCAGTCTGTGGCTTCCCTTTTTACCCTGTTGGGAGAAGTTTTTGGATGTGCATAGGGATTTGATTCTTAGATGGTACCATTCATCTATTTTGTCCTCTCCTGGTTGTAGGTAGTAGGAAGGACTGTGAGCATGTACTACTCTATTAATCACAGTTAATGTAACATTTACTAGCTAGTTTCGCATTCCCTAAAAGCAGAACTTGAGATAATTATTTTCATTTATTCTGTGAGAAACACCAGAAATGTCAATGGGAAAGTAGGAAAGTAGCAGAGGGCAGGGAAGGCAGCCAATAGAAAGCATACTATTTGGGCATCCTCTGCGGTGGGTTGGAGCACCTCACAACTCTGAACAATCAATCACCACCACTCCCAAGCGACAAAGAAACCAAGATGTTTATTGACCACTGGCTGAAGGCAACTCCCAGGCTCTCTGGTCAGATAAATCAGCCTCTGGAAGCCAGAGAGCCTGAGACAGAGGAAGATCAGGTCATGTGCAAGAAAAAGGCAAGTTCCCCATGGTAAGGCTGAGGATGACATCCTCTAGGGTTCTAGTGGGAACCATTTCAAACCTTTGTGTGAATTTAAAGAACCAGTGGATACTTCTACTTGGCAAATATGTTATTCAGAGTTCTCTAGATAAACAGGATCAATAAGAAATTTATAAAGAGAGTAACTTATTTTAAGGAATCTCTTCATATAATCAGCCAACATGATTGTGGTATGGGAAGCAAGCAAGTCTAAATCCAAGTCTGCATGCACATTCTGGCCAGATTTCCAGGCTATAATCCTGAAAAATAATTCTTTCTTCAAGAAATCTCAATTTTTCATTTTTTAAGCATACCACTGATTGGATAGCACCCTCTTATCCACATTTGAAAATAAATCGAAAAAAGAAAAACCCACTTCCACAGAGTCAATTTTTGACTCACAGTGACTCTGGACGGCAGGACAGAGCTGTCTGTAGGGTTGCCAAGGCTTTAAGTCTTTGCAGAAGCACACAGCTTTGTCTTACCCCACAAAGCAGCCAGGGACTTTGATCTGCCTACTTTTTGGTTAGCAACTGCATTCTCTAGCCCCTGTGCCCCCACAGTTCCTTCCACTCATATTAATTAAACTAAATTTCCTTTAATTAAAGTCAACTGATTTTACATGTTAATTGCATCTGCAAAATATCTTCACAGCAACACTTTGACCAAACACTACTTCAGTCAACACATACAATGAGCCGCCGCCTTAAAAAGTCAAGGCTTCCTTGAATAGCTGTCATTTGAGTAGAGCCCTAAACTATGTCTGGGATTTCAATCTGCAACGACAGCCTATGAGAGGCACAGGTTGGAAGCAGCACTCTAGACAGAAGAGATGAGAGTGTTCAGAGGAAGTGAAAAGGCACAAGGACTTTAGGAACAAATTGGAGGAATGTTTCATCACTATTAGAACTGCAATACTGCTAAAGAATACTGGAAATGGGGTCCTCTGCCAGGAGACTTGAAAAATTACTCGGCAGACATACAGCCAGAATGCTTTTTAGAAATGAGAGTATCCAGATTTTATCTTGCTTCTTTTGGACACATTAACAGAAAAAAATTAATCACTAGAAAAGGGCATTACTGATGGTGGAGTGAAAAGATGAGAAGCCCTCAGCGAGGTCGATTAGTGTTATGAACACCATCGTATGCTCAAACTCATCAATAGTCGCGACAGAATGGTTTTGTTCTGTGACATGGAAAGCTGTCATGAGTCAGAGCTGACTCCATGGCAACTAACAACAGCATATTCAAAAGGAAAAAAATCATTTTAGTCCTTTGGAGGAAATGGAAAAACAAAACAAGAATGAGAGACACAATTAGGCAAAAATAGCAAAATGAGGGAAACAAATGTTAGTCTAAAATTGAAAGTGGCATTTCATTAACAAGGATACGCTAATGGTCAGTAAGTGCATCCAAAGTAGCTGAGGTTACTAGCTACTGTTGTTTTTAAGTGCCATTGAGTCGAGTATGACTCTTAGCGACCCTATGAACAGATCTGAATCTTATCCCGTGTCATCTTGAAAATCTCCGATACACCTCGGCTCGTTGCTGCAGTCACTGTGTCCATCCACCTGCTTGAGGCTTTCATCTCCTTCGCCACCCCTCCACCATTCTTCCAAGCACGAGGTCACTCTCCATGGAATAGCCTCTCCTAGAAGCATGCTAAAAGTATGTGAGATGAAGTTTTATTGTCTTTGACTCAAGGAGCACTCTGGCTGCACCTTCTCTGTTTATTCTTTTGAAAGTCCACACCAAAGTTCAAAAGTGTCAATTCTTCTTCTGTCTTCTTTATTCTTTGTCCAACCCTCAGGTGGATAGGAAGTGTCTGAATCAGGTGCACTTTAGTCTTCAAACTGACATCATTGCTCTTCAATAATTTGGAGAAATCTCTGGCTACAGACTACTGCTGTACAATATGTCTCCCTATCTCCTGACTGCTCCTACTTAAGGATGTTGATTGTGGATCCAAGTAAGACAAAGTTGTTAACAGCCGTAATCTTTTTCTATCATGATGTTGCGACAGTCCAGTGGTGAGAATCTATTGTCTTGATGTTGAAATGTCATCCATGTTGAAGGCTGTATTCTTTGATCTTCTGCAACAAGTGCTTCAAGTCCCCCTCATTTTCAGCAAGTAAGGTCATGGCATCTGCATAACAGAAGTTATTGTTGAGTCTTCCTCCAACCCAGATGCCACATTGTTTTTCAGAGAGCCCAGCTCCTCAAAAATTTGCTTAGCATACAGATTAAACAGGTATGGATAAAGGACACAGGACTGATGCACCCCTTTTCCTAATTTTAAACTATGCAGTGTTCCCATTTCCATTCACACAGTAGTCTCTTGATCTAGGTACATGTTTCACAAGAATTTAATTCATTTTCTAGGATTCTCATTCTCAATATTTACCATAATTTGCTATGAGCCGCACAGTCAAATGTCTTTTCATAGTAAAGCACAAATACACATTCTTCTGGTATTCTTGGCATCCAGCCAGGATCCTCATCAATGGTATCCCTGGTTCTATGGCCTCTTAGAAATCCAGCCTGAGCTCCTGGCAGTTCTCTGGGTACGTACTAGTCTAGCCACTTTTTAATGATCTTCAGCAGGATTTTGTTATACAAATTAAGACCATGATAAGCTATCTCTACACACATATTAGAACAACTGAAATTTAAAAAATACTAATAGGTTAAATGCTGATGAAGATACAGGGGGTAGAAATGAGATCCCTTATACATTGCCAATGTGAATACAAAATGATACTCTGATATACTGTTTGGACACCTTAGACAAAAAACAAAACCTAAGACTGTATTGCCATACCATTTTGCAAATATATAACTGGATTTTATACTAGAAAAAAGATATGAGTCTGTGCACAATTATCACCCTAAGTACATCTGTAATTACAAAAATAAAATTTTAAAAATACCAAGAACCAACCAAAACATCCCTCAAAACATAAAAAGCTAAACATGGTTCATAAGCAATTAAAAAGAACAAACAGCTTGGAAGGATCCCAAGAGCATTTGGCTGAGTAAAAAGAACACCCATCTGAAAAGGTTTCGTAGTACGTGATTCCACTTATGTAATATCCTCAAAAAGAATAAAATTATAGAATCAGAAAACAGATTGGTGGTTTCTGGTGGTTTCGGGATAGTGGGGAGGAGGAAACGGAGTCGGACTGTAATGGGCTGGCAGAGTTCTTTGTGTGATAGGGTAACAAGAATCTACATGCCTGATTAAAATGACAAAAGCACATGTTCCACACATTACATTAATGTCCATTTCTTAGTGTTGGTGTTTTAATTACATACCTAAAATCTGACCTTTTGGGGGAACTAGATGATGGCTCTGGTGGCACAATCCATAACATCTTGAGCCAGAAGATTTGAGGAGAAAGATGAGCCGTCTCTTCCCATTAAGCTTTACAGCCTTGGAAACCAGCTAGCGGGTCCCTCTGAGTTGGAGTCAATTGGACGACTGTGAGTGAGTGAATTGATGAAGTAAGGTCCCGTGAAATTTCTCTATACTCTTTGCAACTTCCTATGAACTTAGGGAGTCCCTGCATGATGCAAGTATTCCACTGTTAGTTGAAAAGAGGAGGAAAGTTTGGTGGTTTGGACACACATCTCTGAAGACAGCCCTAATGGGCTGCTTCCATAAGGCCACAGGCTAGAAAACCTAGAGAACTCTTCTGTTCTGTGCACATGCTGCCTTGTAGGAGTCAGAATCAACTTGAGTCTGCTCTGAACAATGCTACATAGATGTATCACTATTTAAAAATAAAAATATTTGAAAAAATGGTGCCAAGCATCAGCATCATTCTCATAAATCACATATAAAAATAAATTGCATAAGCAAATGGTCAACTCTCATGGAATCAATTGTGCCCATATGGACAATGTAGAATTTGCCAAACTTCATAAAGCACATCCATGTGAGTAGCAACCAGATCAAGGAACAGAATGCTACATGCACCCCCAAATGTCCCCAATGCTCTTTCCTTGTTACTATCCCTCACCACATTTCAATGGAAGAACACTATCATTAATATCACATGCAAGTAAAATACTGCTGAGGACCATTCAAAATTTACTTGAACACTAGACAGAGAACGGCCAGAAGTTCAAGTTGGACTTAGAAGAGGCCGGGGCACAAAGTATATCCTTTCTGATGTCAGATGGGTCCTGACTGGAAACAGAGAATACTAGAATGTTTATTTGTGCATTACTGACTATGCAAAGGAATTTGACTGTATGGAAAATAAGACTGAGAAAAACTGGATAAATTATGTATACTGCATTGAAACAGATGAGGGAGAGAACAATTTTAAAGTGATATATGATAGGTTATTACGGTTATCACAAGAATCCAGAATTAAGGTTGCATAGTGGAGCGTACTCGGGGTGGTGGGGGGAGGGGGGATTGTATACCAAGGAAAGAATTTTCCTTTTACTTTTCAAAGAGAGGAGCGAACTGGCAGGGTGGGGTGGGCAGGGAGAAAAGTGCAACCATGAATGAATGGAGATTCAAAATCTCTGTAAATGTTCATTAAAATTAATAAAGTAAATTTTTTTTAAAAAAGAAAATAACAAATTATAGCTAACATTAAGAAGAATGGGAATCCCAGAAGACTTAATTGTTCTTATGAGAAGCCTATAGCAAACCAAAAGGCTGCTGTGCCCGCAGAAAAGGGGACACTACATGGCTTAAAATTAAGAAAAGTTTGCTCCAGGGTTGTGTCCTACATCTTTACCTAGTCAATCAGTATGTTGAGCAAATTGTTTGAGAAGCTGATCTCTACGAAAAACAACGTGGCATCAGGATAGGAGGAAGACTTTTCAATAACCTTCGTTATGTAGATGACACAATTTTGCTTGCTGAAACTGAGGAGGACTTGAAGCACTTGTTACAGGAAATCAAAGAGTATACAGCCTTCAACATGGATTGCATCTCAATGTTAAGTAAACAAAAATTATTTCAACAGGATTGATAGACAACATCATGATAGATGGAGAAAAGGTTGAAACTGAATTATTTCATCTTACTTGAGCTCACAACCAATACCCTTGGTACCAGCAGTCAAGAGACAGGGAGACATATTGCACTGTGACAGTCTACAGTCAGAGATCTCTCCAAATTATTGAGTAGCAGTGATGTCAGTTTGAGGACTAAGGTGTGTCTGATTCAGGCCATGGTCTTTCCAATCACTTTCTAAGTATCTGAGAGCTGGAAAATTAATGAGGACGACAGAAGAAGAGTTTATACCTTTGATACTACAGTATTGGAGAAGAGTACTGAACATCCCATGATTGCCAAAAGGACAAAGAGATATGTCTTGGAGAAAGTGCAGTCAGAGTGCTCCTTGGAGGCAAAGATGATGAAGCTTCTCCTCACAAACTCTGGGCATATTGCTAAGAGAGGCTCTTCCTTGGACAGAGATTGATGTTTGCAAAGATAGAGGGGACAGCAAAGGAGAGGAAAACCCTTAACCAGGTGGATTGAGCCAGTGATTGCAGCAATGGGCTGCGTGTGTCAGAGACTGTGAGGACGGCACAGGATAGGACAGGGTTCAGACCTGTTGGTCACAGAGTCGCTATGAGTCATACTCGACTTGATGGCATCTAACAACAACAAACAACATCCCCACACCCCACAAAAATTGTCGATTTTCTTACATCATCTGGTTTTATATTTTATATAAATGGACCAGGTTGTTTTTTAGTGAAGATTCCAGTTCTTTTCCCGTACCTCTTGCATTTTTGCATAAAGTGATTACATACAATCTGCTGGTTACATACAACCAGACTCCTATCTCCAGTCAGGGACCTGCTTCAGGATTAAGCAGTCACCTCCTGACAAGCTGATTGGTCTCAATGAGGCAAAACTCATTTCCACCCCTGGATGCATCTTCCACGTGGAAGGGGCTGTGAGTCTATTGTGGAGCTGGTCTCTAGAAATGACTTTCTAGTCAGTGAAACGCCGCCTTTTCCATATAATTATGTGTGAAATGTGGTTATTTGTGCCATCGGTTTTCAGTTCAGTGACAGGAAGTGAATCACAGATGTTTCGATTGCCCAAACAAGATCCAATTTCAAGCTCTTCTAAGTACTGTATACATTCTAGATGAAGACAGAAGTTCTTTTTGAAAACTGCCTGCTAATGGAAATCCCTGCAGATCAACAGAAGGTAATGTTCAGGGCATCTCTCAAACAAAAACTGAAGATAGTGATACAGTGCCTTTTCTGACCCAGTGATCCAGGGCTGTAAACACCTCAGTCTTCATCAGCTTTCTCTGGCTTCATGTGTACAGTAGCTAGTTCTGAGGTGTAAGCTCTCAGGTGATTCATACTGGCCTGATAGATTGTCATTCAAAGAGCACACACATATACCCACATCTTCCTCTGGAGCTGGAGGAAAGGGATGATCGCATGACCATAAAACATTTCCAAGCACATTGAAGGCGTTTAAATATAATTCTGCGTTTAGTTGACATATGCAAATAGGTACAAGCAAAGTCTAATCCAAACGGGATGCCCCTCTCCAAGGACCAGTCCCTCCTTGCAACATGCCCAAAGTATGTCAGACGAAGCTTCAGAATCCTTGACTCCAAGGAGCATTCTGGCTTCACCCTCTCTAGGACAAACCTGTTTGTTCTCCTAGCAGTCCATGGTACATTCAACACTCTTCTCCAGCACCACAGCTCAAAGGCATCAATTCTCTTTCTATCATCCCTATTCATTGTCCAGCTCTCCAATGCATAGCACGTAATTGCAAAGACTATAGCCCGGATCAGGTGCACCTTAGTATCCAGCCTGATGTCATTGCTCTTCAGTACTCTTGAGAGGTCCCTCAGAGCTGACTTTCCCAATGCAATTCGTCTCCTGATATCCTGCTGTTACAGAGAGTGTTGACTGTGGAACCAAGCAAACTAAAACTGTTAACTATCTCAATCTCTTCACCATCCATACTGATGCTGCCAGTTGGCCCAGTGGTGAGAATCTTTGTTTTCTTGATGTTGAGCTTCAATCCATATTGAGGGCTGCAGTCCTTGACCTTCTGCAGCAAGCACTTCAGGTCCTCCTCAGTTTCAGCAAACAGGGTTATGTCATCCGCATAACTAGTTTTCCTCTTTTGAAACTGCCAACCTTCTTTTAAATCAGTAGCAACCCAAGGTACTTTATTTAGTGTCTTGAATCTGCCTTGAGAAGTCTCTTCTTGACAATGGAGACATTCTAAGTAGTTGAAAAAAATCTACATTTCTATCTTTGCATTTTCCTCCTGACTACTGTCAGATAAATTCAGGGGGAAATAGGGCTGGGGAAACACCACCGGAGTAAAGAGCTAATTTACACTAAACGGTCTCATTATTAGATAGTTAGCCAGCCTTGTATAGGACAAAGGAAAATGGTCCTGCAGAATACATTTTTTTCATTGCTTATCAAGGGGGAAAAAAGGGAAAAGAAAATCAATGTCTGTTTCGTTTCTCACTGCTGTAATTTAATTGGAACAGTGACAAAGACAAGGTGGCCTTTTAGGACCATTGATTTCATCTGAGTGTACTTATTGTGTACAGGATAAGCCCTCAACTAAATTCCACTAAAAAAATGATAGTCAATGGAATGGATTTTCATGATTCAAATGGTTCCTCATTAAGAACAAAGAGTAGCTGCTATAGTTGCTTTATTCTACTACTGTTACTAGTGTGCATTTTGTCATTGCTTGTGGAGGAGGAGAGGGGAAAGCCCATAATTTATGTAGGTTCTTCTTTTAGCTAGCCCTGGGAAGTTTTGAGGGGTACAAAGCGTTAAGAAGTCCAATTACAGACTGAACACTTGCCTCCAGACATTGAAAACCCTGTGGAGCACAGTTATACTCTGACACACGGGGCTACCAAGAGACTACCAGAAGTCAGAGTCAACTGGAAGACAATTGGTTAAAAACGGCTGGAGAAAGAATCAACCAGAATTATAGAGAGCACAGGGACTTACAGCCCAAGTCACTGTCTGGATAAATTTCCAATTATATGCAGCAATCCCAAGTGAATGATGTGTTTGGGTTAGAAAAGAAGTTGATGTTTCAGTTTTGCTTCTGTTCCATGAATTTGGAGAATATATATGTTCCCTTATTTGTGGCCCGGTTAAGCCTATTTGACTTTCATTTCAGATTCTATTAGTGTACTTTATGATGTGTTTGGCTGATATTTTGGCTTCATTAAGTACCTGTTTAAGATATATGTTTAAAATGACCTTTCCAAAGGTTTGCATTTTTACAAACATCTGAAGGAAAGTTTTATTTATGTTAATGTAGCCATCATGAAGTGTGTGTGTGTGTGTGTGTGTGTGTGTGTGTGTGTGTGTGTGAGAGAGAGAGAGAGAGAGAGCACATATGTATGACACTTTTACAAGTGAAAACTTGTGTATATATGCTAATTTCAAAGTTAAGCTTCAGAGATCCATCTTAAAGTAATGTTTTCTTTGCTTTAACTCAGTAGGTCTTGTGGCTTATTCAGATCGCTTGAGAACAGGTTCTCTTCCTTATTCATGTCTGAAAGGACAAAGGAATCACACCCATAGTAAAAATAGCTGGATCCAAGCTGACTACTTATGCACCATGAAGAGAGCCGTCACCCTCCCACACAGCGCTGGGAGACTACAGTGCTTTACACAACAAACTTGCCTTTAGAAGTTTCCCGAGATAGTTATTAATGTTTTGGAAACTTTTCAGCTTCCCAATTTCCTTTCTCTGCATTTTGCCCTTTATTATGAGACTGTTCCATTTAGTGTCATGAAAGGAAATCGAATTCAAGCTTGACACACAGCTTACCTTAAAATAGCTCTTCTACTTCTAAACTGTATATAAAGGTTTATCTTATTTTTTGACAACATTTTCCAAACATTCTCACTCTGACTTGGCTTGGTGACATTGGATTCAAAATATTCCTTCTAGAGGTCATGTTAGGACATTATACAACATGTGAAACTTGGCTAGAGCCATGACTTTATGCCTCAATCTTTCTCTATATTACTACAATATATGTAACAGTATAACTATATTATAACCTTTAATCTTAACTTGTAAAGGTATTTCATAATTTAAACTTTTTTTAAAAAATGTACAATATTTCTTTACTAAGTTTATCACAAAATCAAATTTAAAAAATACTTGTTTCCCTGAATAATAATCTCAACAAAAGTTCTTCATTTTAATGGAGGAGTTAGAAGTAAATTATTGGCCATGACTCATTTAATGGTAGTAGTTCATTAACCACTTAATAATGCCAATAATCTTTTGCATATATAAGGACCTTTTTTTAAAGAAAAATCAATTGAGTGTTTGAACATGTTAATATTATACTATAATATTTATCGATGAAATGGACAGTGACAAGAAGATATCACTCTATTTATTCAACAGAATAATTTATGTTTTATTGATCACAAAAGCATATTTTTGAAACATGACATGTAGTGTTATTATTTCCACAAAAAATATTTTAGTGGCTGCATTCTTGCAAATTTTTAGCAATCATTTCTCAGCCTCTTGTAGATCCACTGTTAAGCAGCTACACAAAAGCATGAGACAAATATCTTGTAACTTATAAACACACATATATTTACTATCAATAGGCATTATATAAGTAATACATATATGTTGTTGTTGTTGTTGTTATGTGCCGTCGAGTCGCCTGCGACTCATAGCAACCCAATGTACAACAGCCCTAAACTCCGCTCTGTCCTGTGCCAATCGCACTGTCTCCGACACTCCCATCCAATTATCCCAATCACTGAATCAATCCACCTCATAGAGGGCCTTCCTCTCCTGCACTGTCCCTCTACCCTCCCAAGCATGATGTCCCTCTCCAAGGACCGGTCTCTCCTCACAACATGTCCAAAGTATGTTAGACGGAG
>NW_006399900.1:584482-598778 GCF_000299155.1 Elephantulus edwardii
TATATCATATATATATCTTGGTGGTAGTAAGGGTGTATGGGTGTGTGTGGGGGCATTTGTTATATGCCATCAAATTGGAACCAATCCATAGCTGACCCTTCAGTGAATTTTCAGAGGCAGTTAATCACATGGAAGGAGATTTCTCATCCTTCTCATCCTTCTCCTGTGGAGCAACTGATGAATTTGAACCATGTGCCTTGGAGATTGTGGTAAAGCTTCTAGCCCCCAGTACTCTCTCTCTCTCTCTTTTATATAGTTATATAGTTAGTTATAAATTCTTATAACTATATATTGTTACATATAAATTTTTATAACAATATAGATATTGTTGATTGACATCTAATCAAGCATGACTCATAACCACCCTATGAACAAAAGGCCTGAAGTCTTTCTATAACGATTGTCATGTTTTAAAGTTCATAGAGTTTCCAGAGGTGTAATATATATGTAACTCAATATATATAATGCATCTATTTTACACATAAAGCAAATATCTAAACACATACAAAATACATATTTGCTAGAAAAATGGAATCCCTCTCTGGCACAAACAGGTAAGCACTGAAGTACTAATTGGAAGGTCAGAAGTTCAAACTTCCCAAAACGCACTTCAGAACATAGTTCAGGGGCATGCCTCTGCTCTATTTTGCATAAGAAGGGTCACCATGAGTGGGAATCAACTTAATGATGACATCAACTGCAGCAGAGAATAAGAGGCAGTGAGAGGGATTCGGCTTCTCCATCAAACCAGATTGCAGCTGGATATGTTGGGGTTCTGGGTAAGCATAGGATGTCCCTGGGGTACAAGTGAGATCTATTTCAGTGTCTCTAAGAATTTGAAGATGAGAACAGGTTCATCTAGCCATTTTTTTAGGTTTGTTCTAATGAGATATGCAGATGACAAGGCTTTGACAGCAGGGGCTGGAGGGGGGAAGACCAAAAGCTCATATTGAAAGGTTCAAAGGCTACAGATTTCAGTATTAATTACACCTCAACAGAAAGAAAACAAAAATGCCCACCACTTGACCAGTAAACAACGTCACGATGTCTGGAGAAGTATGTAGTTGCCGAGGATTTCTTTTTACTTAGATACAGTCACATCTATGGAAGCAGCAGTTGAGAATAAAGAAAATTGCTTTGGGCAGATTTCTTCCTGACAGGAATCTCTTTTAAAGTTCAAGAGCCTGGTGTCACTTAAAAGAAAAAGTTACTCCTGACTCAAGTCGTAGCTTTCCCCCCCCATAGATACATGTGTGTGTGTATATGGATAGATGATAGATAGATAGATAGATAGATAGATAGATAGATAGATAGATAGATAGATAGATCATATATGTAAACATCTCCTGTGAAATTAACTGTTAGCTATGGGTCGGTTCTGACTCGATGGTATACAACAACAATATATAAAAATTGGACAACACATAAGGAAGATTGAAGATGAATAGATAGTTTCTATCTGTTGTATTGACAAAGAATATAGAATATATTATGGACTGCTCAAAGGGTAAACAAATCTGTTTTGAAAGAAGTGCAGTCACATTGCTCCTTGAGTTGTTGCTGTATTCCTTAGAGATGGTGCCAAGTAATGTGGCCAAGTAATCCTTTAAATTTGGATCTTCTTCCTGTTAAGTAAGAATAATCAAACAGGATCTCAGCTTTAGTGCACATGAAAGGATAAAGGTTTTGTTAGGGAACACACTTTGTGAAGAGGCACAGAAGGGAGAGAGAGTCAAAGCAATGCTAGCCCATTAGTCACTAAACAAAAGAACTTGGGGGTGAGATTAGAAAGAGCTTTAGAAAGTGGTTTCATATTTACTAATAGAGAAGGTGAGAATTCTGTAAAATTGCCATATATAGGAGGGGTTATGATAATTAAGTACATGTGTAGCTAGTTCTTCAAGCTGGACCCTGCTGTAGACGTTTCTATGCCAAGGAACATTACTTATTATGGGATGGTGTGCACTGTGCTGGAGATCAAAGTCTTCCAGTTCTGTTCATCTACCCTGGTAGATAACTTTACTTCTCGTTTGGTAAAGTCCTGTCAGTCACTGATGGTGTTTCTGTACATGTTGCAGAAACTAATTCAAACTGATTTCCCTTTAGATCACGTTTTACCAAAGTTAATCTATAGAGAACAGTGGGAAGGCAAGCAACCAACAGATATTATATTAATTACAGTATTAATTATTATTACTAATAATTATATTAGTATACAGCAGAGTTTAAAGAATTATTAGGATGCTAGGAGTGGCTGAGAGAAGATATTTCCAAGTGAGATTCACTTCCCTGTTTCACGTAGACAAAGGGATGGTGAAGCTTCATCTAACATTTCTAAGGCTTATTATTAGGAAAGGCCAGTTTCCGTAGAGAGACAGCATTCTCGGAAAAGTAGATTCAGTGAAAGAGAAAAACTCTCAATCAGATGGATTGACACAGTGATTACAACAATGGACTTAAGGACAATCAATTTTTCCTTCTGTTGCATATCAACTCCTATGTGTTGGAGCTGACCAAAATACCTAATAAGAACATCTATTGTTGGCGAGCTCTGGTGGCCTAGTGGCAAGAAGATGTACTGCAATCCCATAGGTGCACGGTTCAAATCCACTAGATGCTCTGCTGGAGAAGGAGAAACAATCTCCTGTACCAGTCAGATTGATTTGACGGAAAGAGAAGGGAGGGGAGGGGAGGGGAGGGAAGGGGAGACGAGGGGAGAGGAAAGGAGAGGAGAGGAGAGAAGAGAAGAGAAAAAAAGAAAAGAACACATGTTGTTGTTAGATGCCACCGGGGCAACTGCAACTCATAACAACCCTAGGAAGAACATTAAGGAAAAGAAAAACAAGCCTTGAAGACCAAGTAGTTGAATCACCAGGCTGCTTACCGAAAGGTCAATAGTTCAGACCTACCAATCACTTCAAGGAAGAAAGATGTAGCAACATGCTTCTGTAAAGGTTTTAATGGGACTCTTCTACTGCACCCCATAAGCCTACTGATTGGGAATCAATTACACACAAGTGGCTGTTGGGGTTAGTGGAAGAAAAGGCTTTGACTAATGGACCAACATCAAGTTCTAAGATTACATGAGACCAAAAGAACCAGGTGTTGCCTGGCTATCACCACTAACCTCTTCACAAGGGATCACAGTAAAGGGTTCAGAGGGATGAGGGTTCAGAGGGAAGAGGCGGGGGAAAAAACTGAGAACATAAAAAGGCCCTGCCGACTGGTCTGATGGAGACTGGGGAAACTACAGGGACTATGGCTCTTCTCACCCCTTGAAACTGGAATAAAACTCACCTCCGGAACTCAACTTACAGCCAAGTAATGAATAGGTTTAAGGCTACCAGTAACACCAGGGAGACACTCACTCCTTAGAATAACAACTATATACAGTCCAAAGATAAAGTCCAAAAGACAGGAAGGAGGAGGTGGGTAGAAGGATTGGAGAAATGAGAACGACAGGGACAGAGTGAGATGACAGTCATTATATTGTGGGTGTTGTCATTAATGTTATAAAATGAAATGTGTACAGATGACTGAATGGAAACCAGATTTGCATGATGAACTTTCATTCAAGTCATAATAGAAAATACAAACACACACACACACACACATACATGCACACACATAAAAAGGAAAAAAAATAAACACAAAGAAAAGGCTGAAGGTTTTCTGTGCAGGAGCAGCTGTCTGTAAAGTGATGCTCTGTAACCAAAGGGCCACTTGTATTTGGAAACATTATTCTGAGAAGGGCTTCTGAGCTCCTCCAGGCAAAGAAGGATCAACAGGATCAATCTTGTTGAGAAATCCCGTTCTAGTACATGCGTAAACTTTTCCAAACATGCTCAAATCTTTCTTATTCCTTTGTGTATAGGATGCATCTCAGGGTGTTACGCTGCTGTTGTTGTTTAGTGCCATCAAATATGATTCATAATGACGCTATGTACAACAGAGCTGAACCCTAGCCTATCGTGTGCCCTCCTTATCGTCTCCGACACGTTTGAGCCCATTGCCACAGACTGTAGAAATCAGTCTTGTTGAGAATCTTTCTTTCCTTTGCTACCCCTCTACCTTTCCAAGCATGATGTCCCTTTCCAAGGAATAGCCTTTACTAACATGTTCAGGTTTGTGCGATGAAGCTTTGCCATCCTCGCCTCCGAAGAACACTCTGGTTGCACTTTCTCCAAGGCATATCTGTTTGTTCTTTTCTTTTATGTTAGTTTACACATGAAAGTTGTATACATTGTGTTTCATTTGTAGACATCGTGTTTCATGCATTCCTCCATTCACACTATATTTCACATTATCATTCTCATATATTATGGTTTTTGTTTTTTAGAAGGTATTTTATATTCATTTGCTTACAAAGTTCTTATACATTTTGTCTTATAAAATTAATCACTATTGCTTCATGTCCATCATTACTCCACCTTTTCAAGTCTGCGCTGGAACCTTCCTAATTCCTTTGCACCCTTGCTTTGCCAACCAAACTCTGCAACCTACAGATTTTCTCCTCTCCCCACGCTCAGCTCTGCACCTCCCTCCCCTTTCTCCTTCAAACCTTTTTTTTTGCAATCTATGAGATATTCCGTTCTCTTTTCCAACTTGGCAACCTATGGGATATACCGTACTCTTTTCTAACACTGCAGCTCAAATGTATCCCTTATTTTCCTATTACCTTTATTCATTATCCAACTCTGAAATGCATACCAAGCAATTGGAAAGATTGTGGTTTGAACTGGATGTACCTTTGTCTTCAAAATTATATTGTTACTCTTCAGAACTTTAGAAAGATCCCTGAAAGAATTTCCAAATGCTTTGTGTTTCCAAATCTCCTACTGTAATAGGTTGTTGTTGTTAGGTGCTGATGAGTCAACTCTGAATCATGACAACCACATGAACAATGTCTCTGGACCTAACCCTATCCTAAGCCACCTGCACCGTCTCAGACATACCTGACCCCATTGCCACAATCACTGCATCAATCCATCTCATACACAGACTTCCTCTCCTGCTCTGACCCTCTATCCTTCCAAGTACGATGTCCTTCTCCAAGGACTGGTCCCTCCTGGCAACATGTTCAAAGTATGGAGGTGGAGCTTCAAAATCCTTGCATCCAAGGAACAGCTTAATTTCACCTTCTCCGGGATAGACCTGTTTGTTCTCTTGGCAACCCGTGGTATGCTTCATATTACAGTACCACAACTCAAAGGCATCAATTCTTCTGTCATCCTTATTCATTGTCTAGCTCTCAGATGTATAACAAGCAGTTTAGAAGATCATAGTCTGGAACAGGCAAACCCTAGTCTCTAGACTGACATTGTTGCTCTTGGAATATGTGCGTTCTGGAAAAGTCCTTGACAGCAGGTTTTCCCCAATGCAACTCATCTTTTGATTTCCTGACTGCTGAAATAACAGACCTTCTCTTAGGTTTTTGTGTACCATCAAGCCGGAATGCACCTAACTCAGAGTTAATTTAACTATAGGATGAGCTAATAAGTAATAAAAATGTAGGTAATATCACATCCCAATGTACAAGCTAGATTAAAGCAGGCAAAAACGCTGGAGAACCTGAAGTGGGAGAAAATAAGACTCCTAAAATCCAGACCTCACACAAAGCTCTACAACTCCCCTCAGAGTCTCTCAGCACAAGTTCTTTCAGAAGCAAGGAGCATTAGTAATAATTACTTCTTGACAGAGGCCTCTCTAGGATGTGGCAGGTATGGTTCTGCCCTGGGCTCCACTGGAGGGAAGGCACCACTGCTGAACAGTTTCTATTTGCCTTGCCACTTTCTGATGCCAGCTGTGAGAAATCATTCAGCCCTATAAAATTAATTGCCATAGGTGCTATTTTATGTAGATGCACTTCTGCTTATTCATAAGATATGCAAATCCTCAAGCTTCCGAATAATTCTTTAGATTCTTTAAGTAGTGAGCAGCAGGTGGTTTTCAATTTAGCAGGCAAACTGCCTTCGATGACAATGGTGCAGCAGCCACACGCAAGCCTTCCTTGACTAAGCTGTAGACTGAGATGAGGCCAGATGTACAGAATGTCTTATATGGCTGAGTCCACATAACCTTACAAAAGCCAGCACCTTCATGCCGGATCCGTTCCTCCATCTCTTAGAGCAAGGACAAAGAGTAACAGATTTTCTAGAAAGCTGAGAAAAGCATAACCATTTTCTTGAGTTTAAAGGGACACAAAACCTGGATGCAATACACGAATTTGCATTCAATTCTGCACCATAAACAAGGTAAACAAATAGTATAACTCAAATTCATTGCCTTAGAGTTGGAAGAGTTGGAACTAAGCTACAGCTGATGCTCTGTTGAGTTTCTGGGGCTGAACATTGCACAGGAAGAGATTGCCCATCTTTCTCTCTTAGAGTCAGTGGTGGATTTGAACCACCAGAGAGACATTGCTGCTGTGTCAACAGTGCAACACCTGCGGTCTAAGCCACCAGAGCTCACTCAATAGTATAAAGAGCATCATTTTGATTATTGGAGAAATATTAAAAAGCTCTATTGATTGGATATTAGCATATTATAAATATTAACTTTCCTGTATTTGATCATTTCTCTAATTGTTGAAAGAATTTTTTTTTATTCTTAGAAAATTGCTTTTGCTTTTGTTATTTGTTGTTGAGTTGGAACCAACCAATAGTTGAGCTTCCAGCAGGTTTCCAGAGGCAGTGAATCGCACAGGAAGAGACTGCCCATCCTTCTTCCCTGGAAAAGCTGGTGGTTTCTAACTGTTTGCCTCTGGGATTGCAATCACTGTATGATATCCTATTAAAAAACATTTTATTGTATTTCTTTTTGCTAACATTACCATGTTTCTTTTAACCTCAAAGAAATAACTACAGAAAGCTAAGACCTTTTCATAGATCTCGTACAGCCCCCATACACGTGGAAAGACAAAACTATCGGGCTTTTATACCAGTGAGTGAGTACTTAAACTACCTACTACTTTTTTATCTGATTTCTATAGTTTCTAAATTTATTATTACTATTAGTGTTATTGAGCCAAGTACGACTCACAGCGACCCTGTAAATGATAGATCTGAAACCTGTTTTATCCTGTGCCAACTTGACCATCTCTGACCTACTCAGCCCATTGCTGCAGTCACTATGTCAATCGACCTGGCTGAGGTTTTTCCCCTCTTCTGCTATCCCTCCACTTTTCCAAGCACGATGTCCTTCTCCAAGGAATAGCCCCTCCTAGCAACATATTCATGTAATTTATCAACCACAGGTTTCTAAATTTCAAGTCAAGATATCACCACCTTTCTATTTCAAGCTTGTATTTACATTCTCCAAAATGCTAGACTTCGTAAAGTAGAATATGACATCAGGATTGGAAGAAGACATGACAATCTGTTCTATGCAGATGACACAACCTTGCTTGCTGAAACTGAGGAGGACAGGAGGTGTCTGCTGCAAAATATCAAGGATTGCAGTCTTCAATACCAATTGCCTCTCAACATAAAAAAAAAAAACCCCAACCAAACAAAAATTCTCACCACCAGCCCAATTGGCAGCATCATAATAGATGGAGAAGAGACAGATGTTGATCCATCTTGCTTGGATCCACAGTCAACACTCTTGGCACAAGCAGTCAGAAAATCAAAAACTTGAGTTGCTTTGGGAAAGGCTGCTGTCGGACTGAAGAGCAATGATGTCAGTCTGGAGACTAAAGTGTCCCTGATCCAAACCGTAGTCTTCTCAATTGCTTGCTATGCATCTGAGAGGTGAACAGTAATTAAGGGTGACAGAAGAAGAATTGGTGTCTTTGAATTGGGGTGCTGGAGAAGAGTATTGAACATGGATTGTCAAGAGAACAAATATGTCTGTTCTGGAGACAGTGAAACCAGGTTGCTCCTTAGAAGCAAGGATTAAAAAAGTCTGTCTCACTTACTTTGGATGTGTTTCCAGGAAGTACTCGTCCTTGAAGAAGGACCCATGCTTCGAAGGGTAGCAGAGTCAGTACAGGAGAGGAAGACTAAGAATTAGATGGATTGATACAGTGAGTGTGGCAATCAGGACAGATGTGTCAGACAGTGAGATTGGCTCAGGATACAGCAGGGTTCAAAGCTGTTGTTCATAGAGTTGTTATGAGTTGTAATCAATTCAACAGCACAAAACAACAGCAACTTGAATAATGAATGCAAGCTTTTCTAGCGATGCAATGCTACAATATTCAATGCAAAAGAAAAACAGAAGAAAAATTGATGACTTATGCTCTATTTATTTATTACCTTGAAGAGTTGTTCATTGTGCAAGCACTCACAATTTCATCTTATTTGGATCCACAATCAACACCCTTTGCACTAATCAGGACACCAGGAGAGGCACCATATTGGGGAAAGTCTGCTGTCAGGGACCTTCCCAGAGAACTGAGGAACAATGAGGTCAGTTTGAAGGCCAAGGTGTGCCTGACATAGGCCATTGTCTCCTCAGTCGCCTGCCGTGCATCTGAGAGCATTCTCAAAGAGTCTAAATTGTGGTGTTGGTGAAGAGTTTTGAATATTCCATGGACTGCGAAAAGAACAAACAAATCTGTCTCGGAGAAAGTGCAACCAGGGTGTTCCTTGGTGGCAAAGATGGCGAAATGTTGTACTTTTTCATATTCTTTGTTCACGTTGCCAGGAGGCATCAGTCCTTCAACAAATTATCATGCCCAGAAAAGTAGGGAGTCAGGGAAAGAGAAGAAGACCCTCAACAAGGTTTACTGACACAAAGGGATTGGCCATGGCAGAAATCATAAAGATAGCACTGGATAGAACAAGGTTTTCGCGTCTATTTTTCTACAGAGTCACTGTAAGTCCTAATCGATTCCATAGTACTTACCAACAACAACATGCTCAGCGTGTTCAAGGTCTTAGGGCAGGATCTTCCCGAAAGAATTGGTGACAAGAACTTGTGTAGTGTGGGGGTTTGGAAAGGTTCTCTCGCGGATCAGAAATAAAAGTGTGAACCAAGGAAAGGGGAAATTCAATCCAACAGTACATTGTGGTGTTGGAACCAGCTGTGGGAAATTGGAACTTATTGGAGATAAGAATCACAAGAGAGAAGTCTGAGATGTCCTCCTCTTTAACACCAGTTAAGGATCCAGTGGGTGTAGGTAGCCTCATACTACACTATTGGCTGTAAGAGGCCCTGGGGAGTGAAGCACAGGTCAATACAAACAGTGTGAGGCTGAGCTCAGCAGCTGCCAGAGAAGTGAAGCTGCGAAGAGCATCTGAAACATCTAATGATACAGCAAGACCTGCTCGGGCACTCAACTCTAATGAAAAGGACTGAAGTAGTATAAAAGATCAGCAACTTAAACTAAAATAGGTGTGCTAAAAGTCTATCATCTAATTTTCAAAACTTTTGTGAGCTGGTTAACACACAAAGTTTATATACAAACATTATTAAAATTAAATATTTAGTACTTACATTGACATTAGTGGTACACATGATTTGTTATTGACTGCTAATCAAAGATTGTCAGTTCAAATCTACCCATAGAGCACAGTTGAAGGCAGCCCCTTCCATCCACATCTGTAAAGACTGCAACAGAGAAAAGCCTCAGAAGCAGGTTATTCCACTCACGTGAGGTTGCCCTGAGTCAGAATCCGTTCAATGGAACAAGTTTAAATTTACAGTTAAATAGAATTCTATCTTGTTGTTATTGTTGTTATGTGCTATCAAGTTGATTGCTACTCATAGCGACCCTCTGTACAACAGCTCTGAACCCTGCTCTGTCCTGAGCCAACTTTATGGTCTCTGACACACTCCATTACCCCAATCACTGAGTTAATCCATCTCATCCAGGGTCTTCTTCTGTTGCACTGTCCCTCCACCCTTCCAAGCATGATGTCCCTCTCTAAGGACTGGTCCCTCCTTGCAACATGCCCAAAGTACATCACATGGACCTTCAAAATCCTTGCCTCCTAGGAGCAGCCTGGTTTCACCTTCTCTAGGACAAACCTGTTTGTTCTCCCAGCAGTACACAGTATAGTCAGTACTCTTCTCCAGCACCACAGCTCAAAGGCATCAACTTTTTCTTCTGTCAGCCCTAGTCATTGTCCCTCTTTTAGATGCATAGCAAGTAATTGTGAATATCATAGCTTGGATTAGGGCCACCTTAGTCTTCAGACTGACATCATTGCTCTTCAATATCTGGAGAGATTCCTGACAGCAGATTTCCCAATGCAATTCATCATTTGATTCATGATGTATCACTTTCTGATTATTTTATTGTACTTACTCTTACATATGCTTCTGGAATTATCCATGTCTAAAAGAGAGCTCAGGTGGCCTAGTGGCAAGAAGCTATGCTGCAATTCCGAAGGCATGCAGTTCAAGGCCACTAGTTGTTCTGCAGGAGAGGATGGGCAGTCTCCTCCCATACATTTAACTACCTCTGAAAAATCTGCTGGAGGGCCACCTAGGGGTCAGTTCCCACTCAACAACAGCAACATTGTAATTGTACGGAGCTCTGGTGTCATAGTCCATAGGGCATTGATTACCTTGCTCACCAAAGGTCCTATCTCTATGATGGTTCACAGAACAAAGATGGACACACTCCTCCTCTGGTGCTGTCCACATCTTCAGAAAACCCACTGCGGGGGGGGGGGCAACTGTGAGTCGCTTCCAACTCCGTGGTCATGAATTTGAGCTGTTTCTTTGTTAAATTGTTGGTGTATAATAGAAATGGTCATAATGATGCACTATTGTCTGTCCCTTCAAAACTCCATATTCTGTGGCGTTGGTGATGTGAAATCAGTCATGGTACATATACTACAGAATCAGCAAATGCTACAGACCAAGACTTTTTTCTTTTCTTTTTTTCAGCAATTAGTACAACAGCAGCCCTAACAATTATGTTTTCTTTTGTTCTTTCTATTTTTGCTACTTCCTGTTTCCTCGTGCCCCTCCTTGCACTCCCATTCCGGCAGTGGAATCTTTATGTTCACAGCCTCAAGTAAAGGGTGATTTTTTATATGGTTGGGGAGGGGGAAGCTGTTTTTTCAGGCTTTTGAATTTTAAAACCTTAGGTACCCTGGAAAGCAAAAGACTTCATGGACAAATAGAATAAAACAGATTTGATAGAAGGCAAGATGTGTGACAGCAGTGTTTACCAGTTTACCCACTCCTCAGAACGAAATGCAATTGCTCTGAACACGAGAGCGAGTGGCCCTGAGGAAAAAAGCCTGAGCCTGGAGGGTTAGAGCGCCTTGGAACCAGACTGACTGAAAACAGGAATGAATAGTTTGAGAGAATGAGGTAAAGAACAAGTTCTATTGCCTTTGGTAAAATTCTTGGGTTATCAGGAGGTGGAGGGGAGAAAAAAGGTCTTTTTTTCCCATTTGAAGACATGGAAGTTTGTGGGACCAGAGAAGTATTTCCCTTGTATTTGTGCACCTTTACTCCAGACATTCTGCAGAGTTCTCAAGTGAGGAACAACATGATGACAAGAAAATTCTCTGAGGCTGCAAACATCACCAACTGGCTGGGTTGAGTACCTGTAATTGCAAATAGTAACACAATGATTGTGCCTCAGATGACATCTGAACCCTTTACTGTCTCACATTATCGTTACTAACATCTCCCTTTAGGCACGCAGAAACTCAAGTCCAAAATAATTTGCCTTCATCCTTACAACTGACCTGAATTTGGGGGCTATATTTGAATGCAAAGCTTTAAACACACTGTATGGATTATTTCTGCCCATCAGACTATCTAGGAGCTCTGGTGACCTAGTGGTAAGGAGTTGCACTGCCAACCCAAAGGCAATGGTTCAAATTCACCTGCTGCTCTGAAGAGATAAATGGCCAGTCTCCTCCCTTGTGCTTTACGACTCTGGAAGGTCAGCTGTGAGCTGGTTCTGACTTGATCACATATCCCAAAAGGAAGGATTCTAATGACGATGATGGGTAATTCTGTTAAGCCCCTACAAAGTACCAGATAATAATACCTTAAATTATTTACCTACCTGCTACAATAATACCTGCCATAACACAGGTGAAGAGATACAAAAGGACTGAAGTTCAGGGAATGTTCCAAGGTTGCCCAGCTTATGATGCAGAAGACAGCCTGACCCCAGTGCATGCATTTCTAATCATTTCCCTGTGTTGCACCTTAAATACTTAGTTCAGTGCTTTTCAAATTTGAACCTGCATCACAATAACCTTGATGATTCCGTAAATGGATCCTGCATCCTATCCCCAGAGCTTCTCATTCACCAGGTCTGAGTGAGGCACAAAACTGTATTTCTCTCAGGCACCCAGATTTTGTAGATGCTGCTGGATCAAATGTCAAAGAGGAATAAGAGGATACCTCCCATTGACAGAGGAAAATGTTATCACTTCTATGGATGATTGTTTTTTTGTTTTTGGTGCTTTTAATTTTTTTTATAAAAAGGTCAGTTGGTGTCTTATTTATTGCAATTCATAATAATCCCATGTATTAAAGGAATATTTACATTTTGAAAATCTGTACAGAGCTTAGGCCATGGTAGGCATCAGTCAGTGGGTTTTGGCTTTTGTTTTGGTTTAGTTTTTTTTTACAAAAATTTTCTTTTTTGCCCAAGATCATATAGCTTAATTGTACAATGTTGTTAGGTATCATCAAGTCAGAAGCAACTGATAGCGGACCCTCCCGTGGGTTTTCAGAGGCAAAAAAAATCACATGGGAAACAAATAAGATGAGAAATAAATCACATCTTTCTCCCACAGAGCAGCTGGTGAACAAACCTGCCGGTTCGCAGTGCAACTCTTTACCACTCGGCCACCAAAATTTCCTAGCAGGACAATACAGATTTAAATTACAGATTAAATAAATATAATTTTAAAAATATAATTAAATAAATATAATTAGATTACATAAATCAATACAGATTAAAATAAACACTGAAACAGAGCTTATATGGAGGTTCCAGTTGGCTTTTTCAGAATGTACCTCTCACATTCTAATTCAGGCAATCCAGAGAGCTAATCCTCATTCATTCTCCATCTCTCTAAAGTTACCAAAATATAATGAGCACCCGGGAATTGTTTGATCAATTAAGCTGAAGTTAGAACATGATATTCACACACTCCTCCATTCTCTTCGACAACCCAGAATGTAAAACACAAGCAATTACGTTAGAGTAAGAAATATTTGCTTCTTGTTTTAAGGGCTTGCTTCTTTCTCTCATCTATCACAATTTAGTTTGCTTGCTACAAATTTCCCTTGTGTATGTTTTAACCAACAGTAGTTATTTTTTTTCATTTAGGCTAACTCTGGAGGCCAGGGAAAATGTATAGTGGTCTCTTGTTCATTCTTGTTTAACTGGAACAATAATATACTGATGTGATCAATATCTAGTTCAACTTTCATCATTAGTAGCAATAAAATATTACCACCCAAATATAGGCCTCCTCAAAGTAATTGCAAGTGTTTAATAAAATTTCATTTGAAACTCCCATGTACTTGAAAATAAGGTGGTTGTTAAGTGCCATCAAGCCGTAGGCGACTCTTAGTGATCCTATGAAGGTAAGACCTGAACACTTGTATAACTTTCAACCTTTCTCCAGATTCATAGAGTTTCCGGAGGCAAGCTATTTCGGAAGTGGATGTCACTCCTGCTTCCAATCTTGTTTTAATCGGGGAGCTCCACCAAACACTGTCCACCATGGGTAACCATTATCACATTTGACACATCAGTGTCACTGTGTTCAGATTCACAGTAACCATGAGTTACCTCGGTACAGCAAGTGGACAGACCAAGACTATATGACCTAGAAGAATGTTTGACCAAAAACAATTTAAAACAGGCAGGAGGTAATAATGTAGCCAAAGGAAGGAAGGAAGAAATGCATTGAAATAGTCAGTGGGTCCCTGCCATTGAAGGAGCTTTGAGTACAAAACTTAAAAAGTTATAGATCTTTAGCACCATTAGAAAATGGGACTGTGTCTCTGCTGTTCCCTACTGTGTGTTTTTGTTATGTACCATCAAGCCGGAACCAACCCATAGGTGACACTCCAGCATGTTTTCAGAAGCAGTAGATCATATGAGGAGAGATTGTCCATGTTTCTCTGACAGAGCAACTGCTGGATTTAAACCATATGCCTTTGGGTTGGCATCACAACTCCTTACCATTAGGCCACCAGAGCTCCTTTCCATACAGTATGAATATGGAAAATAAAGATTTGTGCTTTTGCAGTAATGTATTTTTCCATTTTTTTAAAACTATAACAACACTCTCAAAGCATCTCTCAAAGGCATCTCTCAAAGGTAACAGGCCCTCGGGCCAGAAGGAAAAAC
>NW_006399900.1:601843-606532 GCF_000299155.1 Elephantulus edwardii
CGCTATGAGTCGGAAACGACTCGATGGTACATAACAACAACAACAACATAACAACACTTACTGTTGCTGTTGATTGCCTTCAAGTCAAGCACTACTCAGGGAGACTCTATGAAGAAAAGGCCTGAAATATCTCCACAATGGTCAACATTTGTCAAAGTTCCTAGATTTCCAGAGGTATGTTATTTAGGGAGTGGATGCCACTTCTGCTTCCAGTCCTGTCATAGTATGTTATTTTTTTGTTATGTGCCATTGAGTGGCCCAAGATGTATAGCGACCCTATGTACAGCAGCTTTGAATCCTGCCCTGTCCTGAGCCAATCTCACTAATTCCGACACACCAACCACTATTGTCCCAGTCACTGTATCAACCCATCTCATCCGGGGTATTTTTCTCCTGTGCTGTCCCTGCACCCTTCTGAGCATGATGTCTTTCTCCAAGGACCAGTCTCTCCTGGCCACATGCCCAAAGTAAGTGAGGTGAAGCTTCAAAATCCTAGCCTCCAAGGAAAGATTTGGTTTCACCCTCTCCAAGACTGACTGATTTCTTTTCTTGGCAGTCCATGGTATGTTCAAGACTCTTCTCCAGTACCACAACTTGAAGGCATCTATTCTTCTGTCATCATTTGTCATTGTCCAACTCTTTGAAGCATAACAAGTATTTGAGAAGACCATGGCCTAGATTAGGCACACCTTAGTATCTAGACTGACATTGTTGTTTTTCAGCACTTTGGAGAGGTCCATGACAACAGACTTTCCCAGTGCAATCTGTCTTTTGAATTCCTGACTGCTGATGTTAAGAGTGTTGATTACGGGTCCAAGCAAGCTTTAATTGCTAACAACCTCAATCACTTCTCTATTATGGTGCTACCAACTGGCTCAACAGTGAGAATTTTTGTCTTCTTGATATTTTTTATGTGCAATTCATTGACATTGACTATGTTTTAATGTTGTACAGCTATTCTTGCCCTTCTTATCTTAAAGTGCTCCTCCCCAATTAACATGAACTCCTTGATGTCTAAACTTTCTATTTAACCTTTCATGTTATTGTTGTCAATTATATAGACGCAATTTATATAAAGAGATAAAGAGCAAATATATATAGAAAATAGAGAAGTTAGAATATACATAAACCTAAACCCTACTCTATCCTGTGCCAGTCTCATTGCCTCTGACACACCCATCCCGATTACCCCCGTCACTGAATCAATCCACCTCATAGAGGGTCTTCCCCTCCTGCGCTGTCCCTCCACTCTGCCCAGCATGATGTCCCTCTCTAAAGACCTGTCTCTCCTTACAACATACATTTTATAAATACATACTATATTTTCTGTTGTTGTTATGTGCCATTGAGTTGCCTGCAACTCACAGCGACCCTATGTACAACTCTGAACCCTGCCCTGTCCTGAGCCAGTCTCACTGACTCCGACACACCTACCCCTACTGTCCCAGTCACTGTATCAATCCATCTCATCCAGAGTCTTCCTCTACTGCACTGTCCCTCAACCCTTCCCAGCATGATGACCTTCTCCAAGGACCTTAAATCCTGAAGGCATGAGGTTCTAGGCCACCACCTGCTCCACGGGAGAAGGATGGGCAATCTCTTCCTGTGTGATTAAGGACCTCTGAGAACTTGCCAGAGGGTCAGCAATGGGTCTGTTCCGACTTTATGGTACATGATAACAACAACCTCTACATACTTTGAAGGAATACTGGTGGTGTAGAATACAACACACCAGGTTCTAAGCTTAGAAAAACCTATCCAATGGCAGTGGCTATATAGCTCTTAAAGAGAGGAAAAGGCTCGTTACTAATTAAGCAAAACTGTTATTAGTGTTGGCCTAGTGATATGACACCGAGTTACCATTATCAAATATTTTGGATTTTCAGAGGTGGTGAATGAGTGAAGATCACCCATCTTTCTCGCTTAGAACCGCTGGTCAATTCAAACCATATGCCTTGGGTTGACAGTGCAATTTCTTACCACTAAGCCACCCGTGCTCCCTCACATGCAATTTTCGGGCTCTGAAAACCTGTTGCAGAGTCAGCTATGAGACGGTTCTGATCCAAGAGCCTATAAAAACAACAATAACAATTATCAAGTTTAAAGATTTTAGGAGTTGATTTCGGTGTAAAGATGGATGACTTTGATTTTAAATTTAAAGATTTACGTCAGGACTATAGCTTCAGGGGTTCATCCAGCCTCAGTGACTCCAGACATTCTAGGAGATTTGATTCTATGAGGACTTGAAATTCTTTTTCTGCCTTTTCCTACTTTGATCAAGATTGTTCTATAGAATCCTTGATCAAAATATTTGACAATGGTAACTAGGTGTCATACCGTTTTTCTTGTCTCCTGGCAAAGGAGATCCTTATTCATGGAGATAATTAATCATGCATATCTAATTTCTTCTCCTGTTCTTGATTCCTTCTTCATTTATTGTCACAGGCAAATAGAGATAAGTTATTGATCGACCACTTTCAAACTTTTTAAGACTTCATTCTCTCTGCAACAATAAATTAAGAGGTAGGACAAAGCAAATAAACAGGATATTAAATCAATTAACTGTGATGTCCCATAAAACTATGACCCTAATCCCATGAAGTATTTGGTATTACGTAAGTAGCTTTAAGAATTGGTCTTGTTTTTTCTCGTACACACAAATTCTGTTAATTCTATTGATTACAGGTGTATAATTTATTAGCATCAATTACCTTAATAATCTGGACAATCCTTTATTCAATTGCAAATTTTCCATAAAGGAAAGCAGAAAGTCAGTGCTCCATAAACAATACCACCACTATCCATCCAGTCCTTGGAAAATACGAGTACATTTTTTTCTCTAAATATTTACCTCTTTTTATATATTTATATAAATATGCTTCAGAGAGCTGGACAGTGACTAAGGATGAGAGAAAGAGAACTGAGGCCTTTGAGCTGTGGTGCTAGAGAAGTGTATTGAATGGTATCATGGACTGGTAGGAAAACAAACAGTTTTGTTCTGGAGAGGGTGAAGCCAGGCTGCTCCTTGGAGGCAGGGATTCTGAAGCTTCATCTGACATACTTTGGAGATGTTGCAAGAAGAGACCAGTCCTTGGAAAGAGACATCATGTTTAGGAGGGTGGAGAGATGGCACAGGAGAGGAAGACCCTCGACAAGATGGATCGATACAGTGATTGGCATAATGGGAGTAGGTGTGTCAGAGACAGTGAGGTTGGCACAGGATAGAGCAGAGTTTAGGGCTCTTGTACATAGGGTCGCTATGAGTCACAAGCAACTCCACGGAATATAGCAACAACAACAAGGTCAGATAATATGTGTCTTTGGGTGACTGATTTCTTCCATCACACTGTCTTCATGCTCCATTCACAGAATAGTATGTTTTGTTGTTGTTGTTGTTGTGTGCCTTCGGGTTGCCTGTGACTCATAGCGAGCGACACTATGTACAACAGCCCTAAATCCTGCTCTATCGTGTACCAATCTTATTGTCTCTGACACACCTACTCCCATCACCCCAGTCGTTGAATCAATCCATCTCATCAAGGGTCTTCATCTCTTACATTCTCCCTCTACCCTCTCAAGTATGACGTCTCTTTTCAAGAACTGCTCCCTCCTTGCAACATGCCCAAAACATGTCAGATGAAGTTTCAGAACCATTGCCTCCAGGGAGCAGCCTGGTCTCACCCTCTCTAGGGCGAACATGTTTATTCTCCTGACAGTCCATGGTATATTCAATACTCTTCTCCAGCACCACAGCTGAAAGGGCATCAATTCTCCTTCTTTCATCCCTAGTCATTGTCCATCTTTCCAATGCATAGCAAGTCATGGAGTTTGGTGGGTGGAGGGAGGGGTGATAGAATTAGGAATGATCCAGTACAGCCTTGAAAAGAAGGAATGATAGTAGGCAAAGATCAATGCTGATTGATTTTATAGAACACAATGAATGGGAAGGATCATATGAAACACAGTAAGAAGGAATGTGTGAAAGGCAATGTATATGAATTTTGTATGCAAGCAAGTATTAAATTTTTTAAAATATAACACTCTTGGTACCAGTAGTCAGGAAATCAAAAGACAAATTGCATTGGTAAAGTCTACTGACAGGGACCTCTCCAGAGTACTGAAGAGCAACGATGCCAATCCGGAGACTAACGTGTGCCTCATCAGGGTCATAGTTTTTGCAATTACTTGCTATATGTCAGAAAGATGGACAATAACTAAGGATGATAGAAGGAAAATTGATACCTTTGAGCCGCGGTGCTGGAGAAGAGCATGAATATACCATGGACTGCTAGGAAAATGGACAGGTTCATCTTCTTGTTGTTCTTGTTCTTATGTGTCATCGAGTCGTTTGCTACTCATAGCATCCCTATGTACAACAGCCTAAAACCCTGCTCTATCCTGTGCCAATCGCACTGCCTCTGACACACCCATCCCGATTACCCCAGTCACTGAACCAATCCATCTCATAGAGGGTCTTCCCCCCTTGCGCTGTCCCCCCACCCTCCCAAGAATGATGTCCCTCTCCAAGGACCTGTCTCTCCTTGCAACATGCAGAAAGTATGTCAGACGAAGCCCCAGAATCCTTGCCTCCAAGAATTTGCTTGGTTTAATCCTCTCCAGGATGAATCTGTTTTCTTGGCAGTCCATGGTACATTCAATACTCTTCTCCAGCACCACAGCTCAAAGGCA
>NW_006399900.1:607549-617063 GCF_000299155.1 Elephantulus edwardii
AGAAATGAAGCTGGAGATAGAATGATTGAATTTTGTACAATTCATTGCAAATATATTTTATAAGAGACATAAACGCAGGTTATACATATGGATCTCACCTGATGGCATGCATAGGAATCAGATTGATTACATCTGTGGAAAAAACCGCTGGAGAAGCTCAATATCAGCTGTGAAAACTAGGCCGGGGGCTGATTGTGGAACCACTAGGTTCATCTTAGAGAGGGTGAAATCACTCGGCTCCTTGGACGCAAGGATTCTGAAGCTTCATCTAACATACTTTGGGCATGTTGCAAGGAGAGACCAGTCCTTGGAGAGGGACATCATGCTCAGGAGGGTGGAGGTAAAGCTCAAGAGAAGAAGACCCTCAATGAGATGGATTGATTCAGTGACTTTGTTAATGGGGGTAGGTGTGTCAGAAACAATAAGGTTGGCACAGGATAGAGTAGGATTTAGGGCTGTTGTACGTAGGGTCACTATGAGTTGAAAGTGACTCAATGACACATAACAAACAACAGCATATTCTTAAAAATAATGTCTTGGATAAGACACACTTTGGTATTTAAGTTGAGATCCTTGCTCTATAGCTTTTTAAAGAGGTCCTTGACAACAAATTTGCACAATATAACACTTTTTTTTATTTCTTGACTGCTGATACCACAGATGTTGATTATGGATTCAAGTAAAAGGAAGTCATTGACAGCTTTAATCTTCTCTGTGTCACGGTGTTGCTCATGGGCCCAATTGTAAGGATTTTTGGCTTTTTTTTATGTTGAAGAGTAATCCATACTGAAGGGTATAGTTATTGTTCTTCTTTAGAAAGTGTTTCAAGTCCTGTTCACTTTCAGCAAGCAAGGTAAATAAGAACATTGGGCATTGTTTTAAAAGGAATATCTTCTTAGGTGAAATGCCTGCTGAACTCCTTGGGTTACCATTCTGGTTTACAGATGTGAATTTTATACATCAATGTATTACCAGATTCTTGTCAAGTTTATAGTTTCTGAAAATATTCTAAATGGTAGCTTGTTTTTTTCACTTTATCTGGTAACCTTTTAATAAACAAAACTCTTTTCATGGACTTACATCAGCTTTGTTTTTTTTCTTTTCTTACTTTTGTTTCAATATAAGTTATTGCTAAAAACTAGAACTGACAGCCTTTTCCTTCATATTCACCTTAAAAATTGTTATTTTAGTTTAAATTTTTAGGTTCTTAATCCATTTAATTTTTGTGTATGGCTTTTTAAAATTTTTTTGTGTATAAAGGCATTATCCTTTATGTGTAAATCCAATTTCCCCAACACTGTTTATTAAAGAAACTTTTCTTTCCCCATTCAATGAAATTAACATCCTTGTCAAAACCTATTGACCACAGATGTGTGAGTTTACTTCTGGACTCTGAATTCTATTCTACTGTCTTGTCTATCTGTTATACCAGTATCAAGTTATTTTGATTGCTGTAACTGTATATTATTCTTTGAAATTAAGACGTATGATTTCTCTTACTTTGTTTTTCTCCTTCAAGATTCACCACTGGGCCAACCGGAAGCCCCATGGTGGATGTAGAAGAGATTGAGGTTAACAATTCCAACTTATTTGGCTCCACAGTCAACACTCTTGGCACCAGAAGCGAGGAAATAGAAAAATGAATTGCATTGGTGAAGTCTACTGTCAGGAATCCGTATGCCTGATTCAGGCCATCATCTTTGCAGTCACTTACTACGCATCAGAGAGCTGGACAATGACTAAGGAAGCCAGAAGAAGAATTGATGTCTTTGAGTTGTAGAGCTGGAAAAGAGTCTTGAACATACCATGGACTGCCAGGAGAATAAATAGGTCTATCTTGGAGAGGGTAAGACCAAGTTTCTCCTTGGAGGCTAGGATTTTGAAGCTCCTACTCACATACTTGGGGCATGTGGCCAAGAAGGACCAGCCCTTGGAGAAGGACATCATACTTGGAAGGGTGGAGGACAGCACAGGAGAGGACCGTAGATAAGATGGATTGACTTTGTAGCTGAGGCAATGAGATTAGATGTGTCAGAGTCAGTGAGAAGAGGAAGACCCCAGATGAGATGGATTGATACAGTGACTGGGGCAGTGGAGGTTGGTGTGTCAAAATTAGTGAGACTGGCTCAGGACAGGGCAGGCTTCAGAGCTGCAGTACACAGGATCGCTATGGGTGATTCAAAGACACATAATGACAATATCTTTCTTACAGTAATTTTCCTCGCATGTAAAGTAAAAACTCACTACCATCAAGTTGATTCTGGCACAGAAACGGAGACTTTCTGTTGAGTTTTAGCACTGTAAATCTTAACAGGAAGAGATTGTCCATCTTTCTGAGGAGCCGCTGGTGAATTTGAACTACCTGAGACATTTAACTCAGCTATACCACCAGAGTGCTATCTTTGCTGTGGAATTGGAAGTGACTCAAAATTGAGTCTCCAGTGGATCGTTAGAGGATATAAATAGCACAAGAGGTTATTGCCCATCTTTCTCCCTCAGAGCACTTGATGGATTCGAACCACCAAAGTAGTACTGATACCAATGCAATGCTATTGGCTACATCACCAGCAGTATCTAGTGGAAAGTTGTAAGCAGAGAGCAGTACAATCTCAATTTTTTTTCCTCAAGAATCACTCTAGCTGCTAGTAGGCCAGTGGTCTGATAAGAGTGAGAACAGGTAAAAAGTTGTCCTTAAGATTCCCTGTAACTCTGGCTTGGATAAAGTGACTGTAGTATCCACTTCGCTTCCATTATTTTCATTGTCCCATTCTCCCTACCCACTCCTTCTTCAAAATTATCCACCAGGTTATATCAGATTGTCTCAAAGTCATCTCCCTTAAAACAGATAACATTTATCAAGGTGAAGGATGAGATTTGCTTTGACTAGAACTGCTGTAGCAGGTATAATAAAAATTGTTCAGGTTCAAAACATGAAGAATTGAGAGCACTTTCTAATAGAATTGTGGGGAGATAGGGCAGGATGTGAAAGAGAAAAACCAGGATAGCTTCAACGTGTGAAGTTGAGAAGCTGTTCTATCTCCCCATGACCCATGCAGTCATGATGGATGCTTCGCTGTCCCTCCAGCCTGCACAAAATTGCAGTAGTGGCCTAATTTCCACTATTTTTAGGATCCCATTCTCCTTCTCCACCCCTTCTTCGTAATTATCCAGTAGTAATCTTGGGGTTACTGTTTCCATTTGTCAAGGGTGTTTCCTGTGTCCCTCATTCATACCTACAGTCATTTTCCTTAAAAATGGAACAAAAAGGGGATGGGTGCTAGGAATCATCTACACTATTTATTTACAAAAGAGAATTTAATTTAAGAGAACTTACTACCTGGATGTTGTAAAGTCAAATGAACACAAAAGGAAACTAACTAGCTATTAGCCATCACAAACCAATCACTACTTCTAAGATTAAGGTAACTCAGAGATTAAAAACTGAAGGATGTACCTTCTAAAGGATGGGATGAAGGGGGCAATGTGAAGTTATCAGAGCACCAGAGCTTGGGGAAAATGCCAAAAACTCCTAAACTCCAGGCTCATTATTCCCTAAAGCCACTGAATTTTTTATCACCTCGGCACTTGTGTATACAACCCCTCTACTTGGTTCAAAATTTCCCTCTGCACAGGAAACAGCTTTGGAAAGCCACCCTCAATTTCCTGAAGCACAGTAAATCACACCTTCTTCTTTGACAAACTTGTGCTTTCTCTATCTTTGTGTCATTGTGTTCCATATCAGATTGTCACATACATTTTTCCAGAGCTGCATCATTCACCAGACCGTGAATTTCTTGCCAATAGGAATTATGCCAGGAAGAAATCTCAACTTGCCTCTGAAGATGCTTATTGAATCAATAGTTGCCATAAACATGACAGAAGATCTTCACAGATATTTACAACTTTCAAAGGTTCAAACTGAGGAAAAAGATTAAAAACTATTCACCTCATTATATAAAAAAGGACAGAACAGAGTGGTCATTTCACACAAAAGGCATTATAGTCGTTTAACTTTTGAGCAAAAATAAAGCCAGTCTTCACCTACTGATTAGCTCAGCATCTTTTGTATTGAAAAATTGGGTGAGGCTCAGCCAGGTGCTATCTCGGGTCTCACTAGACTCAGTCACACATCGTCACTATCGAGGATGTTGTGTGTTGTTAGGTGTTAGCTGCCCTATGAACAAAATATCTGAACCCTCGTCTCTCCTGGATCTTCCTCATCATTTCTGACATACTTGTGCCCATATTTGTGGACACTGATTCATCTGATTGAGAGTTCCACTCTTTCACCACCCCTTCATCTTTCCAAGTATAATGTCTCTTTCCAATGAATGGTCTCCGCTAACAACATGCCCAAAGTATGTGAGATGAAATATCCTTGTCTTTGTATTTAAGAACTCTGGTGCACTTTTCAAGACATATCTCTTCGTTCTTTTGGCAGTCCATGGGATATTTAGTACTTTTCTCCAACACCACAACTCAAAGGCATCAATTTGTCTTGCATTATCCTTTTTCATTGTCTAGCTCTTAGTTGAATAGCAAGTAATGGAAAAGGCCTGACTCAGGTGTACTTTAGTCTTAAAAATGTGTTCTAGAATGATCAAATTGAATGAACTCCAGACCTCTTGAAGCCTGTGCTTGGACAAGTTCACATTCACTCCTGCTGCAACTACTAGGCCAAGACAAATTACAACCCCAGCCATAATTCAAGAGGCGGGGAAATAGATTACATTTGTAGAAAGATATTCAATCCTGATGTTGCTACACCAATTTTCATTTTCACTCTTGAACTTTGTTGGAAAAATGAGAGAGCACAGACAAAAAGGTTCACATGTCCCAGCTGAGGTAATCCTCACATGTAGAGCCCACAAAGCTCTAACCATGAAGGAAATTACAGCCAAGATTAGTAGAATCCACAGGTGACTGAGCCAAGATGAGAACCACCTAACTGATACATAGTAGGGGTTGGGGTGAGAGGGGGGCAAGTTCTTATTTTTATTTTTTTAATTTTATTATTTTTTGTGCATGTACCATCAAATCAGATCTGACTGGTACAGGAGGAGCAGAGCATCTGGTGGTTTCAAACCATGCACCTCTGGGATTGCAGTGCAGCTTCTTGCCACTAGGCCACCAGAGCTCTGAGTTCTTATTATTTTAAGCCACTATTTTGGATTGCATTTTATACATCCATGGATAGCAAAAAATAGAATTTTTTACCAACCTACAATAACACTGATCTCTAGGCTGATTCAAAGTCGTCTTGGAATTGCTATTTCCATTTGTCAGTGGTGTTTTCTGAGTCTTTCATTCAGACCTACATTCTCTCATTTGCTGTTTTAGTCAGCCGGTGGTGTGTTCGTTGGTTTTTTGTTCTTTTGAATCACTGATTTTGGGAAAGTATACAACCCGCCTGGGGCATGTGTCCATTGTGTAATTTGTTTTTCGCAAAGTGAATAAATAGATAGAGTACAGATTCCACAGTCAGACAGGGTCAAGTCTAATCTTGTTCTGACATTGACTGGTAACACTTTGGGCAAGTTATTTGAGCTTGAGTCTCGGTTTCTTTGTGAGATGAAGATAATTATGCATGCCCAGGGCTCCTACATACAATTGTTCAGGTGATGTACTACAAAATTCACCAACTGTTGTTCTTTAGTCCATAATCTACACAACTGCAGTTGGTGGCTATACACTTGTTTATAGGACATATGAGATACTTCTTATGCAGCCTTCTATAAACATTATGGCCCCTTCTTTGTGTCTCTCAACTTGCAGATTGTTAAAACCTGAGACAACTGGCACATTTTGCTCATAGTTGAAAAACTATGGCTCATGTCTATTTTTGTAAATAAAGTCTTATTGGAACATATCCATACCCACGGTTATAACTGTTTCTGCTCTGTCCACACCCATTGCTAGTCAGTTGGCTTTTGCATATGGCAGTCCCTTCTATTTCAGAAGAGAACTGGGTTCCTCTGCCTATTGTACTTCACCAGGTCTCAGAAGTAGACCACCAGGACTTTCCTTCAAAGTGCCACTGAGTGTACTTGAACCTTCAAGCTTTTTGCTAACACATATACATACAGCTTGTTGCACAATCCAGCAGACATAAGCAATTGTAACAAAGACCTCTTTTTGCTACTATGTACTGTCGCGTAGCCTGCAACTCATAGTGACCCTATGCACAACAGCTGTGAACACTGTGCTATCCTGAGCAAATTTCACTATTTCCAACACATTTTGCCTTCAATACCCCAGTTACTGAGTCAATCCATCTCACGCAAGGTCTTCATTTCTTGCACTGTCCCTCCACCCCTCCAAACATGATATCCTTCTCCAAGGACTGGTCCTTTCTGGCAACATACCCAAAGTACATGAGAAAGAGTTTCCAAATCCTAGCGTTCAAGGAGCAGCTTGGTTTTTCTCTCCAAGACAGATTTGTTTATTCTCTTGGTGGTCCGTGGCATGTTCAGTACTCTTCTCCAGCACCATAAATCAAAGGCATCAATTCTTCTTCTATCATCCTTAGTCATTTTCCAGCTCTCTGATGCACAGCAAGTAATTACAGAGACCATGGCTTCTACACTTAGTCTCTCTTCTGACATCATTGATCTTTAGCACTCTGGAGAGGTCCCTGACAGCAGATTTCCCTAAATGCAAATTGTCTTTTGATTTTCTGATTGATGGTACTAAAAGTGTTGATTGTGGAGCCCAGCAAGCTGAAATTGTTAACAACCTCAGTCTCTTCATCTACCATGGTGCTGCCAATTGGTCCAGTGAGGAGAATTTCTGTCTTCTTGAAGTTGAACTCAATTAATATCGAAGACTATAGTCCTTGACCTTCTGCAGCAAATGCTTCAGGTCCTCCTCAGTTTCAGCAAGCAAGGTTGTGTCATCTGGTGCTCCATTCCTTCTCATAAAGTCCAGCCTCATGAATAATCTGTTCCACATATAGACTGAAAAGGTATGGAGATAGGACACATCCTTCACACATTTCTTTCCTGGTACTGAACCATGCAGTGTTTCCTTTCTGTGGTGTGAAGACTGTTTCTTTGATCAAGTATAGATTTCACATGAGCACAATTTCTGGGATTCCCATTCTTCTCAAAGTTAGACACAATTTATTGTGATCCACACAGTCAAATGCCTTTGCATAGTCAATGAAACACAAATAGACACTTCTCTGGTACTCTTTGTTTTCAGTCAAGATCCATCTGATATTGGCTGAGTATCTCTAGTGCCTCTTCGAAAACTACCTTGTATTCCCAGTGGTTCTCTGATAATATACAGTTCCAGTTGTTTTGGTATAATCTTCAGCAGGGTTATGCTTGTGAGTGATTGTTCTATAATTTCCACACTTTGTCAAGGCACTTTTTTTTTGCAATGGGAATAAATATGGATTTCTTCTAGTCAGTTGGACAAGTAGTTGTCCTGCAGATATCTTGACCTATACAGACTAAAATATTCCTAATATGGCACTTTACAAAAATAGTTGGCTGAACTCTGCAGCTGTCATCTCTGCATCTCAATATTGATTGTCCTAAGAGTGCTGTGAATGGCTTGTGAAAAGACAAATTCTTGGTCTTAACTTTAAAAGCACATCTAATGTAGTGGATCTGAGTGAGACCTGAGCAATTGCATTTCTAAGCAAGAACTGTGTGGCTGACGTTTCTAATTTAAGGACCATGCTTTGTGTAGAGTTGCTGTAATCATTTGTGATTATTTAATTGCATTAATTTAAAAAAAAAAGCAAGAAGTGGCATCCACGTCCTAAACAAGATGCCTGTGGAAACTCTATGAACTTTGAGAAATGACAATAGTTATAGAAAGGCTTCAGGTCTTTTGTTCATAAGGTCGCTATGAGTCGTGCTCAGCTCAATGGCAATCAATAACAATAACAACATTAATAAATTGAATGCCCTCTACAGAAACTGAATCCACTTAGTGAAATAACTCAAAATTGCTCCATATCATTGACCAATTAGCAACAGCACAAAGTCAATTTAAGTCAACTTAAACACAAAGTTCCTTTTAGATAGCTCATGTTCAGTCACAGGAGAAAAGAATTAATCTAGACCTAGGACAGTAAAGACTACCCAAATGTAAGAACCAAAACACCCAACAAAATAAAGAATATTTTTCCACTTTAATTATTAGCCTGTGTACAAAATGAAGAAAAATAAGAATCCATCTGAAGAGTCTTTTAAAATGAGAAGGCTTTACTTCTAATTGTTCCATTTTCCAATTCGTTCTAAAATATCTACTAATGGTGTACTCAATGACAACCACATACTCCATGCCTTAAAATAATTTTTATTTTACCCACTAATAACAGACTACAGATGCTGCTTGGCAGACTTGAAGATTTCAGACTGATCGTTAACAAAGCAGCTTATTTAAGACGTACAAGGTCAGATATATTGTGATCTAATGGATGATCAAACTATAAAGAGACTTTATAAATTATTATAATTAAGCTGGTTGTTATTAGCTTGCCCGTCTCTGGTTCCTAATTTAATTTCCTTCAATGGTTTCTCTTTTTTCTACCCATCTTTGCACTTCAAGGCTTAAAATAAAAACAGCAAATCACTTCCTTTGAAAATGGCATAATATGCCTTCATAGTATCTTGATATTTTAAATTATTCTCCTTTCAATAGTAGCACAATGGCCTGAATGTTATTTTGAATCTATTTTAAATGTGGAGTGAGCTAGAGAGCAAGAGGACCTTAGAAGACTAGGGGAATGTTTACAGACACATCTGTGTCTAATTCAAAGTTACATATGAAAGTTCAAGGTAAATGTTGTTTCTGTCACTTGAGACCCAAGAGAGGAGACCTGGAACAAAACCTCAACACACTCAATATGCAGACTCAAAGATTTATGAGCTCTTAAAACTATACACAACCAAATGGTACAATAGCAGAATGGTCTTTATATCTCATAACACATTCCAGAAGTAGAAATTTTGCCAACTGGAATACTAGAGTAAGAAGTAAATAAGAAGATAGAGAAAAATATGCTTTACATCTTGCTTCTACCTCCTTCCTCAATGTCTTTCTTTTTTTATTGTGATAAAAGTGAAAATTTACAAAGTCAATTGGTATTCTATTCAACTTCTCATGCATATTTTGTTGTAGGACATTAATCATTAAATCCACAGTGTGACCACACTCTTCTCATTTCTTCTCTGATATTCTCATTTCCATCAATACTTCTGTCTTTCCTGTCTTCTGAGTTTAATCATGTAGTTGATTATTCTAAGGAGTGAGTGCCTGTCTGGTGTTATTGTTCATCTAAAATGCTTGTCTCATAAGTTTAAGTCACCACTGATCTGCTAGAGCAAAAAGCAGACTCAAAAAAGAAGGAAAAAGAAGAAAAACTAAGAATAATGTTGGACAACATCAAGAAAAATAACATGCGCATCATTGGAATTCCCAGAAAAGGAAGAAGCAAGTAAAGGCACTGAAAAAGTTGTGGAAGAATTACTAGAGGAAAACTTCCCAGACATAATGA
>NW_006399900.1:621768-626594 GCF_000299155.1 Elephantulus edwardii
TTAAAACAGCCATTCGGATGGCGGGGAAGAAGAACAAACTGGGGAGGAGGGTGGAGAGAATGGTGCGGCAATGAAGGAGTGAAAGCCCAGAATCCCTGTGAATGTTCATTGAAACTAATAAAATTTAATAATAATAATAATAATAATAATAATAATAATAATAATAAAATGCTTGTCTCTTGTTTGGCTACAAATTAGACCTTGGGGTAAGTTATGTTCTATCTATAAGGGTGAATAACTGCCTCTGAAAACTCACCGGAGGATCAGCCATAGGTTGGTTCCGACTTAATGGTTCACAACAACAACAATAACAACAAAAGACAATCTTAATACAAAGACTAAGGTGCGCCTGACTCAGGGTATGGTCTTCTCAATAACTTGCTAAGCATCAGAGAACTGAACAATGACTAAGGATGACAGAAGGATCGATGTTTTTAATTGTTGTTCTGGAGAAGAGTACTGAACATTCCATGGACCACCAGAACAAAAGTCTGTCTTGGAGAGGGTGAAATGAAGTTTCTCTTTGAAGGCAAGAGTTTTGAAGCTCTGTTTCACATACTTCAAGAACATGGCCAGAAAGGACCAGACCTTGGAGAAGGGTATCACGCTGGGAGAGTGGAGGGCAGCGCAGCAGCAGAAGACCCTGAATTAAATTGATTGGCATGGGAACTGGGGCACTGGGAGCAGATGTGGGTCAGAATCAGTGAAAATGGCTCAAGACAGGGAAGGCTTCAGAGTTGTACATAGGGTCGCTATGAGGTGCAGGTGACTCAACGAATGGCACATAAAAACAACAAAGACCAAGGCAATAGTCTTAGAGATTCCACTAGTCTATTTAGAAACAGTAAGTCTCTGTTTGCATATTTTCAGTTGCATTCTACATTTTTAGCCACTTTATGCAGGACCTTCTGCTGTGCCCTCTTTCAGAGTGACCATCAAAGGCAGCGAGGCTTCACCTAGTTCTTCTGGTTCACCTCGACCACCATCCTTTGCACTACTTACTTCTATGCATCTTTGTTTTTCCTTCCTCCTCTTTGTTCGAGACAGGGAGAGACCATCTTAGTTGGATGCTTAAAGCATTCCATTCCTCAGTCGACCTTCACAAGAGTTTTGTTGTTTTGGGGTTTTTTTATTAATTTCTATGAACATTTACAGAGATTTTGGATTTCCATTCATTAATTGTTGCACTTCCCCCGCCCACCCCACCCCCACTGCCAGTTCACTCTTCTCCTTGAAAAGCAAAAAAAACCCCAACCCCTCCCTCATTGGTATACAATGCCCCCGCACCCTTACACCCCCACCCCGAGTACACTCCGCTCTGCAATCCTCATTCTGGACTCTTAAAATAATCATAATGCCCTAAAATATATTACTCTTAAACTATTCTTTCCCTCATCGGCTTCAATGCAGTAAACATAATTTACCCAGTTTTTCTCAGTCTTACCCCCACACTGATGTCAGCCTCATTCTGCAACAGAGGCACCATATAGTGTTTGCTCTTTTGTGACTGAGATACTTCACTCAGCATAATGTCCTCCAGGGTCACCCATTTTGAATAATATTGTATGAGTACCTTGTTTTTCAATGCAGCATGGTATTCCATTGTGTGAATATACCACAGCTTCTCTATCCATTTGTTTATTTATTGATGGGCACTTAGGTTGTTTCCAACTCCTTGCTATTGTGAACAAAGTTGGAATAAACATGGGTGTGCATTTATCTGCTTGGATGTTGGTTATGGTCTCTTTAGGGTATATTCCCAGAAGTGGAATTGCTGGGTTGAATGGTATCTCTATTTGAAACTTTATGAGAAAGTGCCACACCGTTTTCCACAGTGGTTGCACCATTTTACCCTCCCACTAACAGTGAATAAGGGTTCCAGTCTCTCCACAACCTCGCCAGCGTTTGTTGTTTGCTGTTCTGTTACATTTTGCTAGTCTTACTGGGGTGAGATGATATCTCATAGTTGTCTTGATTTGCATCTCTCTTAGAGCTCGGGATTTAGAACATTTCTTCATGTGCTTGTTGGCCATCTGATTAAGATATAAAACATTGTCTTTGTGGACAATTGACCTTGTTGTCCCCTAAAACAGTGGTCTTGAGGCCTTGGGACGAGTAATTCATTACCTCAGAGTGATTCGTTAAGAAGTTTACATAACTTTGCTCCCAACAGTTTCTGTTCTGTATATGGACATATTTAGACTACATACTAACATGAATGTAGAAATCACATTTGTCAAACCACTATATTGTTGTGTTGTTGATTGCCTTCAAGTTGAGCATGACTCATAGCAACCCTATGAACAAAAGGCCTGAATCTGCTGTGCAACTATTGACATTTATCAAAGTTCATAGTTTCCAGAGGCATATCGTTTAGGAAGTGGATGCCACTTATGCTTCCAAACCTGTAATAGTATTCATGTGCTATTGAGTCGTCTGCAATGCATAGTGACCCTATGTATAGCATCTCTGAATCCTTCCCTATCCTGACTAGTCTCACTAATTCTGACAAACTAACCCCCATCACCCCAGTCATTGTATCAATCCATCTTATGTGGGGTCTTCCTCTCTTGCACTGTCAGTCCACACTTCCGAGCACAATGTCCTTCTCCAAGGACTGACCTCTGCTGACCACGTGCCCAAGTAAGTGAGGCAGAGCTTCAAAATCTTAGCCTCCAAGGAGAGACTTGGTTTCACCCTCTCCAAGACAAACTTATTTGCTTTCCTGGCAAGGAATGTATGTTCAAGACTGTTCTCCAGCACCACAACTCGAAGGCATCTAATTTTTCTTCTGCCGTCCTTAGTCATTGTCCAACTCTCTGAAGCATGACAAGTAATTGAGAAGGCCATGATCTGGATTAGGCGCACCATTGTATCTAGACTGACATCGTTGCTCTTCAGCACTCTGGAGAGGTCTACGACAGCAGATTTTCCCAATGCAATTTGTCTTTTGATTTTCTGATTGCTGATGTTAAGAGTGTTGATTGTGGATCCGAGCAAGCTAAAATCGCTAACAACCTCACTCTCTTCTCCATCTATTATGGTGCTGCCTATTGGCCCAGTGGTGAGAATCTTTGTCTTTTTGATGTTGAGCTTCAATCCATATTAAAGACTACAGTGCTTGAACTTTTGCAGCAAGCGCCTCAGTTCTTCTTCAGTTTCAGCAAGCAATGTTGTCGCATCTGCATTTTGTAGGCTGCTAGTAAGTCTTCCTCCAATCTTGATGCCACACTCCTCTTCATAAAGCCCTGCCTCCTGAATGATGGCGACAGGTATGCATCCCTAATGCACTCCTTTCCTGATCTTAAACCATGCAGTATTTCTTTCCTCTGTTCTAAGGACTGTTCCTTGGTCAAAGTACAGGTTTCATAGAAGCACAATCAAGTGTTCTGAAATTCCCATTTTCCTCAAGGTTAGCCACAATTTATTGTGATCCACACAGTCAAATGCCTTTGCATAGTCAATGAAACACAAACAGACATTCTTCCGGTACTCTCTGCTCTCTGTCAAGATCCATCAGACATCGATAATAATATGCCAAGACGTCATCTAAACCCAGCTTGTATTTCTAGTAGTTCTCTGTCAATGTACTGTTCAAGTCTTTTCTGAATAATCATCAGCAGTATTTTGCTAGTGTGGTATTAGTGATATTGTTCCATAATATTCACACCTTGTTGGGAAAAAAATATGCATCTCTTCCAGTCAGTTGGTCACATAGTTGTCCTCCAGATTTCTTGGCACAACTTGGTGAGCAAATGCAAGGCAGCATCTGTTTGCTGAAATACATCAATTGGTATTCCATCAATTCCTGGGGCTTTATGTTTTGCCAAGTCCTTCAGAGCAGCCTTTACTTCCGCCTTTATCAGCATTGCCTCTTGATCATATGTTGTTTCATGAAACTCTTCTGTATCAGCCAATTATTTTTGGTGCAATGATTCTGTATACTCCTTCCATCTTCTGTTAATGTTTCCTGAATCATTCAATATTCTGCCTGTAGCATCCTTAAGCATTGTAACTCATGGTTTGAATTTATTCTTCAATTTGAGAAATGCTGAGCGAGTTTGGCCCTTTTGATTTTTTTACTCCAGCTCCTTGCACAATTATGATAACTGAAATTTGGAAACCACTATATGACTATGGATGGAGTTATTTTCACATTTCCATGGCTGTTCCTCTCACTTGCTATGTATCTGCTTATATATTACTATTTCTTGTTGATATTGCAAGATTTTGTATGTAACAGTGTTACCTTTATTTCTTGTCTACTAAATATGTCTTCTTTAGTTTAGCGATGTTGTTGTTTTCTTGTGCCAAATGGTCGAAACTGACCCATCGCTGCCCCTCTGGAGTTTTTAGAGGCAGTAAATCATACAGGAAGAGTTTATCCATGCTTCTGCAGTGGAGCACTGGTGGATTTGAACTACATGCCTTTGGAGTTGCAGCACAACTTCTGACGAAGCCACTCAACCATGCCTTTAGTAATGTACTGTTATTAAATGATATTGTACTATTATTATATTGTCTTTTTCTTCACTTCTCAAAAACACAAACTCATCGCTGTCAAGTAAGAATCAATTCATAGTTTCAGTGAGTGTTCTGATGCTGTAAATCATAACAAAGTAGATTGCCCATCTTTCTCCTACAGAGCAGCTGACAGATTTGAATTACGCGCCTATGATAGGTGTCTATTTGCTAATTTTTATTCTCTATTTTTAAGAGGCATAAACGCAGGTTACATACCTGGATTTCACCTGATGGCATGCATAGGAATCAGATCGATTACATATGTGGAAAGAACCACTGGAGAAGCTCAATATCAGCTGTGA
>NW_006399900.1:628724-641165 GCF_000299155.1 Elephantulus edwardii
AACAACAACAACAACATTTACTGATTTTTACCTTCCTATGCCTCCTTTCCTGCTAACCTCAAGTGGCATTTCTCTGACATTTTACATCTGCCAGCAACTGCTTGGGAGAAAGATGGGCAATCTCCTTCTGAGGATGTTACAGTCCCAGAATTTAGTTTCTTCCTCTTTTTCTATCTCTGATAATCACTAAAGAATATTTCTTCCTCTAAGTCAATCTTTTTACTTAAATTGGCAACACCATGATGGAGAAGAGATTGAGGTTGTTAACAATTTCCGTTTTCTCAGCTCCACAAATCAACACTTTTGGCACCAACAGTCAGGGAATCAAAAGATGAACTGCACTAGGAAAATCTGCTGTCATGGACTTCTCCAGAGCACTAAGAAACAAAAATGTTAGTCTGGAAACTAAGGTGTGTCGGATCCAGGCTATGGTCTTCACAATTACTTGCCATGGACAGTGACTAAGGATGAAAGAAGAAAAATGATGCTTTTGAGATGTTGTTTTGGAGAAGAGTCTTGAACATATAATGGACTACCAACCAAGAAAACAAATAGATCTGTTTTGGAAAGGGTGAAAACAAGTTTCTGCTTGGAGGCTAGGATGTTGAAGCTCCATCTCATATACTTTGGGTTTGTGGCCAGGAGGGCCCAGTCCTTGGAGAAGGACATCATGCTTGGAAGGGTGGAGGGACAGCACAGGAGGGGAAGACCCTGAATGGAATGGATTGATATAGTAACTTTGGCAATGAGGATAGCTGTGTTGGAGTCAGAGAGACTGGCTCAGGACAGGGCAGGCTTCAGAGCTATTGTAAATAGGGTCTCTATGAGTCACAGGCAACTCAAGAACACATAACAAGTAAATCTTTCTTTATTATTATTGTGGTTGTTGTTCAGTGACATTGAGTGGAGTACGACTCAGAGATCTTATGAGCAACAGATCTGAACTGTTTTATCCATCTTTACCATCCTCGACACATTTGAGTCTATTGCTGCAGACACTGTACTTATCTATCTCAATGAAGTTCTCCTCAATGATGGTTCTTCCCTGACCCTCAACCTTTCCAAGCATGATGCCCTTTTCCAAGGAATAGTCTCTCCTAACAACATGTCCAAAACATGTGATGCCCACAAGGAACACTCTGTTTGCACTTTCCCCACAACATACTTGCTTGTTCTTGAATTATTCAGCACTCTTCTCCATATCTCCATTCAAATGCATTGATTCTACTTCTGTCATCTTTGTTCATTGTCCAGCTTTCAGATGTATATCAAGTTACTGGAAAGACTGTGACTTGAATCAGGTGCACCTTAGTGTTTAAATTGACATCTTTGCTCTTCAGGACTTTGAAGACTCCTCAAAGCAGACTTTCCCAGTACTATGTATCTCCTGATTTCCTGACTTTTGGTACCAAGGATGTTGATGGTGAATTTCAGCAAGATGAAATTGCTGATTATTTCAAACTTTTTTCCATCTGTCATGATGTTGTATATTTATAATAATGGTGAATTCATATAATAGTTGTCCTTTAGTGACTGAATTATTTCAGTCAGTACAATCTATATTAACCTATAAGGGCATTCTGGTGGCTTAGTCCATAGAGACTTGCACAGCTAAACCCAAAGATGGCACATATCTGGCAGTTCAAATCTGTCAGCACTTCCATGGCAGAAAGGTGGGAAATCACCTCCCATATGATTGACAGCTTCTGGATACCTGCTGGAGGGTCAGCAATGAGTCTATTCTGATTTTATGACAATGAGTTTTGGGTGTTGTGAGTTTGAGGTTCATGATTTGCATAGCTAGTAATTTGAAAGACCAGTAAATCTTACCACTATGTTACCAGAATTCCCTTTCAGCTTAGTGTTATTGTTGTTATGTGCCATCCAGTCACCTGCAACTCATAGCAACTCTATATACAACTGCTCTGAAACCTGCCCTATTCTGAGCCAGTCTCACTGACTCTGACATACCTACCATCATTAACCCAGTTACCATGTCAATCCATCTCACCTAGGGTCTTTCTTTCTTGCACTGTCACTCCATCCTTCCAGGCTTGATGTCATTCTCCAAGGACCGGGTCCTTCTGGACAGATGCCCACAGTATATGAGATGGAGCTTCAAAATCCTAGCTTCCAGGGAGAAACTTGGTTTCACCATCTTCAACACAGACTTATTTGTTTCCTAGGCAGTCCATGGTAATAATGTTCAAGACTCTTTTCCAGCAACACAACTCAAAGGCATCAATTTTTCTTCTTTCATTCTTAGTCATTGTCCAGCTCTCTGATGCATAGCAAGTAATTGTGAATACCATGGTCTGGCCATTATCATCAATTTTAGGTTCCTATTCTTAGGATATTGGTCTTTATACTATTTCATTTTCTACAACTTCTAGTTTTCCTGAAAGCATGCTTTGTAGATTTCATGCTCCAATTAATAATACAGCTAGAACACATAATTGACAGGGAACTTTCAGAAAATCAAGCTGGTTTTAAAAGAGATCAATGTATATAGGGCTATTATTACTGATGTCAAGTGGATCCTGACTAAAAGCAGAGAACATCAGAAAGATGTTTACCTGTGTTGCATTGATTTCACAAGACATTCAGCTGCTTAGACCATGAAAACTTATGGATAACATTGGGAAGAATGGGAATCTCAGAACACTTAACATGCTCATATGAAATCTATACATAGACAAGAAGCAAATGTCCAAACAGAACAGCAGAACACTGGTTGATTAAAAGTCAGGAAAAGTACATGTTTCAGGTTTGTATCTTTCTTCCATATCTATTCAATTTTTATTATAAGCAAATAACTAAAGAAACTAAAGTGCATGAAGAAAAATGGGACACTATTATTAGATGAAGATTCATCAACAATCTCTGTTATAGATGACACAACTTTGCTTGTAGAATGTAAAAAAAGACTGTGGAGAACTTACTGTGCAGATCGAAGACTATAGCCTTCAAATTGTGTTACATCGAGCCTTCAAAATGAGTTACATCTCAACATCAGAAAAATAAAACTCACCACTGAGTCAATAAGCAACATCATTATGTTGTTGTGGTTGTTGTTAAATGCCGTCGAGTCACAAGCAACTTATAGTGACTCTATGAAGGAAAATCCTCAACAGTTTGTGTCTTTCATCCTCTCTCCTGGTTCATCAGGTTTCCAGAGGCAAGCTATTATGGAAGTGGATGCCACTACTCCGTCCAAGTTTGTTTTAATCAGGAAGCTCCACCAAACACTGTCCACCATGGGGGACCAACCATTAACACATGTGACACATCAATGTCACAGTGTTCAGCTTCACAGCAACCACAAGTTACCTCTGTACAGCAAGTGGACACACCAGGGCTATGCGACCTAGAAGAAGGTTTGAACAAAAACAATGAAAAACAGGCCTGAAGGCCACAGATTAAAAGTCACCCACCTTTGGCTTGGTAGTATCGCTTTCTGTTCACTGGGCCAACTGATCAGTCTCTATGTTGATGTTATTGTTGTTAAGTGTCATCAAGCCGCAGGTGACTCATAGCGAGCCTTTGGCTTGGTCATCATTATAGACAAAGAAAAAGACTGAAATTGTCAACAGTTCGTTTTACTTGGATTCACAATTAATACCAAAGTAACAGCAGACATGAAATTGGGGGGGGGGGAATTTGTTGCATTGGGAAAATCTGCTGTCAAGGATCTCTTCAAAATTCTGAAGAGCATTAATTCCAGTAAAAGACTACAGTACCCCTGATTTATTTTCAGTTCCTTCCTATGCATCTGAAAATTGGGAAATAAATAAAGAAGACCGAAGAAAATCAATGGCCCCAATTTTGGTGTTGGTGGAGAACATTAACTGTACCACTGACTGCCAAAAGAACACACAAATTTGTCATGAAGGATGTGGACCCAAAGTGCGACTTTGATACAGGGATGGTGAAACTTCATCTCACTCTTTTTGAGCATATTTTCAGGAGGAGCCTAGTCCTTGGAAAGAGAGATCATGTTGGGTAAGGCAGAGGATTAGTGAGAAGGGAACAAAAGGGATACCCTCACTAAAATGGCTTGACACAGTGGTTGCCACAGTAGAAGAGAAATCATGAGGATGGTGCAGGATCCAGTAAGGTTCCAACTTTTTCCAAGAAGGACCTGTTTCCCACAGTGGTTGCAACATTCTATACTCTCACATAAACTGGATGTGAGAACTGGATATGAGAGTTAAAACTCTCCACACCTTTGCCAGTATTTGTTGTTAGGTCAACAAACCATAAAAACATGAAAGGAGGGGGAAGAAAATGGGAAACAATGAAAAAAATGAAGCATTTTTAATGCTAAAAAAAAACTTTAAGGGGCTAAAAGAATATCATTTTCCAAAGGATAAAGGAAAATATAAGACAAGAGAATTGTAAGGAGGAAGTAGAAAATATGTAATTATGTTGTTGGTATTAATTGAAATGAAATACGTATGAGTGATTGGCTGAAAATTAATCTGCTTTGTAAACTTTCACTCAAATCACATTTCTTAAAAGAATTTAACAAGAAAATTCCCAATCGAAAAAAATTCCTCACCCAGATGACTTCACTGGTGAATTCTATCAAATATTCAGAGAAGAACTAACACGATTTCTGCTGAAAGGGAAAGTATTAATCTTGTAAACAAGAAGCAGACAAAGCTGTTCTTTGTCACCATTTCTAGTCAATATTGTATTATAGCCAGTGTGATAAGGGAAGAAATAGGAAAGAAGTTATCTCTATTTGTAAATGGTGTGGTCCTTCACGTAGGACTTTCCAAAGGTTCAGCAAGAAAATTACTGAAATCCATTCAAAGATTCAACAGAGTGACAAAGTAAAAGATCAACATACAGAATCAATCCTATTCTTCCACTATAGTAACCAGAACTCAGAAAAAGAAATAGGAAAACAACTTTTTCACTGTAAACAAGTGAAAAATTAGACCGTTTGTGACCTCAGGCTCTTGAGATACAGCCTTATTTAAATATTTCCAATGAACCTCCAGAAATAGACATAATTGAGCAAGAACAGGTTACTGGGAAATGGACTGTCTTGGCCTAGTGGATATGAAGTTCTGCTGCCACCCCAAAGGCAGGTGGTTCAATTCCCTAAGGTGCTCAGAAAGAGAGGAGGACAATCTTCTACGCAATTTACAGCCTCTGAAAACCAGCTGGAGAGTTAACTAAGAGTCAGATCCAACTCAACAGCACATAATAACATTGAGTTACTGGAAAAACTGGTCCTGTCGACTGTCCTGGGACCATTCTGTAAAAAATTGAATGGTATGTACTTTCAAATAATCATGTAATCCTAAGTGTGCGTTATGGACTTGCCAGGGCCACAGTTTCCATTCTAGATATCTTGCTTTTAGCTCCAATGATGGTAGCTCCTGAGTGAACTCTGGTGTTGTAGTCCAGAGGCATTTGTGCTGCTAACACACAGAAGACACCCCTCTGGTGGTTCAAATACACCAGCAGTTCCTCAGGGGATAGATGGGCCATGTTCTCTTTTGTGATTTACAGCCTCTGAAAACCAGCTGGAGGGTCAGCTCTGAACCAGTTTCATCCCAACCACAGTGATTTATTTGGGTTTGAGATGGTCCTTCAGACAATTATGAATTTTCTAACTCTTATTTCCTGATCCAGGAATACAAGAATGCGTGTTCTTTTGTAGCGTGGCAGAGCAGTATTTTCACTTTGACAAGGGACATTGCTTTGGTCCAGAGCATTTCTACCCCTCAATAAACCTCATCTGCTTATAGTTAAGGCAGGTGCATTGATGTTGTTCTAAGGCAGACATGTTCATTCCATTTCTTTTTCAGTTGATATTTGAATTACTCCTTGATCGTTGTATTTGACGCTTGGGATTATCATCAGTATCTCTCATCTTCATCTTCTGGTGTCTTTGTTGGAGAGGGTCTAGACCACTCCTGCATAGTTGACTAGCTTGCTTGAAATCCTCTTTGCTGCAATTTCTTTAAAAAAAAAAATTCTACTAGTTTATTTACAAGATTCGAATACACTGTTTTCAAGAACAAATTCTTGCAATTTTCATCTTCCTCCCCCACGCATCAAGTTGTACAACCCCATGATTAATCCCTCCCCCCTTCTCCTGAACAATCATCCCTCTGCTTCCAACCTCTCCCACCTCTCTTGGATCCTTATATTCATTCTGCAATAATGGTTTTACACAATGTTTGTCTTTGTGGATTAGCTTTCCTAATTTATTAGTTACAGTTTTTTCCCTGATAAAACAGAAATTGAAAATTCCTACTATGTAGGGTTTTATAAGCTATATTAAAATTATGATTTGGCTAGAAAATGTTTATAATTTTATTTTGCTTGATTTGTTTCTCCATATCATCAAACTTTTCCTTCAATAGAAACAGATTTCTAGAGTAAACTTGAGAGGCAATACAAAATCTAACATTTAGCAGCACAGACTTTGAAGCCAGAGGGGCCAATTTTATTTTGCCCCATTGACAAGGCTACATATGTGCTATTAGGAAAGCTGAGAAATATGTCTATGCCTCAGGTAAGGGATTGTGCTGTCATGCAAAGGGATGATTTGGATCCACCAGTCGCTTTAAGCGAAAGATGGCAAATTTCCTCCCATGCAATTTATTGAATAAAGAAAAAAAAACCCACTGGAGGATCAATTATAGGTTGGTTCTGTCTCGATGGCACACAACAACAGAATGAAATAAAAACATTTCTCTCCGCACCAAGATTAGTTCACCAATTGTGACAAGTATGCTATGCAAATGCAAGATGCAAAGAACATTGTGCAGGATAAAAGAGAGTAAATGAGAATTCTATACTCTCTATACTTTTCTACAAACCTAAGAAATAAAGTATATTTTCAAAAGAGTTAAAAAATATTTGCATCTGCCTCCTTATTTTTTTATCATTGTTGTTGGGCTTTGTTTATTTTTTTAGGAATAAGTAACACTTCTTGCAAATTTTCCATCGATATTTCATCATTAAATTTAATGAAATATCACTATTGTTACTTCTTAGGTTGAGACTAGAGTGAAGGTTTAAAGCGCAAATGCATTTTCCATTCAATATATCATATACATTTTCTTTCACTATTTCCATCATATAATACCACCTACCCTATTTTCACCACAAATTTCCCATTCCATTCCTTTACTCCTCCCTCCTTACACTTACCATTATTATATTTTTGTTATTTTATTTAGTTTTGGTGATTGTGAAATTGTGAAATAGCATTATTGTTTAACTGATTAATCCATGTTGTCCTCAGCATCTACTTTACTAGAACATGGGGCCTAATACTTATTTGCTATGATCTCTGTGTTCTGGACACTCACATTTGCATTTGTTTCTTAATGCCAATGAAGTTTGGTTTGGAGGATGGTGCAGATGTTGTAAAAATGTATATACTGCCTTGTTTGGTGATTGCACGTCTAGTGGTGCATTGCATGCAATGGATGCAATGTCCCCTTGACCATAAACTGAGTAAAAGGGTGTAAAAGGAGTGGATATAATGTGGGAGTGGTTGTGTCTGACTTCTTCCCACTTCAAAAGGGGTAACTGTCTCCATCAATAATATCCATAGTCTCAAACAAATAGCTGCTTGGTCAGACATTGCACCCCATATATTCCTGCACCTATTTCTATGAATCAATGGGTCCATTTCAAGACTCACAGACTTTGTTGCAAGAGTCACAGACTTTTAGTCACAGTTGCAGGGCTTATTAGGAAAATGAGTTTGAAAGTCAAGGAGAAAAAATATGACAGAGTGCACATTTAGTCCAGCAATCTCAAGCCAGATTAACAAGGTAAGACATAAGTCTAAGTGCCGTCAAGCTGTAGGCAACTCATAGAGACCCTATGAATGAAAGTCCTCAACACTTGTGTGACTTTCATCTTTTCTCCAGGTTTATAGGGTTCCCAGGCAAGCTATTTACAGAAATGTAAGCCACTCCTGCTTCTGAGCTTGTTTCAACCGGGGAGCTCCACCAAACGCTGTCTGCCATGGTTAACTATCGTGTAGCCCTGGTGTGTCCACTTGCCGTACAGAGGTAACTTGTGGTCGCTGTGAAGCTGAATACTGTGACACTGATGTGTCAAATGTGATAATGGTTACCCATGGTGGACAGTGTTTGGTAGTGCTCCCCAGTTGAAATAAGCTTGGAAGCAGGAATGACATCCACTTCCATAAATAGCTTGCCCCTGGAAACTCTATGAACCTGGAGAGGATGAAAGTCACGCTCGCAAATGTCAAGGACTTCCATTCATAGGGCTGCTATAAGTCACCTAACACTCGGCACTTAACAACAAGAAGACACAAATCTAGGTTTCTAGATGCAGCACATATGCAAGATGCCTCTGGTTTCCTCAATCATTCAGCAAACTTTATCTCAGAGCAATAACATGTCACTTTTCCCAAGTTTCAGTTCAACAAGCAAGACCTTTAACTGTGGCCTTTATTTTCAAGGTCTGTCCAGTTATGCCTTGCCAGTCTCTTCAGAGCAGTGACACAGTCTCTTCACCTTCTCTCCACCACTGTCATGGCCAGGGTACCTCACAGTGTAGAAAGCTCTCTCTCTTATTTTGGTCTTACAGCTGTTGATGATTTGCAAGAGCATGTGAGCTCAGTTGAGGTAGCTGGCACAATGGCCCAGCAAGGGCTAACACATGACTAGAAAAGCCAATTTTAAGGTTTCTGACACCCCAGAGAGGTTATGTTTAATTCAGTGTTCCCATCTTGGAATTATTACTCCTCCCAAAAAGAGTGAATGATTAAACCTCTTTCCACAATGATGTCAGAGAAACACTTGGACACAGCTGGTTCTTTTCTTGGCGGGAAGCATCTAAGCTCTATGCTGGTGAAGAGAAATCCAAAAGTTACATGTCTCTGTTATCTTGGCTTTTTCAAGTGTATATTTATCATCTATTTTCCTAATAATACTGCATAAGAAACAACCTCAAAGTTCACAGTAACTTATTTAACACTTAAATCTATAGATCTGTAATTTAGATTGGGCTGTATCTGGTCTTAGTTGGGCTAAGTCACATATCTTTTAGTCAATTTACTATTGGTTAGATCAGTAGGAGCACCAAGACTTTCATGTCTTCTCATTCAGCAGTTTAACTTTCTGAGATCATCTTCTAAATAAGCATTTCTTTCAATTCTTGTCTCTAAGACTGCTCCTGGGACATCTCAAATGTAGACATATATTTAGTGCTAAGAATATCAGAATAAAGAAAACAGTGGTAATACAGTAGTTTGCCAGTAATTTTATGACCAATAATAATCATAGAAAGATTGATGAATATCCCTAGACTGCTAAAAAACTGACAAATGTGTCTTGGAGAAAGTGTAGCCAGAATGCTCCTTGGAGGCAAACATGATAAGGCTTTGTCATACTTTGGACATGTTTCTAGGAAACACTGTTTCTTGGTGAGAGACAGACATTGTCCTTGGGAATATGGAGGGTTGGTAAGAGAGGGAAACTCAAACAGCTAGATTGACATAATGACTGATGCGACGAGTTCTAGTGTGTTAGAAACTGTGAAGATGGCACAGGAAAGGCAAAAGTTCAGATCTATTGTTCAAGGGATCGCTATGGGTTGTACTCATCTTGATAGCACCTGCCATTGGCTATGGGTTGATTATATTTGGCCTCCTATTTAAAAAGGCATATATTCACCAGTAAGGGACTGGGATCCAAGTGGAGACTATTCTGAAGCAGTCTGACTCTACAGAGGTTTCGATTTCTGAGGCTGCTGAGACTCTGGGGCATTGTAACAGTTTTTGGTCAAACATTCTTCTAAGTGGTATAGCACTGGTCTGTTCATTTGCTTTACAGAGGTAACTTGTGGTTGCTGTGATGCTAAACACTGTGACACTGAAATGCAATAATGGTTATCCATAGTGGACAAAGTTTGTTGAACCTCCTTGATTAAAACAAGCTTGGAAGCAGGAGAGGCATCCACTTCCAAAATAGCTTGCCTCTGGAGACTCTATGAAGATGGAGAAACGATGAAAGTTATACAAGTGTTCAGATCTCTCGTTCATAGGGTCGCCATGAGTTGTCTATGACTCGACGGCACTTAACAAGATAACAACAGTGACTATAGCAGATCACTAAAAGCTGAAGAGCATTCAGTGGATTCAAGCAAATATTACATAACTCTGAAGAGCAAGGCCGAAGGCAAGAACGAGCTTGCTCAATAGGTTCTGTGTATAAGAAAAGGTAGGAGCGGTTGTGAATTTTTATCTTCCTGGTAGATACAATTTAGCTGCCAGAGATTTCAGTGAGTGGAAATATCATCAGGACTTTTCTTTTAGTACACTTGATAGTATTGCCTAGTTAAAAAAAAAAATGTAAGCGATGTGAATAGAAAACTCATAAAAGATAAGAAGTGACTGAAAAATACATTTAAATATTCAAGTCAGAATTGATCAAGAAATAAAATAACAGTCAGATATGTATTTTTCTCTACTCAAATTCAGAAAAAAATAGTAGGAGGAAATAGAACACAGTGAAGTTCTCATCTTTTCACCAGACATGAATTAATCTTTGGAAGTCATGAGAAATACAGAAATGTATCAACATTTAAGTACCTTGAAAAAGGAATGACCAGTTGTTTTTCAGACAATATTGAAAATGGCAAAAGCAGACTGACTCTCCTGCTGAAAAGAATTTAAAATGATGGAGAAGATACAAATAATATCTTTTTAAATGTAAGCATGTGTGGGAGAGGAAGTAAGGGATTTTTCTAAGACCAAAAACTGACTGAGAGCAGAAATCCAGACAGACTGGGAGACAGTCAAGGTCAGCTTCAGGGGAAGGGCATATTCTTAGCCCAAGTGAACTTGAAATTTGGTGGTTAGCACAACCTGGTTGGAAGAGAGAAATAAGGAGACAATGGCAAGGCTCTAAAATTCCCTACTCAAGGTAAAACAAAGAACAAAGCTGCCCTTAGGTACACCCAACCAATTTTACATTTCATGGTCTTCAAAAATCCATGATTATCTCAGACATTGGTTTTGGTTGGAAAAGGGGGGGAATCCCTTGAGATATCCACATAATGACATATCCTTATAGTTTTGCAATCCAATTCAATAATACCTGTGTGGTTGTATTTCTAGAATAACTGCTTTAATAAACCCCAAAATAGCAATGATTTAATATCCCACTCTTTTACGTCTTGCTCACACATTTCATGTTGTCACAGGGTTGGAGTGAGCAGTTCTTTGCAGAGGCCACATCATCTTCATCCATCTTCAGCTTATCAGACCTCCTTGAGCATTTGCATCCATCTGTCAACCAGGTGAAGGAGAGGATCCCGTATGGAAGCCTTCAGGAGTGAAATGGCAGAATGTTAATAATGTCCTTTGAGGAATTACACCACTCTATGTCCAGGCCCCCTTTGTAATGTTACTTTGCAGTCTACTCCATTCCTTGAATTTTAGATGTCCTTGAAACTTATGATGGTCATCCAAATGTAGCAGAAGCCACATTCTGGAGCTTCTGAGGTCAAACCTAAAGAAGTCTAACATGTTCTGTGTTTCCTTCTTAGAAGCCAGCTGCCATGCTGTCAGAACCCTCAGGCAGTCCTGCTGGAGAGGGAGACCACAGAGAGAAGCTGTGGAAAGTGAGGTATCTTATGAAGAAACAAAGCATGAACCAAAAAGAACCACGGTGCCCCCAATCAACAGAGTGCCCCCAGGCCTCTCTATGTGTGAGAGAGACTCCTTTGAGTTTTCCATCCCAGGATTGTGTACGTCACAATGACTGTGCCTAGGGATCATAAATCACCGTCCAGTAAACCAAAATTATTTAATTTTAATTAATTTAATTTTAATATTTATTAAAATGCTGAATGTTGAAAAAACCAAACATGGCTGTTGCTATTTAAGCCATTAAAATTTGGGAGGTTTTTGTAGCACAGTAACAAATAACTGAAATGGGTGTTCATTTAGTGGCAAATGTTTTCTTCTCTGGACCTAAAAGGGAAGTTATTCCAGATCCATACTAGGGTCAAGAGTTCAGGTAGATGGCCCCACTCAACATGGAGGGTTGTTGTTGTTATGTGCCGTTGAGTCGTTTGCGACTCATAGCGACCCTATGTACAACAGCCCTAAACCCTCCTCTATCCTGTGCCAATCGCATTGCCTCTGATACACCCACCCTGATTACACCAGTCACTGAACCAATCCACCTCATAGAGGGTCTTCCCCTCCTGCATTGTCCCTCTACCCTACCAAGCATGATGTCCCTCTCCAAGGACCTGTCTCTCCTGGCAACATGTCCAAAGTATGTCAGACGAAGCCTCAGAATCCTTGCCTCCAAGGAATAGCCTTGTTCAATCCTCTCTAGGCTGAATCTGTTTGTTTTCTTGGCAGTCCACGGTACATTCAATACTCTTCTCCAGCACCACAGCTCAAAGGCGTCAATT
>NW_006399900.1:642615-643548 GCF_000299155.1 Elephantulus edwardii
GTAATATTTTGCTTTGTCATTCTGTGCTGCCTTTTGGAATCTTCTGTTCAGCTCCTTAGTGTCTTGAATTCTTCCTTGTGCTTTGGCTTCTCTACTTTCCAGTGCAATCTTCAGTTTCTTCTGACATCCATTTTGGTCTTTTCTTCCTCTTCTGTCTTTGTAATGACCATTTGCCCTCTTCCTGGATGATACATTTAACATCCTCCCACAACTCATCTGGTCTTTGCTCATTAGTGTTCAAGGCCTCAAACCTGTAGGTTTAGAAATAGAGCATAACCATGTTACCATGATGAAGAATAAAGTGTTTAGGCAAACAGCTGGTGTTTCTACAATAGAAGTGGTCCCCGTGTGATGGTTCTCAAGTAGTTGCTATTGTTGTTAGCTACCATTTAATTGTCCCTGACTCATGATAGTCTCATGCTCAGAAGAATTAAACGCTGCCTGTTCCTGCACCACACACAGAATTGACTGGTTATTGATGGGGTAGTTAGGAAGTCTAGAATTTTCATTTTCAGAAGTGGACCACCAGGCCTTTCCTCCTAGTTTGTGCAGTATTAAGGGACACTCAGACTCCACTCCACTGACAGAGATGCCGTCTACATTACAGATGTACATTGGTCAGGAATTAAACCCAGGTCTTTGGCTTGAAAGGTGAGATATCCATAACTGAATCAGCAAAGCTATAAGAGGCAAAAACAGACAGCATTTGAGGAATTGACCTTTATTTCATATTTCAAAAAGTTGGTACAATGGAGCTCTAGTGGCCTTGTGTCAAGACACTGCACTGCAATGCGGAAGGCACATGGTTAGAATCCACCAGATGCTCTGCTGGAGAAAGACAGGCAATCTGCTCCTGTGCCAGTCAGATATGGCTCAATGGTACACAAGAAGAAGAAGAAGAAGAAGAAGAAGAAGAAGAAGAAGAAGAAGAAG
>NW_006399900.1:644403-661933 GCF_000299155.1 Elephantulus edwardii
TTTGTCTTTTTGACATTGAGCCTCAATCCATATTGGAGGCTGCAGTCCTTGACCCTCTGCAGCAAGCGCTTCATGTCCTCTTCAGTTTCAGCAAGCAGGGCTGTGTCATCTGCATGTCGCGGATTGTTGATAGATCTTCCACCAATCTTGACCCCACATTTCTCCTCATAGAGCCCGGCCTCCTGGATAATCTGTTTTGCATACAAGTTGAAAAGGTATGGAGACAGGACATATCCCTTATGTACGAGTTAAATCTTTATTTGAGAGTGAAAATTAATGATATATGTGATACAATACAATCTGGAGGCTCAAAAAAGGTAGAAAACACTAGTGTTGTTGACCAAGAGAAATAGAAATAAACAAACAATATTAACAAGAATTGAGAAGATAGAAGTGAAGCTATTACAGGTATTTGAAGAGATCATCTGAGAATTTTATGCTCCCCAAAATGAAAAAGAAACTTCTTCTCCTCAAATATGACATGTCCACACTGACTCAGGAAGACAGGAAACCTGAATGTTCCTATAACCACCAAGATAAGAATCAGCACTTAAAAATCCCTGTACAAAGAGGAGATCTTGCCATATTTACAGGCAAGTTCTAACCAATGTTCAAGGAAGTAATTATGTCAATATTACTCATACTCTTCCAGAAAATAGAAAAAGAACAAATGCTCCCTGATATTTTACGAGGCTAACATAAATTATGACGCAAAACTAGGTACAATCAGGAAATGGAAAACCAAAATACATATGAAAGTTTGGCAATTTAGTGACAAAAATAAAAATAATGCAATGATAAAATGAGTAATGTACTTGAACTGACGTCTCATCAAAAAGGACATCCCAAAGGTCTCCAAACATAAAAAGATTCACAACATCATTAATCCTCAGAAAGCAGTACATCAAAACCACAGATGAGATGCCCTAGTGCTAAGAAGCATTCCTGCAATCCCAAAGGCTCTCAGTCTGAATCCTCCAGCTGTTAGAAGATATAGGAAGGATAAGCAATCTCCTCCTGTATGATTAATTGCCTCCGAGAACCTACTGTACAGTCAGCTATGGGAGCCACCTGGAAAATCGTTCCAACTCAATAGCACACAACAAGGATGGCTAAGACAAAAATAAAGCAAAACAACAATACATAGAAAACAAATGTTGACAAGGGTATGGGAAAATTGGAACCTTTATCCATTGCTGGTGAGAATGAAAGTGGTATAAGTCATTGTGGAAAACAGTATGTTGTTGTTGTTATATGCCAGAGAGTCGACTACGGCCCATAGTGATTCTACAATGGCTCTGAACCTTGCTCTATCATGAGTCAATCTCACTGTTTCAGACACATCTGGCCCCATTGCCACAACCAATGTTGTCAATCCATCTCATGCAAGATCTTCCTCTTCTATCCTAATACTCTACCGTTCCAAGCATAATGTCCTTCTACAAGGACTGGTTCCTCCTGCTGACATGCCCAGAGTATGTCAGATAGCTTCAAGATCTTTGCTTCCATGGAGCAGACTGGTTTCACCCTCTCCAGAACAGACCTATTTGTTCTCTTGGCAGCCATAGTATGTTCAGTACTCTTCTCCAGCCCCACAATTCTAAGTCATCGATTCTTCTTGTCATCTTTAGTCATTGTCCAGCTCTCAGATTCACAGTAAAACATTGAGAAGACCATGGACTGAACCTTTGTCTGTAAACTGACAGCATTGGTCTTTAGTAGTCTAGAGAGATCCTTGACAGCAGATTTTCCCAATGAAGCTCGCCTTTTGACTTCCTGACTGCTAGTGTTGAGAGTGTTGATTGTGGCCCAACAAACTCAATCTCTTCTCTATCATGATACTGTCTACTGGCCCAGTGGTGAGGATCTTTGTCTTCCCAATGCTGAGATGCAACCCATGTTGAAGGTTACAGTCTTTGTCCTTCCGTAGGAAATGCTTCAACTCCTCAGTTTTGGTAAGCCAGGTTGTATCACCTGCATAACACAGGTTGTTGATGAGTCTTTCTGATGTCACATTCTTCTTCATAAACTCTATCTTCCAGAATGATCTGTTTCACATACAGATTGAGAAGGTGTAGAGGAAAAACTCATCCCTGATGCACTTCTTTCTTGATTTTGAAATGTGTTGCTCCCTTGCTCTGTTTATACACCTGCTTCCTAGTTCAAGTATAGATTTCACACGAGTATAATCAGGTGTTCTGGGACTCCCATTCTTCTCAACTTAAGCCACAATTTGTCTTGATCCACAGTCAAATGCCTTTACCAAATCAATAAGACAAAAATGGACATCCTTCTGGTACTTTCAACAATGATCCTTCTGATATCAGTAATGCTATCCCGAGTGTTACTGCCTCTTCTTAACCCAGCTTGTATTTCTGGCAATTTTCTGTCAATGTCAGGTTCTAGTCATTTGCTTTTATAATCTTCAGCAAGATTTTGCTTGAATGTATTAGTGATATTGTTTGATCATTTCCACAGCATGAGAGTTCCTCAAGATACTGAAAATAGAAATACTGTTTAAAAATACAACAACAAATAGGACTAGAAATATATCCTCCAGCAACTCCACTGCTGGGTATATGCCTCAAAAGACTTGAAAGCAACAACTCAAATAGTGTTTTATACACCACTGTTCACTATAGCCTTGTTCACAATAGCCAAAAGGTAGAAACAACCTAAGTACTTGTCAATAGATTAATGGATTGACAAAATATAGTACATATATACGATGAATACTATCAACCCATTAAGAGAACTGAAATGTTGATAAAAGCTATTATACAGAGAGCACTTGAAGGTAATGTGCTGAGTAAAATAAGTTGATCACAAAAAGACAAATAACGTATGACTTACTTATGAGGAAAAAATGTCTAAACAAATAAAAAAAGCAATTTTATAGAAACTAAAGTTTATTAGTGGTTTCTTTAGGAAGGAACAGGGAAAAATAAAACTTGATGTCAATGAAAAAAATCACATAACTTAGGGTAGAGACGCACAGTCAATTACAATTTATGTCAATTATACCTGTAAAAACTGGACTTAACAAAAGTTGTATGATAAACGTATTTCACAACGGTGAGCAAAAACAAAACAAATGCCACAGTGGCTGCTGGGAAAATGCATGTATAACGAAAAACCTCACAAGAATTGAATTCTTGGTTAAGAGGGTTAGAGTCATTCCAGTTAATAAATTCCAGGCCCAATAATATGTTAGGTGCTTCTGTTCTACTTCCTAGATAGCTGTATGGTGTTGAAGGGCTTAACTGTGGTCTTATGAGCTTGTAAGTAGCCATCCAAGGCAAGACAAATGGTTTCCCTTCACAAGGAGCAAGAACAAAGCAAGGAGGGACAGGAATGTGGAAGGTGTAGCTAATTGTCTCCATAAACAGCTGAACTCCTAAATCAGGAGACTAGAAAAACCGGATGGTGCCTCGCTACCATTTCTAAATGTTTTGGTCAAGAACTACATAGAAAAATCCTAATCTGAAGAAGGAAAATACAAAACAAAATTTCAAAGTCTCATGGACTCTAGACTTTTGGGAGCCCTGAAATAATTGTTCTGAGACTATCTTAAACCAAAAATGTCCCCTGAAATCTTCCTGAATCCAAACAATATTTTAACTAAACTTAAAAATGCCTGCCTTGGGGCATTATGCTTTTGCAAAACTATCTCTATGGGCTCAAACTGACAACAGCAACTCTAAGATTAACTAGAAACCTATGTAGGTGGTAATAGTTTATGTTAATGAAAGAAACACAACACAGGAAAGGCAGATGAGACCTTGCGTGCAGTCTAAAAAATGCAATCAGTGTTCCTGTAGGAAAGGTGACATTTGTGCATGATTTGCAATGAAAATTTCTTAAAATAAAAGCATTTGTTTAAAAAGTTATTCTCAGATTTTTTTTTAAAAAAGAAAAATTTCAGTTATATGGGAAAAGTGTATTTTAAGTACAAAATGACATACACTAGAAAACAAAGAACAATAATAAAAATACTAAGTAAAATACATTTTAATACAAGAAATGTCTATTTGGGCAAGCCATCAATCATCATTGAGTTGACAGACTCCTTAGGACCTCATGCATGTGAATGTAGAATTGTGCTCCATTGGGTTTTCAATGACTGATGCTGCAAAAACAGGCGACTTAGCCTGTTTCTGCAAAATAAGACACTTTAATCCCCAAAGTTTCTAATCAGAAGCTCTGGTGGTTTCGTTGTAAGGAATTGTGCAGTCAATGCAAAAGTATGAGGTTTGAATTCACCAGCCGCTCCACAGATTAAAGATAACCAATCCTATTCCAACTAGTTTGTTGTTGTTATATGCCATTAAGTCACCTGTGACTCACAGCGACCCTATGTACAACGGCCCTAAACCCTGCTCTACCTGTGCCAACCTGACTCTCTCCAACACATCTACCACCATCATCCCAGTCACTGAATCAACCCCATCTCATCAATAGTCTTCCTCTCCTGTGCTGTCCCTCCACCCTACCAAAGATAACCCTCCTCTCCAAGGACTGGTCCCTCCTTGCAACATGTCCAATGTCAGATGAAGCTTCAGAATCCTTGCCTCCAAGGAGCAGCCTGGCTTCACCCTCACCAGGACGAACTTGTTTGTTTTCCTAGCAATCCATGGTATATACAATACTCCTCTCCAACACCACAGCTCAAAGGCATCAACTCTCCTTCTATCACCCCAGTTGTTGTCCAGCTCTCTGATATATAGCAAGTGATTGCAAAGACCATGGCCTGTATCAGGCTCACCTTATCAGTTTGCTATCTCTGAAAGTCCACTGGAGGTTAAGCTATGTCTTGATTCTTGTACACAACAACAGTATATTAAAGACATGCTGGTTTTATTACTAGTTTATGCAATTTTCCTATACACTTACAACAGATAACAAAAAAGTCTTGAACAATAATTTCTACACGACTTAATGTCACATCACTTTTGTCTTTATTTTAATGTGCATTTTGGACACAAGCAAACAAACAAACAGGGTCATAATAAAAATTGTATTTTAATGCTGCTTTGCTTCACATATAATATCATTCATTTCATATCCACAAATACAAATATGTATCATTATTTTGGTGAATACAGAATATTCCATTTACTTACTATGTCAACATTTATTCAGTGCTTCTACTATTAATTCATTTTAATAAATATTTCAAGTGCTGCTTTTGTTTTACTATTATACAAAGTGCTTCAGTGAGCTTTTTAGTATGGAATTGCTGACTCAAAGGGCATGCATGCATATTTTTAATCTGGCAACAGAGTACTGAACAATACAAAAGTTACACCAATTTACACTTCCTCTTAGAGTGAAAGAGAAGCCAACGCTTTGAAGCAAATCCAGTAAGTAAAACCAGGTGTTTCATCACATTTTTTTATTGAGGTGTTGAACAGAATCAAATCTGTACAGTGCAAAATAAAAAGTAATGAAAACTTTCTAGTTTACATTGTTATTGTGTACCATAGAATCAGAACCCGCTCATAGCTGTCCCTCCAGAGGGTTTTCAGAGACCACGAATCACTTGAGAGGTGACTGTCCCTCTTTCTCCTGCAAAGCAGCTAGTAGATGTAAACTGCAAATTGGGTTGATAGGGCAGCTTCTTCCCACTAGGTCACTAGAGTTACCTGCTTTACGAAACATAAAAGTACAGGTTCTATGTTTTCAGCTCTCTGGTGGATAGTGGTAAGAACTTGCAGTGCAACCCCAAAGGCATATGGTTTGAAATCAATGGCAGCTCCCCAGGGGAAGGATGAGCAATCTCTTCCCAAATAATTAATTATTGTTGTTGTTATTGTTAGGTGTTGTCAAGTCAAGTACAGCTCATTGTGACCCTGTATTCAGTCAACCCGAATCCTTCCCTCTCCTCTGATATCCTTATCATCTCTGAGACACGAGAGCCCATTGCTGAAGTCAGTGTCAATCTATCTCATTGGAGGTCTTCTTTTCCTTTGCTGACTCTCCATCTTTCCAAGCATGATGTCCTTTTCCAAGGAATAGTCTTTCCTAGCTAAATTCCCAAAGAAGGAAAGATGAAGCATCCTCAAGCTTACCTCCAAGAAGCACTCTGATCACACCCTTTTCAGGATATATGTTCTTTTGTCAGTTCATGGGATATTCAATATTCTTCTCCAGTACCACTATTCAAAGACATCAATCCTTTCATCAACCTTATTCATTATCAAGCTCTCTGATACATAGCAAGTAACTGAGAAGACTATGGCCTGAATCAGGCATACCTTAGACTTCAAACTGACATCATTGCTCTTAAGTATTTCAGAGAGGTCCCAGACATTAGACTTGACCAATGCAATATGCCTCCTAATTTCCTGACTACGGGGACCAAGGGTGTTGATTGTTGGTCTAAGCAAGATAAAATCATTGACAGCTTCACTCTTTCCTTCATCTATCATAATGTTGACTGTTGGCTCTGTGGTGAGAATCTTTGTCTTCTTGATGTTGAGATGTACTCCATAGTGAAGACAGTAGTCATTGATCTTCTACAACAAGCATTTCATATCCTCTTCAATTTCAGCAAGCATAGTTGTGTCACCAGCATAATGCAGGTTGTTGACAAGTCTTGCTCCAATCCTGATGCCACACTCCTCTTCATAGAGTCTGGCTTCATGATTTATTTGTTCAGCATACAGATTGAATAGGTATGGAGAAAGGATACAACCTTGATGTACACCCTTCCTGATCTAAAACCATGTAGTATTCCTTTGCTCTGTTTACACAACAGCTTTTTGGTCTAGGTATAGATTCTGGATGAGTACAATTAAATGGTCTGGGATTCTCATTCTTCTCAGTGTGAGCCATAATTTGTTATGATCTATGCAGTTAAATGCTTTTGCATAGTCAACATTGCCTCTGAAAACCTGCTGGAGGGTCAGCTATGAGTCCACTTTGACTTGAATGCACACAACAAAAACAACAACATGCTTTAGACGGGAGCTCTGGTGCCTTAGCAGTAAGGAATTGCTCTGTCAATACAGAAAAGATACACTGTTCTAATTCACCAGCTGCTCCACCGGAGAAAGATGGCAATCTCTGGAGAGAGATTTACAGTCTCTATAAACTCGCTAAAGGGTAAACTGTGGGTGGTCTACAACTCTAGAGTACACAGCAACAATGCTTTAACAATATTTGCATTTAAAGGGGCTTTCTTGAAATTCCTCAAAGGCCTACTTACTACTATTGGATAGCAATTAAAAACTCAGTTTAAGCATACAAAAAAAAAATACAAGCAAGACAAATAAGCACTATTTTATTCTTCATACTGGTTTATTGGCCAGATTAAATAATGTCCACAATGATTACATGGGTATCTTTCTGTACTAAAGGTGCTTCCAATTTATCCTAGAAGAAAAAAGAGATCAGATATCAAAGGACAGACATAGATTACGGCACACAGGCTTTATGTAGAAAAACAATTCAACAGAGAGAATTGGTAGATCTGAGAGAAAATCAACTCAAAGTTTAAAGTAACGAATGAATCAACTTTATTTTAATGGTAAAAGGTTAATTATAACTTTCAGCAAAACAACCTCAAAGTTAAGCAGTAACTTTATAATTTATTTTGCTATCGAAATATGTCCTTGCCGTTTATGAGGTTTGGCTAACATAGTCATTATTTAACAGCTGGCAACATTTAAATAATGGGAGTGCTTACGTATATCTAGATTTCCTGTTATTTCATATCTTCTGAAAGCCTGATAACCATGTGAGTCCTCTCGTTCCCACATGGCAACTATCTTTTTATTTTTTTTATTGCCTGGAATGGGAACTGGTTCATAGCTGATCTTTGAACGGGTGTTCAGACACTGTAAATCACACAGGAGAAGATTGTCCCTCTTTCTCCTACAGAGCAGTGGTGAATTTGAACCATTTGCCTTTGAACTAGCAGGATCAATCCTTACCCACTAGGGCCGCTACAGACAGGATGTAAAGGAGCTGCTTCCTTGACAAAGGAGCACATTTCACTGTCTCTAGCTGGCCTGCTCTAATCATTTCTATCACCTGCCTCCCCTCTTGCTTAAGAAAATAAATCAATCTTTAATTTCCTTACACATTTCTATTACTGGAAGAAGAAAGAAAACTCATTATGGTCTTTGATTGGCATATCAATTATACTTCAAAGGGACAGAAAATAAGTTTATCATTCCCTTCGGACATCTTTTTTCAGGAAATGATTTTTTTTTCTCCCCTTTAATAGTGTTCTGCTAGCTTGTCTCTGACTACATGGCCACACAGATGAGCTAACACCAAATTGTTCCAAGTTAACACACAATTTAGGGATTTCACAGCTTCATGCTGAATCCTCCTCTCCCCAAGGATGCATGTACCAGTCTTGAGTCCAGTTGAGATTTGTGTTTAACTGAGAAATCTAGTCCTTTTACTTATATTGAAGAGTAACTAATGGGGTGGCATTAGTAGAGTAACAACCTCATTAATACCAGTTTCCTTTTCTCTAGTAGAACTATGAGCTCTGGTAGCTTAATGGTCAGGAGCTGTGCTGCCAGACTAAAGATCCAAAATTTGACTCCATCCCCTACTTTGTGGAAAGAAGATGGACAATCTCCTCTCATGCCCTTTACAGGCTCTGTAACCAGCTACAGTTGCTACTCCACAGCAATGAGTTTGACTTTTTAGGATAGAAACTGAGATATGCCCAAGACAGTCTGACATTTTATAAGCAAATTTTAATGACTTGTAGAACGCGTTAAGCCTTTCTAGGTTCAATCACTAACATAAATAAATAAAATAAAAATCCAACTAAATGAACCCTCAACTGCTTTATATGAATCTAAAAGTTGGACAATGAATAAAGAAGAACAAAGAAGACTCGAGGCCTCTGAAGTGTGATGAAGAAGAATATTGGATATACTAAAAACTATCAAAAGAACAAACCAGTCTGACCTGAAGAAAATGCAACCAGTCTACCCCTTAGAGGCAAAGATGATGAAACTTCATCTCATATACTTTGTGCATGTTTTAAGGAGGGGCCAGATCGTGGAAAAAGGCATCATGTTGAGAAAGGTAGAGACAGAGTCAGAGAAATAGAGGATGACCCTCAACAAGATGGATTAAAACAGTGACCGTGGTCTTGAACTTGGCAGAGATCATGAAGAAGGCACAATGATAGGACAAGTTTTCAATCTGTTGTTCATAGGGTGGCTGTGAGTACATTCAACGACACCTAACTAGAATAGCAACACACTCACTCATTGCCAGCTAGTTGAACCAACTCCTCAATGACTCCCTTCAACTCATTATTATGTGCCGTAAACTACGACTCATAGTGACCCTATTAACAGCAGCTCTGAACTTTGCCCTATCCTGAGCCAATCTCACTGTCTCTGACACACTTGCTCTCATTGATACAGTCGCTGTGTCAATCCTTCTGTTCCATAGTCTTTCTTCCCTTCGCTGGCCCTCTACCCTTCCAGGTATGATGTCCTTCTCCAAGGACAAGGTGGTAAATTACACAGAAGGATATTGCCTGTCTTTGTCCCTCATAGCCACTGCTGGGTTCACAGTGCCAAAGAAATGTGGCCCTGGGTTAGCAGCTCTGTTCCATATTGACTATTTACATTACCAGAGCTCTCTAAATCCTTTTCTATGTCAACTATCATGTATGTGCTTCAGAAGTGCATTGGCTGCATACAAAATCCTCAGACCAGATCAACTTGATGACACCCAACAACCATGAAGCACGTAGCCCTTATTCCTTTCTTATCTCACCCCAATCCCTGGTCCTCACAGAAAAAAAAAAATAAAACTTCTGAACTCCTGTTGAGTTGATTACAAATCATAGTAACTTGCAGGACAGAGTAGAAACTAACTACTCTATAGACTTTCTGAGAACTCAATCTTCATGAAAGCACCCTGACTCATTGTTCTCCCTCACAGCAGCTAGCAGGTTCAAATAGATAATATTTTAGTTAATGGCCTAACATTTGCTTAATCTATTGTTCTACCCTCCACACCACCATTCCAAGGAAGAACGCACTTACTGAGTTCCGGTCACTTCAGCTCATAACCATCGCCCATTGGGGTTCCAAGCCTACAAATCTTAAGGAGAGGAGAATGCTTGTCTGTTAGAAGAGATATTGAGGGGTTCAAACTGCTGACATTTCTACAAGTAGCTCTACACTTAATCCGTTACATCACCGGGAATGCTTCTACCCAAAAAAGTTAAATCCCAACACCCACTTCTCTCAAGACTGTTCTGATTCACAGCATCCCTCCAATAAACAGTTTTCCAAGGCTGTCAATCTTAATAGGACAAGACCACCGATCTCTTGAGAAGTGACTGATGGATCCCAACCTCACAGCCCAACTCTTACTTCAACCAGGGGTTTTTGCTTCCTTGAAAATTACCCTGCAAATTTTCAAGGGAAGTAAATAAAGAAAGACAGGCAAAGACACATCACCAAATCATTGGAGGACTAGGAATGTTCTTTTGAAGCAAAGATAGTGGAACTTTGTCTCACATATTTTAGGCATGTTATCAGGAGGGTTTGGGAAACAGGAGTGACATTCATTTCCTAAACAACATGCCTATGGAAACTCTAACTTTGACAAATGACGATAAAAGGTTTCAGACCTTTTGTGAAACTCTAACTTTGACAAATGACGATAAAAGGTTTCAGACCTTTTGTTCACAGAGTCACTGTGAATCTTGCTCGACTCGATGGCAATCAATAATCAGGAAGGTATAGTCTCTGAAAAAGGACATTATGCTTGGAAAAGTAGAATGTCATCAAAAGAGAAGCAGCCTTTAGATGACATAGATTGGAGCCGGGACTTTAACAGTGGTTTAAGCTTAGCTTAGACTGTGAAGATGGCACAGGAGCAAGTGGGGTTTCATTCTTTTGTGTACAGTGTTCCTATTAGAGCTACCTTGAGGGCACCTAGCAATAACAGTATGATGCTCTGGAAGGAATCCTACAGTATAGAAGTTAAGCTCTTGGTTACTAATCAAAAGATGGCAGTTCAAACTCACCAGCAGGCCCACAAGAGAAAAATATGGCAATCTATCTACATAAAGATTCCGTCCCAGGGAATCCTATGGGACCATTCAACTCTCTCCTGTAAGCTGCCATGAATCAGAACCGAATCAATTGCTATAGGTTTAGTTTTTAATCTTGTTCCATTTGCTCTCCTTAATCTTACCAGGTAGGACTGGATGCTCCAAAAGGCCAGAGACAACAAGTTTTCTCAATGCCTCACCTCGACTCTCCAGGCCTCCTCTTGGGAGAGTTCACTCCTGGCTTCTCTCTTATGGCTACTATTCATTTCTCTTTTTCTCATTATCCTTCCAGGTAAAGATTGCTATGGATTAAATTGTGCCCTCTCTCAAAATATGGGTTGTAAATCTTATTCCCTGTATTTATGAGTGGAGTTTTCTTTGTCAATTGTCGAATAATAAAGTAAGTAATACGGTTCCTTCCAGTCATAAAATCTCTCCGTTTTTGTGATTCTAGCCTCTTTGCCTATAATTCAGACTATATTCAAGAACCAGTTATTTGTTGTATTAAGGGAGCTGTGGCTCAGTGGTAAGAAGCTGCACTACCAAACCAAAAGCATGTAATTGGAATCTAATTTATGGCCTCTGAAAACCCCACTGGATGGTCAAGAATGAGTTCTTTGTTGTGTTAAAGAGGTAAAATTGGAGTGAGATACATCTTGAAGCCCCACCCTCCTGGAAGGTATGGGCCTAGTCACCTCATTTAGTCCCCTGAAGGTATGGTTTAGAGTCCTTAGAATGGAGTGTAGAGGAATGCTCCTGGGAAACGCCAGCCGTGTTGACTCATACGTTGTTTCTAACCTGATCCATCTGTGCCAACAACCAACAGCCAACAAGTGATAAGCTAAGCCTGCAGGCACCTGGCGGGCCCTTCACAGCCTCTATGAGCACGTGCACCAGCCTACATCATAAGGCATTTTCTCGACAGCTTTTTAGTTTCTACGAGACCTTCCAACTAATTATAGAACCCTAAATAAAACACAGACAAGAGTGGGAGAGCTAGAGGGGAGGATAATTGATGGAGAGGTACAACAGTTAGAACAATTTTAACCTCTGTGTTTAGGAAAATGTCTTGTACTAATCCTTATGAAACAACTTATTTGTGCAGTTACGTTAATGAGGCTGTATCATCAGGGGATGTGCTTTAAACCTCTCAAGGAGCTCTGGTGGTGCAATCTGAGGTTCTGCTAAGTCAAGGCCACATCTCTCTGGCAGTGTGAATCCACCAGCAGCTCCATGAGAGAGCAATGGGCAATCTCTGTGCAATTTACAGCCTCCCAAACCCAATGGAGGGTCAGCTTTGACTTGGAACCTGTTCAACAGCAATGAGTTTAAGAAAGAAATGATTAGGTGCAGGAGCAAGCAGGCAGGGATGGGGAAAAGAACAACATCAGACAGAAATTTCCAAGGATGCTGAAAATGAGAGAAAAAATTTTCTTCCGAAGTGGACAGAAAGACCCTTTCCCTGCAGCCAGTTCCCTGAATTCAGACTTCTAGCTTTCCAAACAGAGAAAAATACAGCAGCCAACAAATCAAAAGATGTTATTATGATCAAATGTTCTAATCTATATATGTAAAAACGATGTTATTATGTTTGGAAAAACTACTAGCAAGGACTATTCCAAAGTGCTAAAGAGCAAGGACATCAATTTAATGATTAAAGGGAGCCCGATGCAAAGTCAAAGTCTTTTCAATTGCTTTGTACGCATCAGAAAGTTGTACAATAAGTAAGAAAGGCCAAAGAATAATTGATGCCTCTGAATTGCATTGAGGAAGAGTGTGGTAGATACCATGACCTTTCAAAAGAACAAATCCATCTGTCTTGGAAATAGTGCAACTAAGGTACCCCTTGAGGCAAGGATGTCAAAACTTTGTCTCACATACTTTAGGCATGTTATCAACAGGGGCCAGGCTTTGGAAAAAAGGCATCAAGCTGGGGATGGCAGAGGGTCAGAGAAAGAGGTATACCTTCGAGGAGATATATTAACACAGGGACTGTAACAATGAGTTTAGCATGGTGAGGAGTGTAAAGATGGCTATGTGTCATAGTTCAGCTTGACAGCACCTAACAATAACAACAGATAAGACCTTCTGACCTTATATCATAGATTGTTGTTGTTATATCAGAGTTTGTTGTTGTTGCTGATTGTCGAGGTTGACTCATAGTGACTCTATGAACAAAAGACCTAATGCCTTTCCATAGCTATCATTGTTTCTCCAAGTTCATAGAGTTTGCAGAGGCATGTGGTTTAGGAAGTGGATGCCACTGCTGCTTCCCAACCTGCTTTACAACTGGGAGCTCCACTGTCTACAGTGGGAAACCATTCTGGTATTTTATATTCCCATGGACCAAGATTCAGCATCATAACAAACCCAGGTTACCTCATATAGCACATTGACAAAAGAGTGATGTGCAAAGTGGAAGAATATTCCTCCAGATATAACAGCACTAGTCTCATTTAGCAATGATTAGGTGGGAATGAGTGTGTTTGAGACGGCGAGGTTGGCACAGGATAGAACGGTGTTTAGGGCTCTTGTACATAGGGTCGCTATGAGTCACAAGTGACTCGATGGCACATAACAACAACAACAGCATCAAGTGTTATCAAGTCAAATATGACTCAGAGTAAGCTTTGCACAAAAGACCTGAACTCAGTTCTATGATTAACATCATTTCTGTACATTTATAGTAAAGTATCCAGAGGTACCTAGTTTAGGAAGTGGATGCCACTCCTGCTTCCCAACATGAATCAATCTGGAAGCTCATCCAACTACTGTACATAATGGGTAACCATTATGGTATTTGACACAACTATGGGATAGTGTTCAGCATCACAGTAACTCCAAGTTGTTCAGTACAGCAAATAGACAAATGATTGCTGTGTCTTCTAAAGAACATTCTTCAGAATTAATAAATTTGGCCCGAGGGGCTGTACAGGATTTTAAATCCACACCCTCAAGCAGGGCTCCACACTTACCCTTAGTCTAAGGCTCAAGGGCCACCCACTTTTGTGGGGAGGAGGAAAAACAGTAACACACAACAAAAAGGACCCCAGAAATTACCCTTGCCTGACCACCATCAAGACGAAACCACTATTGAGATGACCGCCGACCAGCCAGCTGACTTTCAGAGTGGAAGGAGGCTTCCAAGTCTCCAGGCCCCAGGGCAGCCCACAGACCCATCCCCTCATCAACAATATTAAATCCACATGCTCGAGCAGGGCTCCATCCTTACCTTTAGTCTAAGGCTCAAGGGCCACCCACTTTTGAGGGGGGGAAACGAACAGTAACACACAACAAAAAGGACCCCAGAAACTTCCCTTGCTTGCCCGCCATCAAGATGAAACCACCATCAAGACGGCCGTCAGCCAGCCAGCCAGCTTTCAGAGTGAAGGGAGAATTCCAGAGTTTCCTTAACTTTTTCAGAGTTTAGGAAGGAAAATTTTAATTGAATTACTGCTGGGTTTGCTTCAAATCTGACTATCCTATTTTCCCATTTTGTAATTCAGCTGTTTGCCTAATAGGCTGAATAAAACTACCTTACTTTCCTAGCAAACTATTTTTCCCTGTGGCAGTTCCCAGTAAGGTCAGCATTCAGCTAACACAGGCACTGCAGGTATTTCCTCATTACAGGCCCAGGGATACAGTCAACATAAGGACCTTGGGATTCAGCTAATATAGACACCCTCAGGTGTTCCTTCCTAATGACGTTTGGCTTTACAAACAATTCCTGTTTTAGTGGTTTTAAAATATTTTTCTTGTTCTGTGCTAATACAGAGATAATAAAAGTAATTAAATGGAATTTCTTTTTGAGGAAGCGCCAAACTGCCTTCCAGAGTGGTACCATTTTACAATCCCAACAATACTGTAGTTCCTATCTCGCCATATCCTCTCCAACATTTATTACTTGATGTTCTGCTAAATTTTGCTACTGCTACTGGGGTAAGATGGTATCTCATTGTGGTTTTTATTTGCATCTCTATTATTGCCAGTGATTTGGAGCATTTCTTCATGTGTCTATTGACCATCCAAATGTCCATCTCTGTGAAAAGTCTTTCCATGTCTTTTGCCCATTTTGTAATTGGATTATCAGTCTTTTTTCTTCTGGAGACCACATAGGATTCTGTAGACTTTGGTTATGAAGCCCTTGTCTGAGACGGTATTGCCAAATGTTTGCTCCTAGTCAGTAGGTTTTCTTTTCACCCTGTTGAAAAAAGTTTTTGATAAGCACAGAGATTTTATCTTTAGAAAGTTCCCATTCATCAACTAAGTGAATTAACTCAGTCTCATAAAGACAAATACTGTACAAACCATTATTGTAGCGTGTATATGAGGATTGGGGTCAGGGAGAGGACTTTAACGTGGGGTTGCACAACTTGATGGGCTAAGAAAGGGATTGGTAAAGGAAAGGGGAAAGGTCTGGTGTGAAATACAATGTATATGAACTCCATGTGGAAGCAGGAGTGGCATGCACTTCCTAAATAACATGCCTCCGGAAACTCTATGAAATTTGATAAGTGTCAATAGTTAGTTATAGAAAGGCTTCAGGCCTTTTGTTCTTAGGATCGCTGAGTCGTGCTCAACTCGAAGGCAGTCAACAACAACAACATGAACTTCATATATGAACTTTGTAGGTAAACAGTATAAAATAAAATTTCAGAAAATAATTAAAAGAAAGAAGTTAACTACAGTGAGAAAAAAATTAAAATATCCTGTTGCAATATTGAAAAAAAATGAAAAAAAAAGTGATCAAAGACACAGGAAGAAGCCACAGGGCATGCCCCATCATTGACTCCATCTTGAAAGATGAAATATTAGGAGTGTATTTTCTGACGTCTAAATACCTAATCAGAAAGATGCCATCTTGGGGGCCAGCTGTTGAATCCTACTGATTTGCATAATCTCTCCTTTTATAAAATAACTCAGTCTTTCCTTCCTGTGGTTGTTGTTGTTTCTAAAATAACTTACCCTTTTCTTCTTAAAAGTGCAAAATAAACTTGAGATCTTCCCCTACCCTTAACTCACCCACAAACCTTCCCTTTCTGGAAACAGATTTGTGTTTTGTACTCTCTGTCTTTTATACCATGAAATTTATTATATTCTATTTTATTATATTATTATAATGGAAGATATATATATATATAAAATTAATGGAATACAAAACAACTACTATTCCCATCCTAACCCCTTGTATCCAAGATTGGGTTTTTTTTTCCATGAGAACATAATAAATTCTTGTTAAAATCCTGGTAAAAGAAAAAATTCTATGTTTTACAAGGTCATTTCATTGATAGTAAATGACAATCAACATCAACTTAAATAAAAGTAAGTGAAATTTATTGAGAGCTAGAGATGGTCTAGGAAACATCCATTGTCAAAGAGTGAAAATGGCCACTCTGGCAGACTCCAGAACAGGTTATATTTTTATCTCGTCAATCAAGAACTGAAGGTTGCAAAACTCATAACTGACTGAAGATCATCAGGCAAGTTAAAATTATCTAAGAAATATAATTTGGTAGTGACAAGACCCTAACAGATCAGTGGGATTACACGATTGGTCAAAGGTTCATGTCCTTCAGTTTATTACAGAGGGGTCTCAGGACAGTGAACAGAACTTTATTTTTCTGGTAGCCAAACCTTGAAAGAAGGTAGCCAAACCTACCAGACATGATGGTCTCTCCTGCCTGACATGATGCCCAAATTACATGAGACAAAGTTTCATCAGCCTTGCCTCTAAAAAGCCGCCTGATCGCACTTCCTCCAAGACAGATTGTTTTGTTTTTTTGGCAGTCCATGGTATAGTCAAGACTCCAACGCCACAATGCAAAGGGACCGATTCTTCACTTCTCAAAGGTTAATGATCTTCTTTAATCATTGTCCAACTTTTAGCTTCATAGAAGAAAATTGAAAAGACCAACATTAGATCAGTTGAATGACAGTCTTTAAACTGGCATCCTTGCTCTTCAGAATTTTGGAGAAGTCCTGGACAGTAGATTTTCTCATTGCAACCTGTCATTGGATTCTTGACTTTTGCTACCATGGGTGTAGTTAAGGCCTAGAATTGCTAGCTATCTGGTCTCTCTCACTCTCATGGAAGAGAGCTGGAGTTTCCCAGGAAATGGAAAAGAAATTCTTGCACTTTTACCAATGCCCTAGTATTTCTGGCAGGAGCCAAAATGTGGTTGTATCAGGAAGTAGTCCCTTTCCTGGCCAATCACCCTACTTCCTAGGTGGGGCTGGACTATGACCAGGTTTTATGAGACTGGGAGTCAATAAAAGCACTGTCCATCTGGGAATGACTGTTTTTTTCCCCTCTTTCCTTTTCTTCTGACAGCATGATGTAACATTTGGGAACATTCTTGTCTTCTTTTTTAATATTTTTTTTATTGGGAAAAACATATTGGGGGTACAAGGAGGTGAGGGTTGGGGGCAGAAGGGTGAGGATGGGCCAGGATGCAGATGCAGAGCTGCACAGTTTGG
>NW_006399900.1:662942-674536 GCF_000299155.1 Elephantulus edwardii
GGTCCTCTTGTGCATGCTGCCACTGTTAAGGTCACAGTGACTTTCAGCAATCCATTGTATAGGTAATCGTCTTCTTTGGCCTGTCCAAGGAAACCCAAACCTGCAGATGGCGGGCACGCATCCCATGCCCCACCTCCTATGCAGGCGGCCAGTGGGGTGCACACCCCCTCCCAGTGCGGGAGGCCAGCGGGAGGTGCGTGGCGCCCCCGCGTTGCGCCCCACCCCCACCCCGCCGCATGGGCACTCGGCGTGTGCGTGGTCCCTTTTGTGCAGGCAGCAGGCAGGCGCCCGTTTCCCCCACAGCCGCCATCCTGGCTCCAAGAATTCTCTCCAGAACAAGTCCACCTTGCAGCAGTGTGGTGGCTTCGCTATACCAGTCTTGAGGAGGGCCGATGCCCAATATCCATCCTGGGTGAGGGAATCCATTCATTCCAGCTGTGGAAGCCTCATGGAGCTGCAGCGGCTGTGTGGCACAGCGCGGGCTCTGCGGGAGGGGGTGGGGAGCCACGAGACTCACCCATTTCTTCTTGGGAATCCTTAAATTCCTGTTGTTGAGCCTCGATCTTCACTGAGGGCCAGTCATTAACTGTTTAAGTGTTCAATTATCAATAAGCCGAAGTCTGTGGAAGGCCATAATGGCCCTGCTTTAAGTGGTTCGCTGCTCCTGCAGCTCACCATGCTGTCTCTGCCTCCGCTGCCATCTTGGATCTCACATTTACTTTTTAAAAAATGAATTTTAATGAACATTTACAGTGATTTTGGATTTCCATTCATTCATTGTTGCACTTTTCTCCCCGCCACCCCTCCCCTCCAGTACGCTCCTCTCTTTGAAAAGAAAAATTCCTTCATTGGTATACAAGCCCCCATCCTCCTCCACCCCCGACCCCCGGTCAGGATGGGGGTGTCTTATTGTCTTAATAAACTACTTTCAATTGTTTTGCTAAATTGACACTGTGTGACCCCCTCAAAGAGCAGAAAATAACCATGAAGAGATAGAGAACTCTGGTTTTAGCATGTTTCAGGTTTTGAATTTTGATCTAAATAAAATGAAATCCTTGACAATTTCAACCTTTTCTCCATCTATTTTGGTCCAGATTAGGATTTTTGTTTTCTTGATATTGAGATATAATCTATATTCATCATGCTGGAAAATGTAGAGTCATAAAATGAGAGGAAGACCCTCAACAGGATGATACAGAAGAGCACAAAGTTTCAACCTGTGCTTCATAAGGTCATCTGGAGGCACAATCCCCTCAGGGACACCTAAAAACAACAATCTTCCTCAATCAAATCTGTTTCTGGAGATTCACTTTCAAGTTTTAGATAAGACTGCAGCTCAAGAAGCTTAAGACTTAAGCTGTCATATCTTACATCTATTTGTTAATAATGAAAAAGACCTGTTGGGATAGACTTGATCCCTGCCCAGCCAGATCTCAGATAAAAGGAATATTGTCCTTGGGGGCATACGGTCAGGTTAGCCACCAAAGCTAAAGGGACTGCTTTGGAAAGGTGACTTCTAAAAATCCAACATAGATTACAGACCTAAGTGAAGACTTCCAAGCGGATCTTAGGCTCTATTTTCAAAATGCCTCTTTACATACACACACACACACACACACACCCCAAATTGTCTCAGATTTTAGACTCACAAAAAGTAAGTCTACATGAATGTTAAATTTTAGAATTTCATTTTAAAATGAAAGCAAGTTATATGATTTTTATTTATATGTAAAATGGAGTTAGAGTCTAGCTTTCCAAAGCTCATTGCCCTTGAGCATGGCTTGAGCAGAGAGGTGAGGATAGGCAGTGGAGGGTGGAGAGTGTGTGGGGTGTGCGGGGGTGTTAATCATAGGGTCGCACAGTTTGATGGGTGGAGGGAGGGGTGGGTAAAGGAAAGAGGAAATATCTACTGTGAAAAACAATGTATATGAACTTTGTAAGTAAACCATTATAAACTTTTTTAAAGTGTAATAAAAACAAAGGAAGATATGTTCACCAGTTTATAACAGGAAATTCTGAAGCCAGCTGCCTTGCCAATTGACTGGAAAGATTCATATTTGTTTCCATTCCCAAGAAAGGTGATCTAACATAATGTGGAAACTATAGAGCAATATCTTTCACATCATATGCAAGCAAAAACTAAAGATCATCCCAAAACAGCTAAAACAGTACATTGACAGGGAACTTCCAGAAGTTCAAGTTGGGTTTAGAAGGGGCTATGATGCCAGGGATAGCGTTGCTGATGTCTGGTGGATTAAGTTTGAAAGCAGAGAATAAAAGAAGAAATGATTTTTTGTGTTTTATTAATTATGTAAAGCCATTTAACACTGTGGATCATAATAAACTATGGTTAACATTGAGAAAAAGGGGAATCCCAGAGCACTTAATTGTGCTCATGCAAAATCTATATGTAGATCAAGAAGCTGTTTTCCAAATGGAACTAGGGAACATTGCATGGTTTAAAGTCATGAAGGTTGTGCATCAGAGAGGTATCCATTCTCCATACCTGTTTACTCTGTTGTTGTATACTGTCAAGTCAGAACTGACCCATAGCTGATGGGTTTTCCAATGGGTTTTCTGAGACAGTAAATCACACAAGAGGAGATTTATGAAAATTGTCTTTATGAAGAGAAATATTAGAGGAAGATTCATTAACAACCTACACTATACAGACAACACAACCTTGCTTGCTGAAAGTGAAGAAGACATGAAACATTTGCTGCAGAAGGTCAAGAACTAAAGTCTTCAGTATGGATTACATCTGAACATCATGACAACAAAAGTCATCACCACAGGGCCAACAGTCAACATCATAACAGATGGAGAAAAAATTGAGGCTGTAAATGATTTCAACTCTCTTGGGTCAACAATCAACACACTTGGCACCAGCAGTTAAGAGATTAGATGATGTATTGCATTGGGAAAATCTGCTGTCAGGCACCTCTCCAAAGTACTTAAAAGTAATGACATCAGTTTGAATACTAAGTTGCACCTAATTCAGGCCATGGTCTTTTCAATAACTTGCTAGGCATCTGAGAGTTGGACAGTTAATAAGGATGACAGAAGAATAATTGATGCCTTTGAGTTGTGGTGTTATAGAAGAGTACTGAATATTCCATAGATTGTCAAAAGAATAAATAGGTACATCCTGGGGAAAGTGCAACCAGAGTGCTTCTTGGAGGCATATTTTGGCCATACTCATAGGAGAAATTTTTTCTTGGGGAGGGACAACATTCTTGGAAAGACGGAGGGTCAGCCAAGGAGAGGAAGAATTCCAATGAGACGGATTGACACAGTGACATCAGCAATGGGCTGTAGTGTGTCAGAGATGATGAGGATGGCACAGGATAGGGCAGGGGTCAGTTCTAGTGTTCATAGGGTCACTAAGAGTCATACTCTATTCAATGACATCTAACAACAACAACTTCTCAGGAGTATCCTGGTTGTACTTCCTCCAAGATAGACTTGTTTGTTCTTTTGGCAGTTAAAGGAATATTCTCTATTCTTCTCCAATACCACAATTAAAAGATAACAATTCTTCTTCTGTCATCCTTATTCATTGTACAACTTTCAGAAGCATACAAAGAAATTAAAAATAATATGGCTTAGATCAGGTACATCTTGGGCTTTAAATTGACACCTCTGCCCTTTGGCACTTTGGAAAGGCCCTTGACAATAGTATTTCCCAATGCAATACACCTTTCATTTTTTGACCAACTGACTGGAAGAGATCTATATTTGTTCCTATCCCAAAGAAAGGTGACCCAACAGAGTGTGGAAACTATAGAACAATCTCACTGATTTCACATGCAAGCAAGATTTTATTGAAGATTATCCAAAAACAACTGGAACAGCACACCAGCAGAGAACTACCGGAAGTCCAGGCTGGGTTTAGAAGGAGTCGTGGTACTAGGGATATTGTAGCTGATGTTAAATGGATCTTAGCTGAAAGCAGGGAATACCAGAGGAATGTCTATCTGTGTTTCATTGACTATGCAATGGCATTTGACTGTGTGGCTCATAACAAACTGTGTCTGACTCTGAGAAGAATGGGAATCCCAGAACACTTGATCATGCTAATGCGAAACCTGTACTTGGACCAGGAGGCAGTCATCAGAACAGAGCAAGGGAACACTGCATGGTTCAAAATTGGGAAGGGTGTATACCAGGGATGCATCCTATCTCCATACATTTTCAACTTGTATGCAGAACAGATTATCCAGGAGGCTAGGCTCTATTAGGAGAAATGTGGGATCAAGATTGGTGGACGATTTATCAACAATCTGTGTTATGCAGATGACACAACCCTGCTTGCTGAAACTGAAGAGGACATGAAGCACCTGCTGCAGAGGGTCAAGGACTGCAGCCTCCAATATGGATTGAGGCTCAATGTCAAGAAGACAAAGATTCTCACCACTGGGCCAATTGGCAGCATCAGGATGGATGGTGAAGAGATTGAGATTGTACACAGCTTTAGTTTGCTTGGCTCCACAGTCAACACTCTTGGCACCAGTAGCCAGGAAATTAAATTATATACATTGTTTTTCACACCAGATCTTTCCCATTCCCTTTACTCACCCCTCCCTTTACCTATCAAATTGTGTGACCCTATGACTAACTGCCCCCCACTTCCCCCCACCCTACCTTTCCACACCCCTCTGTTCTCACCTTCTCCCCACTGGATCCTCATACAGTTCTATAATAATGTTCTTATATATTATTTGTCCTTATGGGACTGAGTTAGTTCACTTAGCACAGTGCTCTCCAGTCCCTCCCAAGTGAGGTAGTGATTTGTAAAATCATTGCTCCTGCATGCTGCATAGTATGTACCATAATTCCTTAATCCATTTGATTGTGGTTGGACATTTGGGCTGTTTCCATGCTCTCACGATGATGAATAATGCTGCTATGAATGTTGGTGTATCAAACGGCTTTTGGAAGTCAATAAATAAATCTGGTATTCTCTCTTTTCAGCCAAGATCCATCTGACTTCAGTAATAGTAGCTCTCTGCCAAGGTCTTTTCTGAATCCAGCTTGAATTTCTGTCAATGTGCTACTCTAGTATCTTTTTAAAAAATCTTCAGCAAGATCTTACTTACATGCAATATTAATGACATTGCCTGATAATTTCTGCATTCTCCTAGGTCACCTATTTTTGGAAAAGGAACAAATATGGTTCTCTGCCAGTCAATTAGCCAGTCAACTGTCTTTCTAATTCCTTGGCACGGGTTAGTGGACACTTTTAGTGCTGCATTTGTCATTTGAAAAATGTTTGTTGGTATTCCATTAATTCCTGGGACTTATTTTTGGCCAATGCTCTCAATGTAGTTTGAACTTCTTCCTTTATTACCATTGGTTTGACTATATGCTACTTTCTGAAATTATTCCATGTCAACCAATTGTTCTTAGTGCAATGACTCTCTGTATCCCTTCCATCTTCTTCTGATGCTTCCTACATCATTCAAGATTTTGACCATGGAATCCTTTACTATTAGAACTCTGGCTCGAATTTGCCTTCAATTCTTTCAGCTTGATAACTGCTAAGTGTGTTTTTGAGCTGTTCTTTGAATTCTTCTGTTTATCTCTCTCTTTTTTTGGGGGGGCTTCTTTCCTTTTTTTTTTTTTTTTGGTTTTTGTTGCATCAAATCAGAGCTGACTGGCACAGGAAGAAATTGTTCCTCCTTCTCCAGTGGAGCATCTGGTGGATTCAAACTGCACGCCTTCGGGATTACAGTGCCGCTTCTTGCCACAAGGCCACCAGGGCTCGCTTGTGTTCATCTTTCTTACTGTAGTATTTCTTCCCTTTATTTTGACCTCTCTCTATGTCCCAATTCAAGTTTGCAGCATTTCTGAAACATCAAACACGTCATCTCTTTAAATCTTGCCATTGTCTGTACCCATGCCAATGCCTTGGCCTCCCGATATTCTCCTCCTGCTTTTGTGCTTGAGTAACTCTCACTTATTCCTCTCAGTGACAAGCCCTTTCTCTGAAACACTCCTTCTATTCTCTATAAAGTGCCTCTTCATTTCACCCAACACACAACACCAGTGAGCACTCCACTCATTGTAGTACAAACTCTTGGTGATTCTCACCCCTCAACAGAAGGTGGCTGTCTCTCTTAATTGGACCCCTGGTACTTGGTACTTATAAGTTGAAGAACTGTGCACAATGCAGGCACTCAATTAATTTCAGCTAAGTGGAAGAAAGGGCAAGGGTTGATTAGCCATTTCTTTGAAAATACCCTGTTCTTCCATCCAACCATTACCTAGGTCTTCTTAAAAATAAATAGACTACTCCTATGGACTGTAGCTGATGGTCAGATAGTTAAGGACTCCAACACACTACAACAATGGATAAGGATCACAGAAAAAGGATTGAGTTGTGGTGTTGGGGAAGAGTATTGATTGTCTCTGTCTTGGAGTAAGTGCAAGGAGGGTGCTCTTTAAAGGCAGGCAAGGATGGTGAAACTTTGTTTCACACACTTTGAGTATGTTGTTACTGGGAAAGGGGGAAGGCCAGTGAAAGAAAGGAAGCCCCTTAAGATGATAGATTGACACAGTGACTGCAACAATGGACCGGATCACATTGGAGATCATGAAGATGATGCAGGCTGAGGCACTCTTCAGGTTTTTGTCCATAGGGTTGCTAAGAGTTGTAGCTGATGGCACTCAACAACAACACTGTAACAGAAGCTCCTTGGAGGCCTGGTAAATCGTGAAGCACTTTTCAGGGTGAAGGACATTGAAAACCAACGTCACACACCTCAGAAATTTGCTTAAGGCTAATTTTGTAAAGGTGATACAAGAAAGAATGTGAATAATACGTCAAATGTATATATCACCTAACAGTTGTTTTTTTCTTTTTCTTTTTTTTTAATTCATTTCAATGAACATCTACAGAGACTTTGGATTTCCATTCATTCATTGTTGCACTTTTCTCCTCGCTCACCCCACCCCCACCCCCAGTTCACTCCTCTCCTTGAAAAGCAAAAGAAAAACTGCTTCATTGGTATACAATCCCCCCTCATACCCCCACCCACACCCCCACCCCGAGTATACTCCACTCTGCAACCCATATTTCAGACTCTTATGATAATCACAATGCCCTAAAATACATTACTTTTAAACTATTCTCTCCCTCATCATTTTCAATGCAGTAAACATAATTTATCCAGTTTTTCTCAGTCTTACCCGCACCCTGATGTCAACTTCTTTCTACAACAGTGGCACCATACAGTATTTGTCCTTTTGTGACTGAGATATTTCACTCAGCATAATGTCCTCCATGTTCACCCATTTTGAATAATATTGCATGAGTTCCTTATTTTTCAATGCAGCATAGTATTCCATTGTATACCACAGCTTCTCTATCCATTCGTTTGCTGATGGGCACTTAGGTTGTTTCCAACTCCTTGCTTTTGGGAACAAAGCCACGATAAACATGGGTGTGCATATATCTGCTTGGATGTCGTTTATGGTCTCTTTAGGATATATTCCCAGGAGTGGAATTGCTGGGTCAAATGGTAGAAACACATATATGCTCACAATTTTGAAAAATTTGGTTTGGGTATGTTTGTCCCCATTTTGTTGTGGTCAGAACTAAAGCGTAGACTACATTCCTCCTTGTTTAAGCTCACCTAGTGTGATAGATAAAATCAGTGATCATCCAGTGGGAGTCACTGTTGATTCATGATGGCCTTGTGGGTGTCTGAATATTTGATGGTTATGGCTGTGAGTCAACCTGGCTGCTTATGACTCCCTAGTTTCCCAGTTGTGATGCAGTCGTTTTCTTGATAAGATCTGCTGTGATGTGATCATTTCCTTGAAGAAATTGAATATAATGTAATCATTTATTTGATAATACCTTAGACTTGCATACTTCACATTTCCTTCAAATAAATCTCTCGGTACAATGGTTTCCTTGGTTTTGTTTTCTGCCATGACTCTAAGATGGACCTGCCTAGGCTAGTGTTATTACTGAGCTCAGTAAGGAGGAAAGACATCTAAGTTAGAATTAAGCTGTCCCAGCCATTGCAGATATGTCAATAGGAAAAACGAAGAGACATATGAGAGGTACTAGGAAGACCAGAAGAACTTTCCATAGCCCCAATTAAATACTTGATCCTCGTACCCCAGACTGATGAGATAATGATATTAGTATTGCTTTAATTCATTGTATTTGGGCTTTAGGTTTTTTCTTCCTCTCTTTTAAAACTGTGGTGAAAGCACACACAACAAAGCATCTACCAACACAACTCCCACATTTACTGAATGATAATGATTTCATTAATTTTTCATGTTGTGCCACCATTATTGCTGTGCTCATCTGAAAAGAATAGGCTTGCACAGACGAATTTCATGAAACAACATATTTTCAAGAGACAATGGTGATAAAGGAGGAATTGAAAGCTGCTCTGAAGGAATTGTCAAAAAACAAGGCCCCAGGAATTGATGGGATACCAACTGACATATTTTAGCACACAGATGTTGACCTGGACATGCTCACCAGGTTGTGCCAAGAAATCTTGAGGACAACTACCTGGCCAACTGACTGAAAGAGATTTATATTTCTTTCCATTTAAAAAAGAAAAAAGGAAAATAAAACAAAGGTGATCTGACAGAGTGTGGAAATCTTTGAACAGTATCATTAGTATCACATGTAAGCAAAATCCAGCTGATGATCATCCAAACATGACTGGAACAGTAAGTTCATCAACAGAGAACTGCCAGAATTATAGGTGAAATGTGGCTGCTCCTTGAAGGCAAGGATTTTGAAGCCGTTTCACATACTTCAAGAACATAGCCAGAAAGGACCAGTCCTTGGAGAAGGATATCATGCATGAAAGGGTAGAGGTACTGTGCAGGACAGAAAGACCCTGGACGAGACAGACTGACACAGTAACTGGGGTAATGAGGGTACGTGTGTCAGAGACAGTGAGACTGGCTATTGTACTATGAGTCGTGCTCATCAGGTGCACAACAACAACAACAACATTAAAAATATTCCCACCACAATTCACATAAACTCAGTTCTTGCCAAATAGAAATTACCCCTATCTCTCACCTTTTTACACCTGGTAATATCTTTGTTTTTGTTGTTATATGTCCTCTAGTAAAACTGACACTCCCTAAAGGTTTTCAGAAACTTAAATCACAAGGAAGGAGATTGCTTATCCTTTTCTCACAGTGCAGCCAATGTCTTAGAACAACATGTCTTTGGTTTGGCAATGCAACTTTTTATCACTAAGCCACCAGAGCTCCCTAGTAATATCTTTGTTATTATTGTTGTTGTGTATCATCAAGTATGAATTGAGTCATAGAAAAAGAACAACCACCTAACCCCATAGCCTCTAGAAGAAAGGAAATTATAAAGTTAAGAGCTGAAATCAACTAGATGGAAAGCAGAAAAACAGTTGAAACTATCACCCAAACTAGGAGCTGGTCAGTAAAAAAGACAAACCACTAGCAAATTTAACAAAAGGAAAAGGATACAAATAACTTGAATAAGAAATAATAACAAAATAAATTAAATAATAAGGGTGTCATCACAATAGAACCAGATCAAAGTAAATCAATATCAGAATATTATGACAAGTTATATTCCAATATATCTCAAAACTTAAAGGAAACGACAAATTCCTTGAAACTATACCCAGACAGAGGTGGAACGTTTGAACAAGCCCATCACAAAAGAAGAAATTGAGCAGGTCATAAAAAGACGCCCTACAAATAAAGTCCTGGCCTAAATGGCTTCACAGGTGAAGTCTACCATTCAGAGAAAATCTGTCACCAATTCTACTTAAATTATTTCAAAAAAACAGAAAAAGAAGAAACACTCCCATAGTCGTTCTATGAAGCAAGCATATCCCTAATGCCAAAATCAAGCAAATACATTACCAAAAAATTAAACTACAGATCAAAGTGTCTCATGAACATAGATGCAAAATTCTCAGCCAATAAAATCCAACAGCACATAAAACATAATAATTCATCATGACCAAGTGTGATTCATAACAGGTATGCAACAATGGTTCAACATAAGAAAAACAACATAATTCATTACCCAACAAAGCTAAGAATAAAAAGCATATGAGTCTATTAATTGTTGCAGAAAAGGTCTTTGACAAAATCCAACACCCCTTGCTGATTAAAATAATCAGCATAATAGGAATAGAAGGGAATTTCCTCAACATTGTGTAAAGTATATATGCAAAGCCAAGGGGCATCATTCTCAATGGAGAAAAACTAAAAGCATTCCCCTTGTGAATCAGGATCAGGCCAGGATGCCCAATTTCACCATATGCAAGCAAAATACTGCTGAAGATCCCTCAAAAATGGCTAGACAGTACATAGACAGAGAATTAACTGAAGTTCAAGCAGGATATAGAATAGATGAGGCCTTGGCCCCAGGGATGTCATTGCTGATGTCAATAGATCCTGGTAAAAGTAAAGAATAGCAGAAGAATATCTATTTGTGTTTTATTGACTGTGCAAAGGCATTTGATTGTGTGGATCATAACAAGTTGCGGCTGACATTGACAAGAATGGGAATCCCAGAGCACTTAATTATGCTCATGCAAAACCTAGACCGAGAGGCTGTTGTGCTAACAGAGCAAGGGAACACTGCATGGTTTAAAACCAGGAAAGAAATGTGTGCTTTCACCATACCTATTCAATCTGTATCCTGAGCAAATACTGCATGAGAACATTATTGTAAAAATAGAAAGATAACATTAGTTATTCTAAGATGTGTATGAAAGTCCAAAGGGGAAAAGAGAGTGAGAGGGGTCTGAGGGTGTAGTAGGGAAGAAATCATGAAGTCACAGAGCTTGATAGGTGGAGAGGAGAGAGGAGGGGATGACGGAATTAGGAAAGATCCAATTGAATCTGAAAAACAGGGTAATACCAAGCCTAAATCAATGGGGATTAATTTTCTAAAACACAATAGATGGGAATAATCTTATGAAATCTAATTGCAATAAAAGAATGTGTGAAACACAATGTACATAAATGAAACACAGCGTATATGAATTTTGTATGCAAACCAATACAAAAGAAAAATACCAACATATGTGAGAGCAAGCTTTACAATCCTGCCTCCGAGGAGCAACCTGGCTCACCCTCTCCAGGGCAGATCTGCTTATTTTCTCTTGGCAGTCCATGGTATGCTCAATAGCTTTTATCAGCAATCCAGCACCCCACCTCAAGGGCAATGATTTTCCTGTAATCTTTAGTCATTGTCTAGCTCTCAGATGTACAGCAAGCAATTGAGAAGACCAAGGCCTGGATCAGGTGTACCTTGGTCTCTAGACTGACATTGTTGCTCTTTAGCACTCCGGAGTGGCAGAAGATTTTCCCAGTGTAACTCATCATTTGATTTTATGATTGCTGGTGCCAAGGTTGTTGATGGTGGAACCATTCAAGATGAAATTTTGTTTGTTTATTTTGTTTGTAATTTTTTTATTTTAATAATTTTAATGAACATTTACAGAGATTTTGGATTTCCATTCATTCATTGCTGCACTTCTCTCCCCACCCAGCCCTCCTCCCCCCGTCCCCACACCAGTTCGCTCCTCTCTTTGAAAAGTAAAAAA
>NW_006399900.1:676663-691522 GCF_000299155.1 Elephantulus edwardii
AATCAGGAAAGGGTGTTGGATTTTGTCAAAGGCCTTTTCTACATCAATTGATAGGATCATGTGGTTCTTTTTCTTTGCTTTGTTAGTGTGATGAATTACGTTAATTGTTTTCCTTATGTTAAACCATCCTTGCATACCTGTTATAAATCCCACTTGGTCATGATGGATTATTTCTTCGCTATATCGTTGAATATTTTTTAAGCACCTCAATCATTTCTTCATCTCTCATGATTGACCCAGTGGTGAGCATCTTGTTTTCTTGATGTTGAGATGCAATTTATATTGGAGATGCAATCTTTGACCTCCTGGAGCAAGTGCCTCATATCCTCCTTATTATCAGCTAATATTGTTGCAGCTTCCAAGTTACAGGCTTCTATTCAAAACAGAGGAGTCTTAGTGAGCTAGTCCAAGCCTTTATGGAGGTTTGAGTCTACCAGGACCTGAGGGAGAGAGATGGACAATTTACAGCCTTGTAAACACACCAGAGGATCAGCTATAGGTCTATTCTGACTTGATGGTAATGAGTTTGAGTTGGGGATTATTATTATTATTATTATCCAAAGCAAAAACTAGCATATTCTCTATCCTTCATTTGAACATGGAATCCACTTGTGGTTAATAAACTGTGGAGACAAAACCACCCACTCATGGGAAGCAGTTGATGTGCTTCATAAAGGCTGTGTGTGTAAATCCTTGGTTCAGAAAAGGGAAGAGTGAAGAGATGGATGAAGAGGTATGTTCTTTGCTCCAGGAATCAGATGGTGATGAGTCTTTAGGGAGGGAGGAGAGAAGGATGAGAACTCTGGTGGCAAAGTCTGTAAGGAGTTACATTAACCCAAAGGCCATGCCTCTCTGTTGGCTTGAATCTACCAGCAGCTCCATAGGATAAAGATGGGAAATCTTTTGCCCTGCAATTTACAGCCTATGAAAACCCACTGGAAGGTCATCTATGAGTCAGTTCTGACTCAAAGGCAATGATATTTTTTTTTCTTTTTAGAGTGGAAAAGGGAAAGGAAGTATTAACACAAACGCTGAAATGTGGGATTTTGGTTGGATATGGCCAGCTAGAGCAGGGCAGCTGTTAAGAGGCAGAAGTAATGCTTTGAGTCTGAGATAATAAAAAATCTAGGCAGGTAACAAAGAACCCTTTTCAGTAGAATACAGAATATGGTTCCCATGAAATCAGAATAGAATGGAACACAGGATACTTTTTTTTTCAGTAGCCCTTGACCTTGGCATCATGTGGAATACAAAATAAAATTCCTTTTGAGAGGCACATTTTAAGTCTTGATAAAACTTTGTCTGTGTGCCTCATAGGTACCAGAAGCCAATGAAATGATGATATATAAACGCTATAATAAGCTTCCCGTGAGCTCCACAGACAATCAGAAACTACCTGTGGACACTGACGTGAGTTTTGAGTGAAACTCTGTGTTTATATAGGTGGGAGCTAGAAATGGCAAACATCAGTGTGAAAGTCACTCTAGGGCAATAATGCTGAGAGCCTCGGGTTTTAGCTGTTATTGTTGTTATGTGTCGTCGAGTCACTTGCAACTCATAGCGACCCTATGTACAATAGCCCTAAACCCTGCTCTATCCCTTGCGAATCTTATAGACTCTGACATGCCTATCTGCATTACCCCGGTCACTGAATGAATCCTGAATCAATCCACCTCATAGAGGATTTTCCTCTCCTGCACTGTCCCTCTACCCTCCCAAGCATGACGTTCTTCTCCAAGGACTGAATCTGTCTGGCAACATGTCCAAAGTATGTCAGATAAAGCTTCAGAATCCTTGCCTCCAAGGAGCAGCCTGGCTTCACCCTCTCCAGGATGAACTTGCTAGCAACACTAAACTTGAAACTTAACTTCTATGATGACACACACCTAATAGATTGACTTGGGTTTCAACTATCAAAACTAAAATTGAAATAAGATATCTATGGTGCCACACCTAGCTTAAAGGCTTGGATTTCAACATCAAAATTAAAACTGAAACTAAATATATGTGATGCTACACCTCATAGAACTAATACGATTTTTTTTTAAGGAAAAGATAGCACCAAGTGTTGTCAAAAATGAGAAGGAACAAGAACTGGTGGTGGCAATATATATTAAAGGTCAATATGTATGTGTGTTCTAGCTCACAAAAATATACCAAAAAGACACATGTAAGGGAATTTCTAGACTATGCACCAGAAAGCTGGACAATGACTAAGGATGATAGAAGCGGAATTGATGCCTTTGAGCTGTGGTGCTGGAGAAGAGTATTGAATATATAGTGGACTGCTAAGAGAACAAGTTCATTCTAAAGAGGGTGAGACCAGGCTGCTACTTGGAGTCAAGGATTTTGAAGCTTCATCTGACATACTTTGGACATGTTGCAAGGTAAGACCAGTTCTTAGAGAGGGACGTCATACTTGGGAGGGTGGAGGGACAGCGCAGGAGAGGAAGACCCTTGATGAGATGGATTGATTAAGTGACTCGGGTAATGGGGGTGGGGGGTGTGTGTCAGAGACAAGAAGCTTGGTACAGGATAGAGCAGGGTGACTGCTGTCTAGGTTTAAGGTCACTACGAGTGGCAGGCGACTTGATGGGACATAACAACAACAACAACATTAAGGGGGAAACTAGACATAACAAAAATCTCATGAGGGATTAAATGAATGCATAAAATTTGAAATATTCACACATGGAATACTGTATGACAATGGGAATGAACAATCTTACACATTTAATGAACGGACTCCATAAACCTAATGTTAAGCAAGACAAAGAAGACACGAAAGAGTACATATTGCATGACTGCATTTGTGCTAAAATCAGAATAGACAAAGCACATCAGTGCTGTCAGAAAGAAAGACAGCAAAGAGTGACCATGCTCAGGCCCTTGCACGCATTGCTTCTGTGTCAGGAAAGATGCGTAGCTGGCCCACCAGCAGGTTCTCCACCAGCAGGTTCTCCAAGGCTCGTAAATCACACACAGATTGCCCATCTATCTCCTCTGGGTGGGTTCTAACCACCAGGGAGGCGCCTCCTTTGAGTCAGCAGCACAACACCACGTGGGCGAGGCCACCAGTGTCCCTTTCACAGGAAAATGGCAGTGCTCTCTTTTTTTATTTGAGTTTTAGAGGTCTTTAGGTTGTAAAAACTCACAAAACCATGGTATTTATAAACTTTTCTATATGCAAGAATCTACCTCTGCCAAGTCCATTCCAACTCAACAGTGACCCTCCATCAGGTTTCTGAGGCTGTAAATCTTCATGGAAAGAGATTGTCCATTTTTCTCCTTTGAAGCAGCTGATAGTTTTTAACTGATATTATTATTATTAATTATTAGCAGAGCACATAATACACTGTAGCACAAGGCCTTATTATACATGCATGGTGGTTGTTACATATTGTCAACTCAGAACCGACTCATAGCTCACCTCCAGGCTGTACATCTCATGGAAAGAGATTGTCCATTATTTTCCCAGAGTAGCTGGTGGAGTCAAATCACATGCCTTTGGGTTGGCAGTGCAGCTCCTTACCATTAGGCAACCAGCTATACATTGTTGTTGTTATTATATGCCATAGAGTAGACTTTAACTCAAAAACAAGTTTGAGGCCTTGGACACTAATGAATGAAGACCAGATGAGCTGTGGGAGATATCAAGAATATCATCCAGGAAGAATGCAATAGGTCATTACAAAGACAGAGGAGGAAGAAAAGTCTGAGACGGATATCAGAAGAGACTCTGAATCTTGCACAGGAGAACCAAGTTGCCAAAGCAAAGGGAAGAAATCAAGATGTGAAGTTGAACAGATGATTTAAAAGGGCAGCTCAGGAGGACAAAGCAAAGTATTATAACAAAACGTACAAAGAGCTGGAGTCAGAAAATCAAAAGGTACAAACTCACTCGTCATTTCTCAAGCTGAAAGAACTGAAAACCAAATTCAAGCCTCAAGCTACAGTTCTTAAAAATGAATGCTATGGGCAGAATAGTAAATGATCCAGGAAGCATAAAAAGAAGATGTAAGGAGTAGAGTCATTGTACTAAAAAGAATTGCTGACAAAGGAGAATATCATGAAACAACGTTTAATCAAGAGGCAATGGTGATGAAGGAGGAAATTCAAGCTGCTCAGAAGGAATTGGCAAAAAACAAAGCTCCAGGAATTGACAGAATTCCAGTTCACATATTTCAACAATCAGATGTAACCCTGAATATGCTCACCAGGTCATGCCAAGAAATCTGGAGCTATACATTGTTGTTGTTATGGACCGTCAAGTCACCTGCAACTCATAGTGACCCTATGTACAACAGCCCTAAATACTGCTCTATCTCTTGAAAATCTTTTTGTCTCTGACACACCTATCCCCATTACCCCAGTGATTAAATCAATTTAATAGAGAGTATTCCTCTCTTGCACAGTCCCTCCACTCTCCCAAGCATGTCATCCCTCTCCAAGGAGTGGTCCCTCCTTGCAACATGTCCAAAGCATGTCAGATAGAGCTTCAGAAGCCTTGCCTCCAAGGAGCAGCCTGGCTTCACCCTCTCCAGGATGACCAAGTTTGTTCTCCTAGCAGTCTCCACTGTATTCAGTACTCTTCTCCAGCAGCACAGCCCAATGGCATCAACTCTCCCTCTAGTCATTGTCTCCCTCTTAGTCATTGTCCAGCTCTGATGCATAGCAAGTAATTGCAAAGACAATGGCATATATCAGGCACACCTTAGTCTCTAGACTGACATCGTTGCTTTTCAGTACTTTGGAGAGGTCTCTGATAGTAGGCTTTCCCAGTGCAATTCGTCTTTTAATTTCTTGGCTGCTGGTACCAAGAGTGTTGATTGTAGAGCCAGGCAAACTGTAGCTGTCAACAATTTCAATCTCTTCATCAACCATCATGATGCTGCCAATTGGCCCAGTGGGGAGAATCTTTGTTTTCTCGATGTTGGGCTTCAATCTATATCGAAGGCTGCAGTCCTTGGCCTTCTGCAGCAAGCACTTCAGGTGCTCCTCAGTTTCAGCAAGCAGGGTTGAATAAGAATTATTAGACATCAAAAAAGTTTGAAAGCAGAAATTAACTTGTTGTTTAGTCAGAACCAACCCACAGCTGATCCTCCAGTGGGTTTTTAGAGACAGTCAATCACAGAAGAAGAAATTATCCATCCTTCTTCTGTGGAACGACTGGTGGATTTGAACCACATGCCTTTGGGATTGCAGCACAATTATTATCACTAGGTCCTAGAGCTCCCTAGAAATTAACAATAAAGTCTAAATTACATAATGTAATAAAAATGTAATTATCTTACAAATAGTCAACACTATATTTGCTCATAACTGAATCATAAAATGATCCATGAATTACAATTTCCTCATTTAAAAAATAAGAACAATAAAATCTGTTCTGTCTATTCATAGGGTTAGTTTAAAAAAAACAGTGAATAAATAGATTTTTTTTAAAAAAAGAATGACTTTGTAAACTATGAAAATGTATGCACATAAAAGGTGTTCTTATTGGAACAAAAGCAAAACAGGGTTTTAATTTTAATTTTTAAATGATTTTGTACTGTTAAGAAATAACTCCCTTTGGTAAATGATAGTAATTGTAAGTGTTTTGGATCAAGTTTTAAAAAGCAGTTTTGTCAATTATATAATGGTCTTTAATGTACTCAGATTGTTGCTTTTGTTTCAGAAGACAGAAAATTACATGATAGCTTGTAAGTGGCACATTCAATTTCACATACTGAGAAAGCCTGAGAAGCGAAAAGGTCCACATATAATGCGGGAACTGAAATTTAATGGCATCAAATGATACATAATTTGATCCGTTCAACCACATTTCCAGAAATTAATCACTGAATGTCAGTATCTTTCCATCCTCCATGACTTGGTGCCTCAGAAGAAAAAAAATCCCAAACTGCCCTTTGTGCCTTCCACCACTAATCAGCAGTTGTTGAGTGGTTAGTTTTTTGTGGTTGGTTGGTGTTTGGTTTTTTTTTTATTTTGCATTTCAATTCAGTGCTTAGCATCCGGAAACATTTTAAAAGGTCAGATTGCTACTCCCTTATTCAATTTAGCAAAGTTTCACAAAATGTAATGTGCTTCCCCCTTCTCTGCCTTCCAACCTGCTTAGAAATCAATGGAAACTTTGCTTGTTAGAGTGAAAATTGGGAGTAACGATTAGGAGACGAAATTGGAATATATGACCTGCAGCTGCTTCTTCTCCCACTGATGCTGCTTCTTGAGGTCAAGGTGTCTCCATAGCATCAAAATTGACCTTTTGGAGTAGCTAATACTCTGGAGGCTCAGCCAAGGAGAGGGAGACTCTAAACCAGATGTATTGTTATGGTGACTGCTGCAGAGAACGCGCTCTAGTGTGTCAGGAAGTGTGAAGATGGCACAGGAAAGAACATGGTTCATAGCTTTTGTTCAGAGGGTCGCTATGGGTCGTGTTTGACTTGACACCTAACAACAACAACACTTCTTTGAAGGGAGAGATTGCTGTCCTGTACGGTAGAAGATACTGGACAGCATCTCAGCCCTCTACCATCTGATGCAAGCAGCACCTTCTCCCTACTGTGACAAACAATAGGTCCAGTCCTTGCCATCTTCTGGCACCAGGGGCGAGATTTGCTCTAGTCGAGAGCCAGTGCTTTCAATGGATCTTTGCTACCATTTTTGTCTTCAGATCTCTAAGATGATTACACCATTATATAATTTCTTCTAAATTTTCTGATCATAGTTTGGATGTAAGTTGTCCTGTGCAGAGGTCATGTAAATAATGTGAGTAGCCTGGTAGTTTGGCAAACCTTGTTGTTGTTGTTACGTGCTATCGAGTTGTTTGCGACTCATAACGACAAGAGGTCTAGTCTAAACGCTGTTCTATCCTGTGCCAACCTAGCCATCTCAAATGCACTTATTCCCACCGCTCCAGTCACAGAATCAATCCATGTCTTCAAAGGTCTTCCTCTCCTTCGCCGCCCCTCCACTCTGCCAAACATGATGTCCCTCTCCAAGGACCAGTCCCTCCTTGCAACATGCCCAAAGTATGTCAGACGAAGATTCAGAATCCTTGACTCCAAAGAGCATCCCGGCTTCACCTTCTCCAGGACAAACCTGTTTGTTCTCCTAGCACCTTAGACTTTCCCTATTGCCCTCGGGTAATGTGGGCCCCTGTCTGGTGTGCCCATCTTTAGATCGTACCTCTATTGACCATAGGGAATTTTGAAAAGATCAGAATGGGTAAGAACAAAATAAAAAAAAAAAATACAAAGTCAAAGAAGAGAAAGATGAGAGTCCTTGAAGGGCATGAAGGTCATATTTAACTTTGTGAAGGAGGAAGCTTCATGATGTCACTCTGGGTCCCTGGAGCCTGCTGGTGCTGTGCTGCTTCTGTGCCCTCACATAATAGAGGCCAAAAATCTCACTCCCAAGTGCCAGTGATTGAAATCATTTGCCTTTTTACTGGCCATAGAATAATGCTTGGCTTATGAACAGAGCTGGGGTAAAAGTGCTGGGAAATTAGCTTCCCTGGTAGTAGCTTTCAAAAATTTGATGTCTGGGAGTGAGCAGATAATGATCCCAGCTCTTCTGGCTCTAGACTGGATTACCTGTGAGGTGTGTTACCCAGCATGATTGAGCTCCAATGGCCCACAGTGATAACTTGTTTTAAAACAACATCTATTTCAACCAGCAACTTTTCCTTTCCTGTTTTACTTTTCCCACTTCACTTTCAGTGTTTCCTTGGATCACCTTCAAATAAACTGTGACTGTCTTAGTTATCTAATGCTGCTGTAACAGAGATACCACAAGTGGATGGCCTAACTATCAGAAATGTATTCTCCTCGAAAGCTGTTGCTGTTGTTAGGTGCCATCAAGTTGACTGTGACTCATAGCAACCCTACAAACTCTACCCTATCCTGTGCCACCACCATCATATCTGATGTGCATGTGCCCATTGTTACAATCACTGTGTTGGGAGCCTTGTTGGGGGTGGGTCTTCCACGCTTCTACTGACTCTCCACCTTTCCAAGCATGATGTCCATTTCCAAGGACTGGCCTATCCTAATAACATGCCTGAAGTCTGTGGGATGGAGTTTCATTCACCATCTCTGTCTTTAAGGACCATTTTGGTTGCACTTTTTCCAAGACATATTTGTGTGTTCTTTTGGCAGACAATGGATATTCAGTACTCCAACACCACTGCTCAAAGGAATTAATTACTCTTCTGTCATCCTTACTCATTGTCCAATTCTCGGCTGCATGGGAAGTAATTGAAAAGATTATGTCTTGAAATCAGGTGGACCTGAGTCTTTGAACTGATGTAGTTTCTCTTTTTGGATGCAAGAGTGGCATCCACTTTCTAAACAACATGCCTCCAGAAACTCTATGAACTTTGAATGTCAATAGTTCTAGAGAGGCTTAAGGCCTTTTGTTCACAGGGTTGCTATAAGTTGTGCTAATACTTTGGAGAGGTACTTGACAACAGATCTTTCCAATAGAACACGTCTTTTGATTTTTTTGTTTTTTTATGCTGCTTTACTTACAAAGTTCGTATACATAGGCTTTTCACACCAGTTCTTTCTCCTTTCTTTTACCCATCTCTCCTTTGATTTCTCGACTGCTGGTATTGAGCATTTTAATTGTGGATCCAAGCAAAATTAAATCATTGGCAATTTCAATCTTTTCTCCATATATCATGATTGCCTGTTGACCCAGTGTTGAGGATGTAATCCAGATGGAAGGCCACAGTCTTTAATTTTCTGCAGTAAGTGTTTTAAGTCCTCTTCACTATCAGTAAGCAAGGTTAGGTCATCTGAATAATGCAAGTTGTTGATGAATACTCCTCCAACCCTGATGCCACATTCTTCCTCTTTCAATTGAGCCTCTTGGATGATTTGCTCAGCGTACAAATTTAATAGGTATGGAGAAAGTGTCAAGTCCAGACACACATCTTTCTTGATTCTAAAGCAAGCAATGCTCCCTTGCTCGGACAACAGCTTCTCGGTCTATGTGTAAGTTTCTTATGAGCACACTTAAGTGTTTGGGGATTTTCATTGTTCTCAATGTTAGCTATAATTTGTTATGACCCACACAGTCAAATGCAAGGCCAATAAAATATAAATAGGCATCCTTCTGGTATCCTCAAGACATAACTGACAACAGCAATGATATTAATGGTGCCTCAAGCTCTTCTAAATTCAACTAGAATTTCTTAGGAGGTTAGAAGCACAAATTCAGGGTGCCAATCTCTGAGGGAAGGGCCTCCCTCTGTCCATTTGGGAAGAAATTCCTTGTTTTCTTCAGAATGTGTAGGTCTGACACCCCTGGAAATAACTGTGTGTCCTAGTCTTCTTCAATGTTAAGGAGCTTCCCAGCACCACAATGGAAGTCTCAGAAGATACACTCCCCTCTTGGCAATATTTCTCGAAGGTACTGAGTTCCCTTCTCTCTGCCCACTTTCCTCTTTATCTTTTGTGAGATAAAAGGTGTTGTAGGTCACAGTCTAGAGAAACATTCCTTACATAGGATTAGATCTGTGATGGAATAAAAAGGTGTTTCATTTTTTACAACTTTTTTTAGTATTTTCTATTTTATACATTATATCGTTATGTACATAATATTATTATTTTGGGGTAATACAAGTCAATCATCCATGGCAACCTGCATTCAAGTCCTTGTCTGGGAAAACCTTTGTCTTATCACACTGGGCTCCAAATTCATAACTCGAGCCTCAAGATAATAAAAATCCACCAGGTTTCTCTTGGCCTGAGTTATTATTTGATCAGAAGGAGCCCCTTCTCCCGCTAAACACGAGACGATTTAGGCTTTTCTTCTTTAGAGGGATTTATACAGCCATAAACCATTTTAAAGGGCACACAGCATAACATAACCAGGTGGTGTTTTCTTAGTCTATTTTTTGTCATTTACTCATGTAGGCACAAAATGTTGCATGGTAATTCAAAGCTCTCTGAACTATAATTTACTCTTATAAGGTTATAATCTAGTATGGAATAATTTACAATGCTGTTTAAAAGGAGAAAGAAAAAAGAGTTCTAAAGGACTGTTAAGCCCCCAGATGACAAATAAGTAAGCCTGGAGAAGGAAATGTACTTGTTTTATTTCTTAAAATATAATTTAGTCATATTCCAATTGATAAAATACAGTCCCCTTTACTTTAATATCTGGTTTTAAGAGTCTTTCCACATCTAACACTTAAGTACACTGTACTCAAAATTCAGTCTTCTTTGACAAATTAGAGCCATGATTTGTGAAGAAATGCAGAGAAAAACATGTATAAATTGCAAAAATCAAGTGGACAATTGACAAGTAGAGAACAGAGATCCATCATTACTGTGTATACGTGAGCATTAGTTTTTTTTACCATTAAATTTACAATTTGGACAATATATATATTAAAACCCTTTTTGGACCTCAGATCACTGCATAGAGCTTTAGATACATTGCACTTGTTCAATGCAATGTGCTTAAATAATTTTGTTTAATTGATAAAAAATTTGTTCATTGTTATCCTTGTTAAAATACAAACATGACTGAACCATGAGAATGTTCTAAAAGACATGGATATTTGTAAACCTTAGAGAAACAAAGATTCAATTTACAAAAGGGATAAGCACTGGTTACTTCAATGATTAAGGCAGATAAATAGTATTGCAAAGTGGGAACAATTTGAAATGGACAAAATAAAACATTCTAGGAAGAAGCCGAACTACAATCCTGAAAGCACACAATTTGAACCCACCAGCTTCTCTGTGGGAGAACGATGGGCAATCTTAACCCGTGTGATTAACTGCCTCTGAGAACCTAAGGGAGGGTCAGCTATGGGTTGGTTCCAACTCAATGGTACTCAGCACAACAGCAACGGGATTAGTTAAGGGAGCTCCGGGGGCATAGTCCAAGGAGAGTTGATTTGCTAAACCAAAGATGACACTTCTCTGCCAGTTTCCATCAGACTCCATCAGCTGCTCCAGGGGAGGAAGGTGAGCAATCCTCTCCCATGTGATTTATTGTTGTTAGGTGCCATCAAGTTGACTATAACTCATAGCAACATTATAGATAACAGACCTGAACTCTGTCCTTTGCTGTACCATCCTCATCATCTCTGACACACTTACGACCCTGGCTGTAGTCACTGTGTCAACCTATTTCATTGGGGGTATTCCTCTCTTTCGCTGATCCTTCACTTTTCCAACTTCTCAACTGGAGGTTCTGAGTTGTTTCTGACTCACTGGCAATGAGGGAGAGAGAGGACTAGTCAAATAAAACACTGGACATGATTGGTTGAATGCATTGGCTTTCCCCCACCGATCCTAGTCTTCCCACATTGGACGGTGGCAGCTCAATATAATGAAAAGTGATTTTTGTAAAAAAAAAAGTGTTCTTTATGGTTGTTATTATCAATGTTAATAAAATAAAATGTTGAATGAAAAACCAACTTGCTTTGTAAATTTTCATTCAAAATTAAAATAAACAAAAACATGCTTCCATATTTCTACAGTATCTCTAGGAAGCCCTTCTCTACTCTGAGAGCAATCTTGGACTAATCTGTTGAAGGATGAGGACTCCATGGAGCAGAGCTGAATTGTTTACATCGAAGCCATCCTAGACAAACCAGTCCTCTTGCAATCCATAAGCCAAATGTAGATATTTTCAATTTTGTCACAACTGCCCTAGATCGGCAAAATTGACCCACACAATAAATATGGTTATAAGGCAAGGTTCTGTTGTACAGGTCCACCTTGGAGAGGATAAAAACAGGCTTCTCCTTGGAGGCAAGGATTCTGAAGCTCCGCCTGACACACTTTGGGCATGTTGCAAGGAGGGACCAGTCCTTACAGAGGGACAACGTGCTTGGAAGGGTGGAGGGACAGCACAAGACAGGAAGACCCTGGATGAGATGATTGACTCGGTGACTAGGGAAATGGAAGTAAGTATGTCAGAAACCGTGAGATTGGCTCAGGATAGGGCAGGACAGCAGTGTTCAGAGCTGTTGTACACAGGGTCGATATGAGTCAGAGTCAAATCGACAGTGCATAACAAGGCAAGGTTCAGATCTGTTGTTCACAGGGCTAATATGAGTAATAGTGCACTTGCTAGCACTTAACAAGTCTCTGGGAAATTAGTTGCTCATTAAGGACTAACTGACTGTTCTCCCTTTCCAGCCTGATCCCGACACTATGACATTTGCAAAGAAGGGTAGTGAGAAAAAGGACTGCCATCAGTAGTGAGAAAAAGGTCACTGCCATCAACGAAGCAGTGACCAGAGAGCACACCATCAGCACACACAAGCACGTCCACGGAGTGGGATTTAAGAAGCTTACCACCGGGCAAGGAGATATGGAAATTTGTCATAAAGGAGATGGAACCTCCAGATGTTTGCAGTGACACCAGGCTTAACAAAGTAGACTGGATCAAAGTTGTAAGGAATGTCCCATATCGCATCCATGTATGGTTGACAAGAAAACATAATGAGGATGAAGATTCCCCAAAAGAACTGTATACACTGGTTACCTATGTACCTTTTACCACTTTCAAAAATCTACAGACTTTCAATGTGCACAAAATCTAATAGTTGATTATCAAAAAAAGTTTCAACACTAAAAAAAATGTAACTGATTTAATATGTTGTTGTTGTTGTTGTTATGTGCCTTTGAGTCGCTTGCAACTCATAGCAGCCCTACGTACGATACCCCTAAACTCGGCTCTGTCCTGTGCCAATCACACCGTCTCCGATAAAACCATCTGGATTACCCCAGTCACTGAATCAATTCACCTCATAGAGGGCCATCCCCTCTTGTGCTGTCCCTCCACCCTCCCAAACATGATGTCCCTCTCCAAGGATCAGTCCCTCCTTACAACATTTCCAAAGTATGTTAGACAAAGCCTCAGAATCCTTGCCTCCAAGGAGCCACCCAGTGTAATCCTTTCCAGAATGAATCTGTTTTCCTAGCAGTCATGGTACCCTCAATACTCTTCTCCAGTACTAAAGCTCAAAGGCATCAATTATCCTTCTATCCTTTTTAGTCATTGTGCCACTCTCTGATGCATAACAAGTGATCACAAAGACCATGGCCTGTATCAGACGCACCTTAGTCTCCAGAGAGACACTATTGCTCTTCAGTACTTTGGAGAGGTCCCTAACAGCATACTTTCCAATGGAAACACATCTTTTAATTTCCTGGCTACTGGTGCCAAGAGTGTTGACTGTGGAGCCAAGCAAGCTAAAGCTGTGAACAATCTCAATCTCTTCACCATCCATCCTGATACTGCCAATTGGCCCAGTGGTGAGAATCTTTGCCTTCTTGACATTGAGCCTCAATCCATATTGGAGCCTGCAGTCCTTGACCCTCTGCAGTAAGCACTTCAGGTCCTCCTCAGTTTCAGCAAGCAGGGTTGTGTCATCTGCATAGCGCAGATTGTTGATAGATCTTCCACCAATCCTGACACAACACTTCTCCTCATAGAGCCCAGCCTCCGGATAATCTGTTCTGCATATAGGTTGAAAAGGTATGGAGACCGGGCACATCCCTGGCGTACACCCTTCCCAATTTTGAACCATGCAGTGTTCCCTTGCTCTGTTCTGATGACTGCCTATTGGTCCAGGTATAGGTTTCGCCTTAGCACAATCAAGTGTTCTGGTATTCCCATTCTTCTCAGAGTCAGCCACAGTTTGTTATGATCCACAGAGTCAAATGGCTTTTCATAATCAATGAAACACAGATATACATTCCTCTGGTATTCCCTGCTTTCAGCTAAGATCCATCTAACATTAGCTACAATATCCCTAGTACCATGACCCCTTCTAAACCCAGCCTGGACTTCTGGCAGTTCTCTGCTGATCATTAAACTTTCAAAATCTTACTGAAAAGGTGATTCTAAAGTTCACCTAAGTTGAAGAACCAACCCACTCTGTATCTTTCACTAGTCTCATGTGTCTAGTAAATATTTCAAAGAAACTAGTCTAAAATGAGATATGCTATAAGTATAAACTTGCTATAAACATATGCTATATAAGTGTAAATATGTTGTAAATGTTAGTGATGGATATTGAATATATTGGGGACTATTAAGAGAACAAATCACACTGGGAAAGTCTGCAATTAGGGACTTCTCTAAATTACTGAGGAGTGATGATGTAAATTGGAGGACTAAGGTGCATCTGTTTCAGGCCACGGACTTTATGATTTCTTACTATGCATCTGAGATCTAGACAATGACTAAGAATGACAGAAGACTTGATGCCTTTGAGCTGTGGTGTTGGAGAAGAGTACTGAACATTCTATGTAATGCCAAAAGAGCAAATAATGTGTTGGAGAAAGTACAGCCAGATTGCTCTTTGCAGGCAAGGATTATAAAGTTTCACCTCATAAACTTCATCCATGTTGCCGGGAGAGCCTAGTCCTTGGAAAGGGACAAGCTGCTCAGAAAGGCAGAGAGTCAGCAAAGGGGAGGAAGACTCTTGACCAGGTGGATTGATTCAGTGACTGCAGAAATGGCCTATAATCTGTCAGAAAATGTGAGGATGGCTTGCGATAGGACAGAGCTCAGATCTGTTGTTCATAGGGTCGCTATGAGTCATACTCAACTCAATGGTGTGTAACAACCATAACAATGAAATGAGTTGGTGGATTCAAATCTCCTTTTCTTGGGATGATAGTGGCACTGACTCCTTATCAAGGAGGCCATCAGAGTTCCCTATGGAAGACTAAAGAAAAAAAATGGTGCCTTTAAACTGTGACGTTGGCTAAGAATTGAATATATAAAATTCTTGTTGTTAGGTGTCATTTAGTTGACTAAGACAGGGACCCTGTGGACAACAGATCTGCACCTTGTGCCCTCCAGTGCCAATCCTTA
>NW_006399900.1:692411-693474 GCF_000299155.1 Elephantulus edwardii
ATAGTTAAATGCTTCGGGATTCCCATTCTTCTCAATGTTACCCCTAATTCGTTATCATCCAATTAGTCAAATGCTTTTGCATAATCGATAAAATGCAAGTAAACACCTTTCTGATAGTCTCCATTTTCAGCCAAGATCCATCTGACATCACACAAAGAATACATGAAGTACGGACTGCTGTAAAACAAACATCTTGGAAAAAGTGCAGGCAGAATGTTCTTTAGTGGTGAAAATGTTAAGATAGTCACACAGACTTTTGGACACGTCACCAGGAGGAGCTGATCTCTGGAGTATGACAAGATGTTTGGTAAAACAGAAGATTATTGAAAAATAAGAAGATACCTAAAGGCACGTATTAACACAATGGCTACAACAATGAACACAAGAACAACAGGGATTTTTCAGTCAGCACAGGTCCCCGCAGTGTTTTGTTCAGTTGGGCACAGGATTGATACTGAATTCAAAACCACTAGACAGCAAGCACGTAACAGCAACAGCTTACTATGAGTTGGAACTGACTTAACAGCAACAAGTTTGGAGTTTGGAATTTGTTTCAGTGTTCATTGGTGGAGAAAAGATACACATCAAAATATTTGCCAGCACGGACTTCCACATTTACAATTCAATGACATTTCCCCAGATTTTGAAACAATCATCTCTATCATTTCCTAAAATATTCTGCGACTATGAATATAAATTCTATGGTTCCTAAACAAATACTCTACTTTTCTATTTCTCTCCCTTATCTGTTAATCCCTAACAATCTTTGGTTTCTGTATATTTTCTTATTTCATATGAGTGAATTTACACAGTATTTGTTTCTTCTTGACTGATTTATTTTGATCATCATAACATTTTTAAGATTCATGAATGTGGTGACATTTCCAGAATTTTATTTCCTTATATGGTTGAATCACGGTACTTATGTAGATTTCTTCCAGTCGGTTTGCCAGGTGGTTGTCCTCCAAATTTCTTGGCACAACTTGGTTAACATATCGAGGGCAGCATCTCTTTATTAACATATGTCAATTGGTTTGCCATCAATTCCTGGGGCCTTGTTTTT
>NW_006399900.1:696469-701219 GCF_000299155.1 Elephantulus edwardii
ACAGGACAGAACAAGGTTCAGATTTTTTTGTTCCTAGGGTTACTATGAGTCATATTCAACTTGAGGGCACCAAATAACAACAACAACAACAACAACAACTCATTGTTGCTTGATCTTTCAATGGTTTCAATCTCTTTTGGCTGTTGTGAAAATGCTTTAGTGAATGGATCATTGAATGAAAATTCTGTTCTCATTCTTGCCTTCATTTCTTCTTGGCATATACCTAGGACTAGGATTGTTGAGACTGTTGATTGTTTGATGTTTTGAGGAATGGCCAGACTGATTTCTGCAATATCTTTACAATTTTACATTCCCAGTGACTCCAGTTTCTCCACAACATCATTCATACTTAAAAAAGAATATTAACAGTACCATTCTAATGGGGTTGAAGTGAGCTCTTATTATGGTTTTGGTTTGTATCTCCCTATACTGTTGTTAGGTGCTATTAAGTCCAGTCCGATTCATAGCCTCTCTATGAACAACAGGCAGGAATCCTGCCTTGTCCTGAGTCACCAGCATGATTGCCACCATGCTCCAGCCTGTTGTTGTATCTTTGCCCCAATCTACTTATTGAGGTTATTCCTTTATTTTTCCAAACTTCTAGCTCACCCAGTAAGGGCTTCAATAAATAGTCATATTGTTCTCTTACTCTTTAGGACGCTAAAGTCCAAATTCAGAGTATTGTCTCTTGCAGAAGCCTGTCTCTGTCGGTTCTTTGTTTCCTTCTGCATCTGCAGGTCTAGCACTTGAAAATCTTCCTATGTATCAAGTTCTCTCGTGTTGAGTTTCTCAGCACAGGGACCAAGTCAAAGAATCCAATCTCAGCTCCTGTGTTTTGATGTTATTAAAGCCCCCCTCTTCTCACTTCCCCTCTCCATTTAGCTTTCATGAGATAAAAGATAGCTTGCATAGCTTAGCAGTAAAATTCCCCTTCCCTCAAAGCCTCTTAGAAATGATTGGCTGATTACATTTCAGATTATATTATAGGGGGATCCTTTCACAGCTGCCGCTAAGCCAGCTCTGGTGGCCAAATAAGTAGGGAGTTGCCCTAAGCCAATGGCAGTACAACTCTGGTGGTCAGATTCCACCAACCGATTCTGAGGGAGAAAGGTGGGTAAACTATGTGATTTATAGTCTATGAAAACCTGCTGGAGTATCACCTGAGTTGGTTTCAACTTGATAGCAATGAGACAGAGAAAATCCTGCCTCATCAACATCCTAAAGCATGTTGTTGCTGTTCTTAAGTGCCTTCGAGTAATAAGCGACTCATAGCGACCCTATGAAAGAAAAACCTGGACACCTGTATAACTTTCATCCTTTTTCCCGGTTCATAGGGTTTATGGAGGCAAGCTATTTTGGAAGTGAATGCCACTCCTGCTTCTAAGCTTATTTTAATCAGGGAGCTCCACCAAACACTGTCCACCATGGGTAACCGTTATTACATTTGACACATCAATGTCACAGTGTTCAGCTTCACAGCAACTGCGAGTTACCTCTGTACAGCAAGTGGACAGATCAGGGCTATACGACCTAGAAAAATGTTTGACCAACAATTAAAAACAGGGCTGAGAGCTGTGGATTAAAGTCACCCACCTTTGGCTTGGGTAGCATCATTTTGTCCACTAAGCCAACTGAGCTCTCTCAATGTTGTTGTTGTTAAGTGCCTTCGAGTCATGGGCGACTTATAGTGACCCTATGAATGAAAGACCTAAACACTTGTATAACTTTCATCATTCCTCCAGGTTCATTGGGTTTCCAGAAGCAAGCTATTTCGGAAGTGGATGCCACTCCTGCTTCCAAGTTTGTTTTAATGAGGGAGCTCTACCAAACACCATCCACCATGGCCCCTACCGCATAGCATCTACAAAAAAGAGAATAATTACGTTATACTGATAATCATGGCCTAGCCCAACGGACACGTATTTTGTTGGTAAGCGCTACTGAGTCAAATAGGCCTCATAGTAACCCTAGGAATAAAAGATCAGAACCATGTCCTATTCTGTGCCATCCTCATCATCTTGATACACTTGATGCCATTTGCTTCTTGTAGCAATTTATGATGAAGCTTTGTCTCACACAGTTTGGGCATATTGTTAGGAGAGGCTATTCCCTGGAAAAGGACATTATACTTGGAAAGCTGGAGGGTCAGTGAAAGAGAGGAAGATATTAAACTAAATGGATTGACACAGCAGCTGTAGAAATGGGGTATGTATTTTAGGGAAACACAATTCATGAAAGGTTTTTAATCAATGTGCCAATCAATAGTTCATAGCCACTAGCTGCCTTGGGGGTGAAAGGCGAAGCAGATGTGTCTTCTTATTAGGATTTAACAACTCGGCAACTCCTATGAATTGAATGACTAGACTTTGGTGGGGCCATTAGCTGTGTTTGGATTTTTATTTAATGTTGCTGCTATGTGCTGTCAAATTGCTTGTAACTCATAGCGACCCTATGTACAACAGCCCTAAACTCTGCTCTGTCCTGTGCCAATTGCACTGTCTCTGACACTCCCATCCCGATTACCCCAGTCACTGAATCAATCCACCTCATAGAGGGCCTTCCCCTCCTGCGCTGTCCCTCCACCCTCCCAAGCATGATGTCCTTCTCCAAGGACTGGCCTCTCCTTATAATATGTCCGAAGTATGTTAGATGGAGCCTCAGAATCCTTGCCTCCAAGGAGCCACTGGTTTAACGCTTTTCAGGATAAATCTGTTTGTTTTCCTAGCAGTCCATGGTACTCTCAATACTCTTCTCCAGCACCAAAGTTCAAAGGCATCAACTCTCCTTCTATCCTCCTTGGTCATTGTCCAACTCTCTGAAGCATAACAAGTGATTGCAAAGACAATGGCCTGTATCAGACGCACCTTAGTCTCCAGAGAGACACTATTGCTCTTCAGTACTTTGGAGAGGTCCCTAACAGCAGACTTTCCCATGGCAATGCGCCTTTTTAATTTCCTGGCTACTGGTGCCAAGAGTGTTGACTGTGGAGCCGGGCAAACTGAAGCTGAGAACAATCTCAGTCTCCTCACCATCCATACCGATGCTGCCAATTGGTCCAGTGGTGAGAATCTTTGTCTTCCTGACATTGAGACTCAATCCACATTGAAGGCTACAGTCCTTGATCCTCTGCAGCAAGCACCTTATGAAAAATGTCTGCTGTTCTAAGCTCAGAGCACTCTGTTTTCTCCTTGCGTTTCCTGTTTCCACTCATTCTTTCCTATGCTTTTCTGCCTGGTGAGTACTTTTGCAGGTCAAATGCCACCCTTTTGATCTATGGTTGAGTGTTCTTGGGGGTTGCTTCCCTCCCTGATGTTATTGTTCACTTCAAAGGCCTGTTTATTGTTTGGCTGAAAGTTGAACCACAGAGGTGATTTCAATTCCAGGGTTGAAGGCTGTCTAAGAGACTTGTCAAAAGTGAGGACAGAGGTTTGATGTGTGTCTATCAGAACAATAAGCTTGGTCTTTATTATTATTATTATTATTTTTTTATTTTGACTCTGTCTCGCTTTTCTCTCCACTCTATCCAAGAACACCTGGTACAATCTCTTTCATTGCGGTCAGCAATGGAAACTTGGCGCCAACTCAATTTTCTGTTCTCAGGGCTGTGGAGGCTAGAGCTTGAGTTGTCCATTAACCCTTTGGATAAATTTTTAAAATCTTTTCTTTTTCTCCACCTTTCCTTGCTTTGGGTATAAAGAGACCAACAGAGCCCTTAGACAGCTGCTCAGAAGGTTTTAAGACCCCAATTTGTGACTGAACAAAAATGTAGAGCATTGTCTGTGGGGACTATGTGATGCAGAAAATGAACATGACTTGAAACACTTACTGATGAGGATCAAAAACTTCAGCATGGATCACATCTTATGTTAAAGAAAACGAAAATCTTGGTGGACCTTGATGTCCACCAATATTAAGAATCCTGAGTTTTTAGTTCCAATGAATCATTCTCTCACTGTGGTTGGTTGCGGCTAAGAGTTTTTTGTAACTTACCCCATGTTGTTGTTACTGTTAGGTGTCATCAAGAACAAAAGACTGCCCAGTCTTGTGTGAGCCTCACAATTTCTGTTGTGTTTGAAGCCATTGTTGCAGCTATTACGTGAATCCACCTATTTTATGGTCTTCTTTTTCAAAGATAGCCTGCCCAAAGTAGGTCCAGCAAAATCTCACCATCCTTGATACAAAGGAGTATTCTGACTGCACTTCTTCTAAGTTAAATTTATTTTTGGTTTGGGTTGGTTTTTTTTATGGGGAGGGGGAGTTGGTTTTGGTATGGTGGGGTTTTTTTGTTGATTTCGTTTTTTACAGTCCATGGCATATCTAATCTTTTTCTATATCAATTCAAAGACACCAGTTTTCCTTTGGTTTTGAATTAGGTGACCTTTGTACTCTGAGCAATGGACCTGCTCCTTATCACTTTACAGCAGTCCTTGGCAGCAGAGCTGCCTGATGCAATAGGTAGTTTGGTTTCTTAATTGCTGCCTCTGTGGCTGTTGATTGTGGTTCCAAAAAAAGAAAATCTTTGACAACGTCAATCTTTTCTCTTTTTATCACAATGCTGCTTACTGGTCTCTGTTTTTTGTTTTCTTTAAGCTGAAATTACATAGAATACTTTTAAAGAAACCCTCTATAACCTAAAACTGGGTTGGTTACTGTTTTTGTTGTTGCTTATGTGTCAACAAAATTACATGCATTTAATGTGTACATATTTCATATAATAACATATGCATTTAGGATAATAAATATATATTTA
>NW_006399900.1:702169-706601 GCF_000299155.1 Elephantulus edwardii
TGTGTGTGTGTGTGTGTGTGTGTGTGTGTGTGTGTGTGTGTGTGTTGTGGGGATAAAGGATGTTAGGTACACCTATAAAGAAACGTTTTTTTCTACTAGCCATATTTCTGTTAGATTTTGATTTCTTATGATTTTTGCAGTGAGAAATATATATACATACATAAACATATAGAGTCATTCTCTTTACTGAGTGAACAACATTGTATTTGTCATACTGATTAGGTTGAATTCTTTTTACAAACACTAATAAAAAGAGCAGGAAAAGGGGAGTGTTGCTTATGAATACATAGTTCGAAGCTAATTATCTTTTCTGTCTAATTTTCAGCCATTATTTCTAGCACATTGGTTAAATTCAAAAGACACTATTCCAGTATTTGTAATTTATTTTTAATGTGGACCAGGATCTATTAAAATTTATTTTACCATTCCTATTATCACCATTGTTATTTGCAGCTAATTACCATCCATTGCTTGAAGCCAATACTTTCAAGTTTATGAAAATTCTTCTTTTTCTAGTACAAGTTTCTTTTCAAATGTAGCCAGAGAAGTGGCAGCTTGGGTTTAACAGCACACGTCATATGCACTGCACCACAAGAGCTCAAGTTTCAATCTTAGATAAATGTATTTGCCAGATACTATGATAAAGCACTATTATATCATGAGGAGTTGGAATGGACTCATAGCTGACCCTCCACTGGAGTTTTCAGAGGTAGTAAATCACATAGGAGGAGATTGCCCATCTTTCTCCCACAGAGCAGCTGTTGACGATCCAATAGACTGGAAATTATCAAACTATATCATGAATATCCTATACAAGCAAGCTATTACAGAAAATCATTCAAAAATGAAATTGTCAGAACTTCAAGCTGAATTTAAAAGAGGTCATGGCACCAGGGATATCATTGCTGATACCTTCTGGATCCTGGCTGAAAGCAGAGAATATCAGAATATCTATTTTTTTATTGTTTTATTGATTTTGCAAAAGCATTTTACTGTATGGATCACAACAAACTGGCTAGCATTGACAAGAATATGAATCCCAGAACATTTAATTGTGCTTATATGAAATCTATACCCAGAATACTAAGAAGATGTTGTCCAAATGAAACAAAGGAACACTGCATGTTTAAAGCAAGAAAGGTTTGTGTCAGGGTCTGAATCAAGGGAAGACTCATCAACAACTTGTGTCATGCAGATGACACAACTTCACTCATTGAAAGTGAGGAAGACCTGACATGCTTCTTGCAAAAGATCAAGGATTACAGCCTTCAATAAGGATTACATCTCAACATCAAGAAAACAAAGGTCCTTACCACTGGACCAATAGGTAACATCATGATAAATAGAGAGGCGATTAAAACTGTCAGGTATTTCATCTTACTTGTAGCCATAACCATTACCCTTGGTAACAGCAGACAAGAGATGAGGAGACAGATTGCTTTGGGCAAGTCTGCTGTCAGAGACCTCAAAATTGCAGAGCAATTATATCAGTTTGAAGATTAAGGTGTGCCTTGATACAGGCTATCATCTTCTCTACCACTTGCTATGCTTCTGGGAGCTGGAAAATGAATAAGAATTACAGAAGAAATCAGGTTTCCAGGGGAGCTCCGATTGCTCAGTGGTAAGTTCTGTCAACCCACAAATATGCAGTTCAGATCCATCAGCAGCTCTCTGAGAGAAAGATGGGCAGTTTCTTCCTGTGTGACTAACTGCCTTTGAGTTGTGGTACTGGAGAAGAGTAGTGGACATCCCCTGGACTGCCAAAAGAACAAAGTCTTGGGAAAAGTGCAGCCAGACTGCTCCTTTAGAGGCAAAGATGGCGAAGCTTCATCTCTCATCCTTTGGATATGTTGTTAGGATGGGCTATTCCTTGGAAAGGGATATGCTCAGAAAGGCTGAGGGTTAGCAAGAGAGATGTTGACTTTCAACAAGAGAGACTGACCCAGTGACAACAGCAATGGGCTGTGTCACATGTGTCAGAAATGATAGGATAGGACAGGATAAGACAGAGTCCAGATCTGTTGTTAATAGGGTCTCTATGAGTAATACTCAACTTGACAGCATCTAATAACAAGATACATGTAATGAATGTATGTGCAAATTCTCATAATAAAGTATCATCCTAATTATGTAAAGGATACTAAAATGCAGTATATTTCCCCCTAAAACACCTGTGACTTCACCTCATTCACAGTGGAATACTTCATGTTCAGCCAAAAAGAAAAAAGGGTGTCACGGGACAGCAAGCATGGGCCACATCACAAGCATGAACTTCATCTCTGTTCATCCTTGTTAATGCTTCCAGATCAGTTATCCTTTGCTTTCTGATAAAGTAAAACCCTACTTTTTTGTTTGTTTGTTTTCATGTTGAGATTTTTATGTATTTAAAAAAAAACAAACCTTGTCTGAAAAATTTATCTCCCTTACTTTTTCTTTTTCCTTTATTCTCAACTCTGAAAATTCTCCTTTAAACAAAGCAATAGCCATGGCAACAACAACAACAAAAACAAAAAAACAAAGGAGCATTCACAATTGAATGTATTGTGAAACCTCTCCTCTCCCATTTAATGTTCTCTTACTGCTTGCTGTAGGCTTTGAAGTAAACATGGAATAGAAATGTTCACTTATTCGATATTTATCACCTGAAACTGAGATCTTAGAAATGGAAACCCAGAGAAAGAGGAATAGCTGTAAGGAGACACTACTGATTGGAATGTGGAATGTGAGAAGCATGAATGTAGGAAAATTGGACATTGTTAAGAAAGAAATGGAACGCATAAATATTGACATAAGAGGTACTGGTGAAATGAGATGGCTTGACATGGGACATTTTGAATCATTTAGATGATCATATGATTTTACTCTGCCGGGGATGAAAAGGTGAGAAAAAATGGGGTTGGTTTCATAATAAAAAAAGTCATTTCTAGATCTATCCTGAAATACAATGTGGTGAGCGACAGGATAATATCCATACACATGCAAGAAAGTCCAGTGAGTACCACTATCATTCAAATGTATGCACCAACAACTAGAGCCAATGAGGAGGAAATAGAAGATTTCTACCAACTTTTGCAGCCAGAAATTGATCAAATATGCAATCAGGATGCATTGATAATAATGGGTGACTGGAACGCAAAGGTTAGGAACAGGGAAGAAGGATCAGTAGCTGGAAAACATGGGCTTGGTGAGAAAAATGAGGCTAGAGATAGAATGTAGAGTTCTGCACATTCAATGATTTATTCATTGCAAATACCTTTTATAAGAAACATAAATGCAGGCTATACACATGGATTTCATTTGATGGCATGCATAGGAATCAAATTTATTACATTTGTGGAAAAACTTGCTGGAGAAGCTCAATATCAGCAGTGAAAACCAGGCCAGGTGCTGATTGTGGGACAGACCACCAACTACTCATAATGCAAATTCAAGCCGAAGTTGAGGAAAATTAAATCAAATCCATGGGAACCAAGATTTGACCTTAAGGCTGTTTCACTCGAATTTCAAAACCATCTCAGGAACAGGTTTGATGACTTGAGCACCAATGAACGTAGACCAAATGAGCTCTGGGAGGATATCAAGAAAATCGTCCATGAAGAATGCAAAAGATCATAACAAATGCTGAAAAAGAAGAAAAGACCAAGATGGATGCCAGATGAGACTCTGAGTATTGCCTTAGAGCGCCGAGTATCCAAAGCTAAAGGAAGAAACCAAGAAATCAAAGAGATGAACAGAAAATTTCAAAAGGTAGCTCGGGACGACAAAGCAAGATACTATAATGAAATGTGCAGAGAGCTGGAGTCAGAAAATCAAAAGGGCCAAACTCGCTCAGCATTTCTTAAGCTGAAGGAGCTTAAAAACAAATTCAAGCCATGAGTGGCAATACTTAAGGACACCTTGGGTAGAATGTTAAATGATCCAGGAAGTATCAGGAGAAGATGGAAGGAGTACACAGAGTCACTGTATCAGAAGGAACTGGATGACACAGAAGAAGTTCATGAAATGACATATGAGCAAGAGCCAATGGTGATGAAGGAGGAAGTTCAAATTGCTCTGAAAGAATTGGCAAAAAACAAGGCTCCAGGAGTTGATGGCATACAAATTGACATATTTCAACAAACAGACACTGCCCTGGATGTGCTCACTAAGTTGTGCCAAGAAATCTGGAGGACAGCCAGCTGGCCAACTGACTGAAAAAGGTCAATATTTGTTCCCATTCCAAAGAAAAATGACCCAACAGAGTGCGAAAATTATAAAATAATATCATTAATATTACATGCAAGCAAGATTCTGCTGAAAATGATCCAAAAACGTTTGGAGCAATATGTCAACAGAGAAATGCCAGATGTGCAGGCTGGATTTAGAAGAGGGTGTGGTACTAGGGATATTACAGCTAATGTTAGATGTAACTTGGCAGAAAGCAAAGAATACC
>NW_006399900.1:707402-717556 GCF_000299155.1 Elephantulus edwardii
AAGCCAGAATGCTCCTTGGAGTCAAGGATTCTGAAGCTTTGTCTGACATACTTTGGGCATGTTGCAAGGAGGAAATGGTCCTTGGAGAGGGACATCATGTTTGGCAGAGTGGAGGGGCGGTGCAGGAGAAGAAGACCTTTGATGAGATGGATCAATTCGGTGACCAGAGTGGTGGGTATGAGTGCGTTTGAGATGGCTAGGTTGGCACAGACTAGAACGACATCTAGAGCTCTTGTATATAGGGTCGCTATGAGTAGCAAAGGACTTGATTGCACATAACAACAACAACAACATCACCTTGTTGTTGTTATTGCTGTTGTTAAGTGTCATAGAATCATATATGATCTATAGTGACCCTAAGAATGAAAGTGTTGAACACAAAACTTTCATCTTTCCTCCAAGTTCATAGAGTTTCCAGAGGCAACCTTTCTTTTCTTTTCTTTCTTTTTTTTTTTTTTTTTTGTGAATTTATCACCTTGGCTCCAAATATTTTTAAAAGATGCTGGTGCATTCCATTGTCTTGCTCACACTCAGACTGCTTAGACTTGCTGCTATCCAGGGGGTTCTGATTCATTTGGACCCTCCACTAGGTTTCCAGGGGAGCTCTGATGGCTTTGTGGTAAGGAGTTGCTCTGTCAATCCAAAAGTATGCAGTTCAGATCCATCAACAGCTCTCTGAGAGAAAGATGGGCAATTTCTTCCTGTGTGACTAACTGCCTCTGAAAACCTGCTGGAGGGCTCCGACTTGATGGTATACAACAACTACAACATCAGCTTTCTGAGACTGTAAATCACAACAGGAGGAGACTATCCATTTTTCTCACGGGGGCAGAATTAGGAGACTGACTGCCAGAGTGGTTTAATACCTTAGGATCCCCTTAAAGCACTTGCTGTATTCCACCTTAAATTATGTTTACTCATGGTTTCCCACCCCTTCCTCATGGCTGTCACAGAGCAGTATCACATAGTCTGCTTATGTCCATGGCCACAGAGTGAGAATGGTCTCTTCACCAGACAGTGAAAAAGGGATCCATGGAACTCTTGGAACAGTAAGCAAAGGTTACCAAATTTATAATTGGCTCAAGGACTCTGAGGAGAATTAAGGACAGGGTATCTAGAAGTGAGAATTCTGCAGGGATAAGTTGGGTTACGGCGTTGGTTAGGGGTCTATGAGATTCAGTTAATTACAAGGCGGTACCAGGATGATGGTCCCACAGAGCTGATTCTGACTCACAGCAAGTCTGTCGGATTCCAGTGGTTGTGAATTCTAAAAGGAGGAAACAGTTCTTTGGTTAGCAGCACACGCTATACAAACTACCCAACCTGAGCCCGCTAGGATGGCAGGAAGACAGGTTATTCAGGTAATCTATTAATAAAATTGCTTCCTCAGTCATGTCTGATGTAAGGATTTCTCGATAATTCTGGGCACCAAAACCCTCAGGCACAAACTATGAACTTCTAGTGTGTTTGACTCTACTGAAAAAGATCCTTTGGACATAGACTATGATGTCTTTCAACTTTCAGGTCTTAGAAAGAAGGAATATCTTCTTTTTTTTTTTAAAGGCCTTTTTTTGATTACAGGGTTAAGTCAGCCTTACAGATAAAAGAAAACACTTGCCAGGAAAAGCAGTTTTAAAAATTCAATATGGATTCCAGACCCATGTCTTCAAAATGGATTTAAGGTGTCTCTTTCAAATTGCTCAATTTGCACACACACCGAGCATCTCGTGACTTAAAACTCACAAGCCTGTTTTTAGGCACCATCAGTCGAGTATGACTCAAAGTGACATTATGAACAGCCATCCTCATCATCTCTGACACCCTAGAGCCCATTGCTGAAGTCACCATGTCTATCCAGCTCATTGAGGGTCTTGTTCTCCTTTGCTGACCCTCCATCTTTCCAAGCATGATTTCCCTTTCTGAGGAATAACCTTGCCTCACACTAGTGACATCATAGCAAATGTCAGATGGATCATGGTTGAGAGCCGAGAATATCGGAAAAATATCTGTGTTTCATTGACCGTGCAGACATTTGACTGTGTGGATCATAACAAACTGTGGCTAACTTTGAGAAGAACGGAAATTCTAAAACACTTGATTGCACTCATGCAAAACCTATATTTGGACCAAGAAGCAGTCACCAGAGAAGAGCAAGGAAACACTGCATGGTTCAAAATCAGAAAAGGAGCACGTCAGCGATGCATCTTGCCTCTATACCTTTTCAATCTATATGAAGAGCAAAACATTTGGGAAGTTGGGCTTTATGAGGAGGAGTGCAGCATCACAATTGGAAGAAGATTCATCAACGACCTGCAGTATGCAGATGACACAGCTTTGCTGGCCAAACATTAGGAGGGTCTGAAGCATTTGCTGTCAGTCAAAGACTTCAGTCTTCAATATAGATTGAAGCTCAAGAGACAAAAATTACCAGTAAGCCAATTAATAGCATCATGATAGATGGAAAGGAGATTGAGATTGTTAACAATTTCAGTTTTCCCAGTTCTACAGAAATCCCTCTTGGCATTGTTGTTGTTATGTGCCATCGAGTCACCTGTGACTCATAGTGACCTTATGCACATTAACTCTGAAACCTGCCCTATCCTGAACCAATCTCCTAATAGACCTAATCCCATTTCTCCAGTTACTGAATCAATCCATCTCATCTTGGGTGTTCCTCTCCTGTGCTGTCCCTCCACCTTTCCAAGCATGGTATTCCTCTCCAAGGATGGGTGCCTACTGGCCACATGCCCAAAATATATGAGACAGAGCTTCAAAATCCTTGCCTCTAGGGAGCAGTCTTGTTTTATCCTCTCCAGGGCAGAACTGTTTGTTCTCCTGGAAGTACACAGTATGTTTAACACTCTTCTCTAGCACCACAACTCAAAGACATTGAGCAATACTTATAACATCCTTAGTTATTGTCCAGCTCTTTGCAAGTAATTGCAAACATCATGGCCTGAATCCAGCACCCCTGAGTTTCCAGACTGACATCGTTGCTCTTCAGTACTCTATAGAGGTGTCTGACAGCAGACTTCCCCAATGCAATTTGTCTTTTGACTTCCTCACTGATGGTTCCAAGAATGTTGGTTATGGAACCAAGCAAGCTGAAGTTATCAACAATCTCAATCTTTTCTTCATCTATCATGAAGCTGCCAATTGGCCCAGTGGTGAGAATCTTTGTCTTCTTGATGTTGAGCTTCAATTCATACAGAAGACTACAGTCTTTTACCTTCTGCAGCAAACACCTCAAGTGCTCTTCAGTTTCAGCAAGCATTGTTGTATCATCTGTCTGCACAGGTGGTTAGTGAGTCTTCCTCCAGTCCTGATGCCACATTCCTCTTCATAAAATTCAGCCTCTTACATGATTTGTTCAGCATATAGATTGAAAAAGTATGGAGATAGAATGCATACCTGACACACACCTTTTTCTGATCCTGAACCATGCAGTGTTTCCCATGCTCTGTTCTGGTAACTGCTTCCAGGTCCAAGTATAGGTTTCGCATTCTTCTCAAGGTTAGCCACAGTTTGTTGTGATCCACAGTCAAAAACCTTTGCATAATCAGTGAAACACATAGACATTCTTCTGGTACCCTCAGTTTTTGGCCAAGATCCATCTAACGTTGGCTATGATGTCCTTATTACCAAGGCCTCGTATAAACCCTGGCAGATCTCTGCTAATGTACTGTTCCACTCATTTCTGGATCATCTTCAGCAGGACCTTGCTTGCTTGTGATATTACTGATATTGTTTGATAATTTTCACACTGTTGGGTCACCTTTTTTTGAAATAGAAATAAATACTGATCTCCTAAAGTCAGTTAGTCAGTGAGTTGTCCTCTAGATTTCTTGGCATAACCTGATGAGCACATCCAGGGTAGCACTCTTGGCTGAAATAAAAATTGATATTCCATCAATTCCTAGGGCCTTGTTTTTTGCCACTTCCTTCAAAGCAGCTTGAACTTTCTTTTTCATCACCATATTCTTGATCATATGTTAATACATGAAATTATTCTGTGTCAGCCAATTCTCTTTGGTATAGTCCCTCTGTGTCCTCCTTCTATCTTCTTTTGATGTTTCCTTGGTCATTCAACATTCTCTCTTCAGCGACCTTAAGTATTGTAATTCAAAGCTTGAATTTGTTCTTCAGTTCCTTCAGCTTAAGAAATGCCAAGCAAGTTCATCTCTTTTGACTCTCTGGCTCCAGCTGCTTGCACATTTCATTATAATACTTTGCTTTGTCTTCTCGTGCTGCCTTTTGAAATCTTCTGGTCAGCTCCTTAATTTCTTCCCTTTGCTTTGGACTTTTGGCATTCTTATGAAGTATTCAGAGTCTCTTTTGACATCCATCTTGGGCTTTTCTTTCTCCTCTATCTTTGTAATGACTTTTTGCTTTCTTCATAAATTCTTGATATCCTCCCACAGCTCATCTGGTCTTCGCCCATCAGTGCTCAAGGCTTCAAGTCTGTTCCTGAGATAGTCTTTAAATTCTGGTGGGATAGATGTGAGGTCAAATTTTGATTCTTGTGGATTTGATTTTATTTTCTTTAGCTTCAGTTTGAACTTGCGTATGAGCAGTTGATGATGGTCTGTTCCACAATCAGTACCTGGTTTAGTTTTCACAGCTGATATTGAGCTTCTCTAGTGATTCTTTCCACAGATATAGCCAATCTGATTCCTGTGTAGACCATCAGGTGAAATCCATGTGTAGTATTGTCATTTATATCTCTTACAAAAGATGTTTGCCATGAATAGGTCATTAACTGTACAAGAGTGAAGTTAAGGACATGCCACTGAACAATCAGAGAGAGTAGAGAGTTGAGGATCCGGGCCACACCACTCTGCGTACCCATGACAGTAGGCAAAAGAAACATTGCTTACATTGTTGTCCCTCATCTCTTTCTACTGAAGACCAAGAGGACAACAGAGTTTAGGAGAGAAGATGTCATCAGGATGACACACCACCCATGATGTTCATAAATACTAATATCACATGGGATTGGAGAGGTAGTGGGTAGATGGAGGTGGGTGGAGGCCCGAACCATCAAACCAGGATTGGCTAGGGGAAGGGGGTGCTAGGTATTGGAGTTTCAAGGAGAGGGTGCTGAGCTGGATGCTAGCAGAGCAGGAGTGGGGGTGGGAATAAGAAACAGCCACCTAATGTGGTGGCAGGTGGGATCAACAGTTGATTGGTTACCTGAATAATGAGAAAGGTCTTTCATCTGCTCTTTTGGGTAAAATTCTTGTCTGTCAAATATTGCATTAGAGTCGAGCATCCAAGATAAGAGACTAGAGAAAAGGATTGGTCATCCACTTCTGAAATAACCCTCAGAAAACCCTATGTACAATAGAGCACATTCAGAGTAGACTAGCAGATATGTCACCAGATGCAGAACCTTCTCACTGGGAATCACAAAGAAGAAGGAAGAGTTGCAAACAGACTCTACTGATTGGAACGAGGAATGCGAGAAGTATAAATGTAGGAAGATTGGAGATGGTTAAGGAAGAAATGAAATGCATAAATATTGACATACTAGGCATTGGCAAAATGAAATGGGTTGGTGTGTGACATTTTGAATCAGATAATCCTATGATCTATTACATGGGAGATGAAAAGGTGAGGTAAATAGAGTCACTATTATAGTTAAAAAGACAATTTATAGATCCATCTTGAAATAGAATGTTGTGATTGACAGGATAATTTCCATATAAGTACAAGGACAACCTGTTGACACCACAAAATTCTGCTGAAGATGATCCAGAAATGACTGGGACATCAGAAGAGAACTTCCAGATGTGCAGGCTGGGTTTAGAAGAGGCCATGGCACTGGGGACAACATAGACAACGTTAGTTGGATCTTGGCCAAAAGCAGAGAATATCAGAAGAATGTCTATCTGTGTTTCACTGACTATGCAAAGGCTTTTGACTGTGTGGATCACAACAAACTGTGGCTAACCCTGAGAAGAATGGGGATCCCAGAATACTTAACCGTGCTTATGCGAAACCTATAGTTGGACCAGGAAGCAGTTGCCAGAACAGAGCAGGAAAACACTGCATGGTTCAGGAAAAGGTTCAGAAAAGGTGTGTCAGGTATGCATTCTATCTCCATACCTTTTCAAACTATATGCAGAACGGATCATTAACGATCTAGTCATACTCAACTTGACAGCAACTAACAACATAGGCTTGCTGAATAGATTCAATAAACATATTGAATGAGTATGTGATGTATATGACGTGCCTACTAGGTGAGACAGAAATTATTTGAAATATACACTGTTCCTATGTCCCACTTATTTCCTAATAGCAAGTTGAGTGCACTGAACTGGAAATTAAATTGCAATATGTTCAAAAGTAGATCTATCATTTTTCTCTACATGCATGGTATTTTGGGGTTCAGCCAAGGTCTACCTTAAACTCATGGATCATTAGGACACTTTTTTACATATCATTAAAATTTACATATAGTCTTATTTTTTTACATGTTAAAACTGGGGAGATGAAAAAAATCTCCTTTTACTCCTTAGATTTTGTTTTGATTTTATAAACAATAATACTTTGCAGTGTTTTATAATGAAATTGTAAACAGGAAGTTAGGTTCCCTTTTGGAAAATTCCACAAAAACTGAGTGATGACTTTAGTTACATTTCTCATATTGTGTTAACATTCTTAGTGTGTTACGGTTATTACATTTCCAATATTTCTAATTCTCTGCCTCTTAACTTTCCATCTTTGCATGAGAAATAAATGTTGATCTTGAGGACTCACACTATTTTGGGGTTTAATAGAACAATTACCTAGCAAGTTCAAATAATATTTATACTTTGTATATTTTTGCATGTCGTTTTGCTTTTCTGTTAAAAAGTATTTCAGGTGTTTCATCTGGTTTGAGGTTTGAAGATCATTTCAGGGGAATTGTTTGAGGGAACCTTCTTCACTCAGTTGTTGTTGTTGTTATGTGCCATCAAGTCGTTTGCGACTCATAGCCACCCTATGCACAACAGCCCTAAGCCCTGCTCTATCCTGCACCAATCGCACTGCCTCTGACATGCCATTCCGATTACCCCAGTCACTGAATCAATCCATCTCATAGAGGGTCTTCCCCTCCTGCGCTGTCCCTCCACCCTCCCAAGCATGATGTCCCTCTCCAAGGACCCGTCCCTCCTGGCAACATGTCCAAAGTATGTCAGACGAAGCCCCAGAATCCTTGCCTCCAAGGAGTAGCTTGGTTTAATCCTCTCCAAGATGAATCTGTTTGTTTTCCTGGCAGCCCATGGTACATTCAGTACTCTTCTCCAGCACCACAGCTCAAAAGCATCCACTCTCCTTCTGTCCTCCCTAGTCATTGTCCAACTCTCTGATGCATAACAAGCGATTGCAAAGACCATGGCCTGTATCAGGCGCACCTTAGTCTCCAGAGAGACACCGTTGCTCCTGAGTACTTTAGAAAGGTCCCTAACAGCAGACTTTCCCATCGCGATACACTTTTTGATTTCCTGACTGCTGGTGCCAAGAGTGTTGACTGTGGAGCCGAGCAAACTGAAGCTGTGAACAATCTCAATCTCTTCGCCATCCATCCTGACACTGCTAATTGGTCCAGTGGTGAGAATCTTTGTCTTCTTGACATTGAACCTCAGTCCATACTGAAGGCTGCAGTCCTTGACCCTTCACAGCAAGTGCATGAGGTCCTCCTCAGTTTCAGCAAGCAGGGTTGTGTCATCTGCATAACGCAGATTGTTAATAGATCTTCCACCAATCCTGATGCCACAATTCTCCTCATAGAGCCCAGCCTCCCGGGTAATCTGCTCTGTATACATGTTGAAAAGGTTTGGAGACAGGATGCATCCCTGGCGTACACCCTTCCCAATTTTGAACCATGCAGTGTTACCCTGCTCTGTTCTGACGACTGCCTCTTGGTCCAAGTATAGGTTTCATATTAGCACAATTAAATGTTCTGGGATTCCCATTCTTCTCAGAGTCAGCCACAGTTTGTTATGATCCACACAGTCAAATACCTTTGCATAATCAATGAAACACAGATAGACATTCTTCTGGTATTCTCTGCTTTCAGCTAAGATCCATCTAACATCAGCAACAATATCCCTAGTACCACGACCCCTTCTAAACCCAGCCTGGACTTCCGGCAGTTCTCTGCTGATGTGCTGTTCTAATCGTTTTTGGATAATCTTCAGTAGAATCTTGCTTGCATGTGAAATCAATGACACCGATCTGTAGTTTCCACACTCAGCTGGGCCACCTTTCTTTGGAATGGGAACAAATATAGATCTCATGGAGGCTTTCACTGAATCAGAGCCCACTCAACAGAACCTAACAAGAATGATTATACCTATTGATTGAGGTGTCCCACGAGGCTTGGGTCCCATGTCATCAAATACAGAAAAAATCCTCAATCTTGCAATGAAATCTATTTCTTAAAATTTAACATTCTTTTCAGTGAATGAAGAAAAGACATCAATATCCACCCTCTCTACCGCTGGGTTTTGCTTCTGATTATTTGCTCACGTAGTACCAGTATCAGTTGCTATGCAGTTATTTCAACTCAGGTTGACTCCAGAGTAAGTCTACCCATTAAGATTTTTAATGGCTCTTACTATTTGGAAACAAGCCTTTCTTTCAAGGTGCCTGGGGGGGGGGGGGAAATGAACTCAAACCTACTCGTTGGTAGTCCAGAGCTTGGTAATTGCCATTTATTCACACTTTACTACACATTGAGTACTTCTGCCACTTTCACTTTTTCTTCATAATCTCACAGATGCTAGACTACTTTTCTGATAAGAATTTGTTTTCAAATTATCATCATAACTTTACAAGGTAAGTATTATGAACACAGATGATAATTATGCCACAGATGAGTACTAAGGCTTAAAGATACTATAGAACTTTCCACTCTGGTTATTATGGGACATTTGGATTTTTTAATAGGTTTTTGCTTTCCTTAAACAACGTGTCTTTCCACGACAATGTACTTAGTCCCAGATAAATTAAGTTGAAAGGAAGCATGTTTTTCTAGGGTGAGACTCATACTCAGAGAACCATTTAGTGCCTGTAGCTACATGTTTTATAGGTCTAGTCCACCCACTAATAAATACATACCAAGGATGATGCTCCACTCCAATTAAGCCTGCCATGGTAAACAGCTCTCCATTCTCAGAGAAGCAGGAAAACATTCAGCTTTTCATTATCTCTGGAAATATTTCCATCTTTTCCATTCTTCATGCCAATACCCACATTCCCTCCTTCGTCCTTACTTAAATATATGCTTAAAGCATTTTCAAGGCTCTCTAGTCTTCATTTTAGATTTCTCTAATCTTCATTTAATTAGATTCTCCACCTCCAAATTATCCATGAATAAAAACAATAGATGTTACTAAGCTTAAGAATCATTTGCAGACAAGGTTCAACTACTTTTGCCCCGCTGCATCCCCCATTCCTTTGTTGTAGAAAACACGCTTCAGTTAAATCGGTTCTAGGGAACTCACAAACATTCTTTGATCTTTGTGCCATTGTGTCTTTTTGTCTTCACCTGTCTGTGCAGGTGAATTTATCTTTTAACCCAAACTCTCAAAGCATCCTCCTTGAACACGCCAGCCAGCAGTACCTCCTTAAGAGTGTAATTAAAGGTCAGCTCCTGCGTGGTCTCTTACACTCTGTTCAAGGAGAGGGTTGTGAAGTTTGTTCAAGGAGAAGGTTGTGAACAATCAGTGTTGTGAAGGGGTCTCAAAGCTTTACCTGAACATGCCCTGCAGCACAGCCTCTCTGCTAAAGTAGATGTTCAATAAATGCTTAATACGGCAATCGATAAGTAAATCAAAGAAGCAAACTGCACTTTTTTGCGTGCCAAGGGCGAAAGTGACTAAGACGGGGAGCCAGCGACCCGCACCTCGCCTTCTGCTCTTCCACGTATCGGTTTCTTCCACACTCTAGGTCGCCTAAGCCCCAGAGAAGCGGACACTGCGCATGCCCGGTGTCCAAGGCCGCCTCCGGGCGCGCCGGCCGAGCGGCCCCTAGCCCCGCCCCTTGCTGTGCGCGCGCGCGCGCCCCCGCTGAGCGTGCCCTGCGTGCCGATGCCCGCTAGCCCCGCCGGGCGCTGGATCCCCGAGTGCCCGGGCCGGGGCTTGAGCGGGCACCAGGCCGGG
>NW_006399900.1:717783-784463 GCF_000299155.1 Elephantulus edwardii
CGGGCTCGCGATCGAGGGGCTCCGCCCGCGCCAGCAGGCTTCCCGTGCAGGGTCCAGACGGAAAGCGCTGGGCTTGCGCTGGGTTCCCGACGCCGCGGGCTAAGGGGGCTGGTGGGCTGCTGGCCAGAGGCTCCCGAGAGGGCGATCTGGGCGGTGCGTGTGCGCACGTCGGGTGCGGGACACCCCGAAGGTGGCAGGGGTCCAGAAGCGGGTCGCGCGGTCAGGCCGCCTTGGCACCCGGCAGGTGGACCTAGCCGCACCCCTTCCGCGGGGTAGGAGGGGATGGTGGGAAACTGCAGCAAACTTCCCCCAAGAAACTTCAATGGGGCTCTCCTGGCTGGACGCTGTGGTCGGGGTGAGGGCTGCAGGGTCCGACGCCAGGGCTTGTCCACCCTGGACCCCGAAGGACCCCACAGGCTGGTGAGAGTGGGTCAGCTCGGAGGTCGCGCTCTTTCTGCCTGTGAAGCATGTCCTCCAGCATCTACGTGGCCTTCGTGGCTCTGTCATTCTGAAAATGGATGTAGAAGTTTTGTGTCCTGATGGGATGAATGCTTGCTTTCTTGGGGAGAAAAGTCTTAAACTAGGGCTGATCTTTTCAGGGCAGAGAAAGTATTGTGGGGGCACCCAGAGGAATCCTGTTTATGCAAGGACTCATTGTCCTGTGTGTACTTGGAGAAAGCCAGCTAATTCTATTATTATCCTTAAAAAGACAAAGGAAGATAATCGTGCTTTTCACTTTATGATTTTTAAACTCCCCGCCACCTCGCCAGATCGTGGAATTCAGTAGTTTCCAAACTTGGCTGCACAAGACTCATTGGGGAGCTTTTAAAAAAACGTCCAATGCCCGAACCGCATCTCAGACCGACTAAATCACAGGGACTTTTTTTTTTTTTTTTTTTAAAATCAAGATCTCCAGTGTAACGGAGTAAAATGTGCAACGGGGAGTGAGAGCCCCAGGCAGACTTTTTAATTTTTTTTTTTTCCCCCAAAAAAGGCAAGACTTTTAGTTTGATGATGTAACTCCATTTTCATTTTTTTTCCGTAAACCAGAACTCACAAAGCGTGGTTTGTTTCCCACCAGAGAGAGATGGAATCATCTCTAACCCTTTAAACTTTAGCTGAAATGATCGAGCTCCCAGCAGTGTTTAAATGGTGTTCAGGTCCCCAGCCTCTCTCTTTGAACCCTCACCCAGCCCCCTTCCCTTAATTCTTTCTGCTTCACGGATTCCTCCTCCCCCAAACTTTATTGACTTTAGAGACTTTCGGGGGTGGTGGTGGAGGGGTTCTCCTAGCAACCAGCGAAAGTGGGCGGACCCTCTTTACGGTTGGTTTTCTAAATAGAACCCTTTCCTGATGACTTTAAATCACGTGTTTCAGTACTTGGCCTCAGTACAGGTGAGGCTGATCTCATTCTGTGCCGAGCTTGCTTTTTAAGGTAATTGTAGGATGATTTATTAATGCAACTGTATAGTGTAATACTGTTGAGATCTGAGTAGTTTGTCCCTAAATAGTCATTATTTCCTAGTCCCTGCACCAAGAACTCGTTGAAGTTTCAAAATAAGGTGAAAAACTAGCTTTTGTGCAGTTTTCCTTTGGGGCAAGCAAGGTTAAAAGTTGTAAGTAGCCTTTCTTCTGGGTCTAAGATACATACAGAAATTTGGGGAGAAAAAAGTATTACCCTTCAACAGCCCTGCCAGAAAAGCTTTATTTATGGCTGCAGTGTTACCAGCTTTTAAATTGTTTGAGTCCTAGAAAGTACCTTGCCAGCGTTCCTTAGAAAAAGTTAAACCACTTGTAATGCTATACTTTAAAATGACAAAAGAAAAGATACGTGATAGTTTAGCAACGTGCCCACTTCCTCCCCGCTCAACACATGCATTCAAACATCAGTTTTAGACATTGTTCATTCTTCTGTGCTCACAACAGGTCACTGTAGCCATTGTATTTCCCTTTACCTTCCAGGGAGCTGTTCTGTATAAAACAACGTGTCATTTAAATGTCTTGGGCTTTTAAAAAAATTCTTTCAAATTTTGCTGTGTAAGCAATAGTCAAAAGTCACTTCCAAAATACAGTTAATTCTGAACATGAATTAAGAGTTGAGGACATTTTCTTTTACTGCTATCCCATATGTTTTGTGCTAGTTAAATTGCGGTAAGTGGAGGTTAGCAAGCAAATATTTTAAGGCTAATTCTTATTTCACTCTGAGAAGGAATAAAGTTTTGGAAAACTTTGCCATTTGATGGGCTTTATACTTGGACTGCTTATGTGGTTACCTCTTACTTGATCTTCCCTTTTTCCACCTGCTTGTGAAAATTTTAATGTTAAAGCCTTCTTATCTTACTGTGTCTTAAACTAGTCACTCAGTAACAGATTGCTTGAAAGTGCCTTTTATGTGTAATTTTTGATAAGTTCCTTTTGCTTGCCTAATTAAACTATAGTTGCTAATTTCTGTTGGTGCTATTAAACATTTTAAAGAAAATATTAGTTATCACTTTTGGCATTTGGGGAATTGCTAAAGCAAAAACCCAACATGGTATTTTCTAGAGACGTGTAATTGTTAATATAGTGAGGTATTTTTATTTTCTGTGTGCATATGTAATTTTTTTGTGCATGTGTATTTTGGAACAAAGTATTTTTTAATAATATGCTTTCATTTAATAGATCTACATTTTCCCATGCCTTCAAATGCTTGAAAATGGGATTTTTTTTTTAAATGATGGCTATGCCATAGCTTATTGAGTGAGTTTTTGATTGAAGTCCCATTTCCATTTTTAATAGTTAGGAATTGTAGAATTTTTATTTTTCCATCCATTGCCTTAGACCTGACCACATGGACAGGTGGGAACATGTAAGGAAAATGACTCTCTGAGGCTCCACCCTCACCCCTTGCTTCCCCAGCAGCAGGTCTGCCACTGTTTTAACTTCAGAGGACACCTTGCTCACCTTCATCAGCATCTTCAACATCATCAACAGCTGGAAGACTGACAGAAGAGACAGAGAGAGCTAGTTGACCAGACTGTCCTCACAGCCAGAGCCCTTGAGATGGGAACCTCGACACCAGGAAGGAAACAGCAGCAGAGAAAGGAGGGTTCATCCTTTGGGACCAGGGCTGTCTTAACTGTAGACTGAGAAGCCACTTGGATTAATTGAGGGACTGTTTCTTGCTGTTGACTGAGAAGTTTCCAGAACTAGTTGAGTGCTTGTGTCTTGCTGTTAACCTGGCTTGGAACCTATTTACCGAATCTGGATGTTCACTGTGTGTTACTTATCTTTTGCTTCCTCCCTTTCTTCTGCCCTTCCACCCACCCCCGACTGTTTTCCCTTATAAATCCCACACCTCTTGAGTAAAACGTCTTGTAAAGTCTCTGCAGTCATTTGTAGTGACTATCACATGCAGTAATTAGTTGAAGTAGGTGCAGCAGCAGTTGGAAGGCCATGTCTGGCCTCGCAGGGATCAGTTTGATCCTGTGGGTGTTGGTGGGGGCAGTTTCTCTTTGTGCAATTAGTAGAGGTTGGACTTTGCCATCCCCATGTCACCGTTACTCTAATAGAAAATCCTTCTTGGGCATTTTCTAGCTGTTGGTAGGCTTTTGAGTCGGTTCTGACTCAGCGACTCTTTACAGCAGACGAAGCCCGGTTGGCCCAGTGTCATCCTTACAATCACTGTCCTTGTGTCAATCCATCTCATTGAAAATCTTTTTCACCGACCCTGAACTTTACCAGGCATGCTGGCTTTCTTCAGGGCCTGGCCTCTTTCTTCTGATAACATGCCCAAAGCGTAGCAGATGCAACCTTGCTATCCTTGTTTCTAAGGAGCATTCTGGTTACATTTTAGGATAAATTTTTCAGTTCTTTGGGCAGTCCATGGTATACTCATTGTTCTTGACCATAAACACAAACCATTCTAGCTAAGTAGCCCAAATTACCCATTTAGTTGCATTTTCTTTATCTGTAAAATGGAAATAATAAAAGTGTCTGAAATAATGGTGTTTGGGAAAGATAGAATGAACTAAATGTCCCCAGTTGCTGTGGGGTGTATAAAAGATGAAAGACTAAGAATATGAGAGCCTGGGTAGATGCTATTTGTTGTATTCAAAAGAACAACTCAAGGAAATGAAAGCATAAGAAGGTTTATTCTGAATAGTGCACCGTGTGTATAGGGAGACCACAGCAGATGGCTCAAAGTAAGTCAGTTAGAACTAGTTGCTAGGTGACAACATAGAGTCAGCTCCAACTCACAAGGGCCCTGCGTACACCAGGATGGAACCCTGCCCTATTCTGCATCATCTTCCCAATCTGCTGTGCTTTAAGTAGTAGAATAATAGAAAAATGACAAGTTGGCACATGTCTGTCTGCTCCAACTTGTGGATTTTTGTTGCAGTCTCCTCTCCAGTTCAGAAGAATCTCTCTGCTGTCAATTGAGTGGGGTTTTGAGGAAGTGTGCAATCTCTTGTGTTTGTTAAATCTGCTGTTTGACCTGGAAGCCTTTGCAGATAGATGAATCCTTAGAACTGAAAAAACAAACAAACAAACAAACAAACCCAAACATCTGATTGAGTAGCATCTTGACAAGGAATGCCATTGATAGAGTAGTCTTCTTTTCTCTTGTTGTGGACCATCAGGTTGGGAGCAACTCATAGCTGATTGGCTGGCAAGTTTTCAGAGATGCTATCAAATCAGCTCTGACCCACAGTGACTCTGGCCAGCAGAATGAAGCCTTGTCCACCCTCGGCCATCACAGTCTCTGGTGGGCTTAAACCTGCTGTTGCAGTGTCCCATCTCCTTAAGAGTTTTCCTGTTTTTCACTGAGCCTCTGCCTTTTTTTTTTTTATGTCTCTCTAAAAATATGCCCAGAGTATGTAAGAGTCTCATCATCTTTGCTTGATTCTAGACAAATTTGCTTATTTTCTTATACAAGCTGCTTTATGAGCAACAATGTAAAAGCATAGATCTTTTGATTTTATTTATTGTCCAGTTTTTCTGTTCATATGAAGCAATTGACTTAAGTTAGGTACAGCTTAGACTTTAGGGTTACATCCTTGCTCTTTATAAGTTAAAGTGATTCATTGTAGTAGATTGCCCATTGCAGTAAGCCATTTTATTTCTTGAAGCTGCATTTTTGGGATATACAAATCAATCTATTGTGACATTTTGGGTCTCTTGGTCCAAGTCAGTGTCCGGTCAGTAATCCTCTAAAAGTCTGATAATTTCCTTTCCCCCAATGAACAATTGGGAAAGATAGAAAAAAATTAACAGTAATATATGTTTTTATAGGGAAGTAGAGCCCTTTTTCAAGAGGAGCTGTCTCTCCTTCAGTCAAGGGGTTGTAGATTTGTAAGCTGGCTAATAGGATTTTGAAGCACATACTCTGGGCATGTGGCCAGGAGGGACTGATCCTTGGAGAAGGACTTCATGCTCAGGAAGATGGAGGGACAGCATAGGAGAGGAAAACCCCGGATGAGATGGATTGATACAGTGACTGGGGCAGTGAGGGTTAAGTGTGTAGGGATCAGTGAGACTGGCTCAGGACAGGGAAAACTTCAGAGCTGCTGTTCATAGGGTCACTGTGGGCTGCTTGACGGCACATCCAACAACAACAACACTAAGTCTGAAAATTTATTGAACTGTTGTTCATCTGACCTAGAATTCTTCCACTTGTACAGGTCAAGTAAATATTTAGTAGATTTCCCGTCTGTTTCACTCACGTTATTAAGTAATCAGTGACATAAATCTGTATGAGTCAGACTATTCTTCCTTAGCGAGATGCATTGACCCAGTGACTTCAGCATGGGCTCAAGCATGTCTGAGATGGTGGGAATGGCACAGGATAGGGCAGGGTTCAGATCTGTTCATAAAATTGCAATGAATCTTAACAACATCAACAACAATGTTCTGATTATGGCTTTGATTCTGCTGTCCATTATGGTAACCATGTCCGCCTTGTAATTGAGTTCTGCACCTTGGCAGCTTCCACAGTGGGGACCAGTCTGCCTCTTTGTAGTTCGGTATTTTGTTTTAATTAGGGCAATCCCATTTTCAAGTCTGAGTTAACATAAAAAAAGGCAATGATAGCATCTTTAAAGAACTCTGGGGTTCCTTTCACACATTTGTTCCTCACCCTTGAGGTAGGAGTTGTGTCCTTTGGACAACCCCAGCTGTGGGTCTGTGGATTCAACCTGGTAAAGTCCTTCCTACATGTCAGTTTTCCTGTGCCTTTGGGTACCTTCTACAGTGTACCATTGGCAGATCTGGTACTCCAGCATGACTTAGGGTAGAGCCCCACATGATACATACCTCAGTGAACCAGTCAAATGGATGGTTTGATCCTTTGTTAACCTCTTGAGCCAAAATATTGAATGAAGAATCTCTGTTTCCCAAATCAGTAAATTTAAGAAATTTGAATGGTGGTGGTGGTGGTGGTTAGATATCATCGGGCCGAGTATGACTCATAGTGACGCAGTGACCTAAAGATCTGAACCCTGTTCTGTCCTGTGCGTGCTGACACACAAGAGCCCATGCCGCAGTCACTGCATCAGTCCACCTGGCCGAGGGTCCTCCTCTCCTTTGCTGACCCTCCACCCTTCCCAGAATCCTGTCCTTCTCTAAGAAATAGCCCCTCCAAGCAGCATGTCAAAGTCTGTGAGGTGAAGCCTCATCATTCTTGACACCAAAAAGCACTCTGACTCTACCCTCTCCAAGACATACTTGTTTGTTCTTTTGGCTGCCCATAGGATATTCACTGCTCTTCTCCAACACCACAGCTCAAAGGAATCAATTCTTCTGTCATCCTTATTCACTGTCCAGCTCTTAGATGCATAGCAAGTGATCAAATGCACCTTAGTCCTCAAAGTGACATCAATACTCCTCAATAATTTGAAGAGGTTCGTAACTGCAGATTTCCCCAGCAAAATGTGTCTCCTTACTTCCTGACTGCTGGTACCAAGCATGTTAATTGTGGATATAAACAAGATGAAACTGTTGACAGTTTCAGTGACTTCTCCATCCATTATTATGTTCCAGTGGTAAGAATCTTTATTTTCTTGACACTGATACTCAATCCATACCAAAGGCTGTATTCCTTGATCTTCTGCAACACTAGTTTCAAGTTCTACTCACTTTCAGAAGCAAGGTTGTGTGACCTGCGTAATGCAGGATATTGATGAGTCTTCCTCCAATCCTGATGCCACACTCCTCTTCATAGAGTCCCATTTTCTTGAATAATTTGTTCAGCATACAGATTAAGTAAGTATGAAGACAGAATACAACCTTGCCACTCTCCCTTCTCAGTTTTAAACCATGTAGGGATCCTCTGCTCTATTCATGCAAGAACCTCTTAGTCCAGGCATAGGTTTTTCATGCACACAATTCAGTGCTCTGGGATGCCTGGTCTTCTCAATGACAACCACAGTTTGTTATGATCCACACAGTCAAATGCCTTTGCATAGTCAGTAAAGCACAAATAGGCATGTTTTTGGTATTCTTTACTTTTAGCCAGGATCCATCTGACAGCAGCATTGATACCCCTGGTGCCACAGCATCTTCTAAACTCTGCTTCAACTTCTGGCAGTTCCCTATCTGTGTATTATTCCAGCCATTTTTGAATGATCTTCAGTAGTATTTTGTTTGCATGTGATATTAATGATACTGTTTGATAGTTTCCACATTCAATTGGATCACCTTTCTTGGTATGGGAACATATATGGACCTCTTCCAATCTGTTGCCAGGCATCTTTTTTTTTTTTTTTGTCCTCCGAATTTCCTAGCATAGGCTGGTGAGTGCATCCAAGGCTGCATCTGGAGCCAAAGAGGAAGAAGTTGAGAATTTTTACCAAATTTTGGTCTGAAATTGACCAAACATATAGTCAGGATGTGTTAATGGTAGTTGGTGACTGGAATGTCAAAGTGGGAGACAGTGAAGAAGGGATAGTAGTTGTAAAAAAAAGACACAAATGATGACTTTACATGTGTATCTCAACTAATGGACTGCTTAAGAATCAGATTGAGTACATTTGTGGAAGAAATTGTTAGAGAAGTTTAGTATGGCAGTCAAAACTAGACCAGGATTGTGGATCACACCATCAGTTACTCACATGCAAGGTCAAATTGAGGCTGAAGAAAATGAAAAATAAGTCCACAGTAACTAAGGTAATGATCTCAAATAAATTCCATTTGAATTTCAAGATCATCTTAGGAATAGATTTGAGGCATTGAATACCAGTGATCAAAGACCAGATGAGTTATGGGATATCATCCATGAAGAAAGCAAAAGACCATTAAGAAACAGAGGAGAAAGAAAAAAATTAAAATGGATGTTTGAAGAGACTCTAAAAATTGCACTGGAGCATTGAGAAGCCCAAACAAAAGGAAAACATGCTGAAGTAAAAAAGCTGAACAGAAGATTTCAAAGGACAGCTTGGGAGGACAAAGCAAAGTATTACACTGAAATTTGAGATTAAAAAGGGAAGAACTTGCTCTGCATTTCTGAAGCTGAGAGAACAGAAAAACAAATTTTAGCCTCGAATTGCAATATTGAAAGATGCTATGGGCAGTATATTGAATTACCCAGAAGGATTGAAAGAAGATGGAACACACACAGAATCTCTGTACCAGAAATAACTGATTGATGCAGTAAAATTTCAGGGAGTACCGTATGAACAGGAGGCAAAGGTAGTGAAGGAGGAAGTAGAAGCTGCATTTGAAGACATTGGCAAAAAAATAAAGACCCAGGAATCAATGGGGTACCTAATTTGAATGGTACAAAACAATACATCTAGACTGGCCTTGCACTGTTATCCCACTCCCTTAATAAACTTGGCCAGTGCATATTCTCCGGGTCTCTCTCTCTCTCCCCCCCTCCCTTTCTCTCCCTCCCTACCTCTCTCTCTCCCTTTCTCTTTCTCTCCTCCCTCCCTCCCTCTCTCTCCCCTTCCCCCTCCCCCTCCTTTCTCCCCTCTCCCCTCTCTCTTTTTCTTTCTGTGTGTGTGTATTTCTGTAGTCAGTGCAGGCCATACTTTTGAGGAGACTTCCCCTGTACTGGATCAGTGCTAATCAGTTCATTATGTAATTGAACCCTGCATTGTTAACATCACAGAGGTTAGGAATCACAGCACATAATTTTATTACACTGAAAACTATAGTCAAGTGACACATAGTATTAACCAGCACAATAATCTGTAATTTCCAAGTTCTGTTAGATCACCTTTTGTTGGAATGGCCACAAATGCCATTGTAGTTGATTGGCCAGGCAATTGTCTTCCAAATTTCTTGGCATAGATAAGTAACCCATACCATCATTGCATCCATCTGCTGAAATATTTCAAATGATGCTTTGTCTAAGAGCCTTGATTTTCACTAATGCTTTCAGTGTATCCTGGTTTTCTGTGCAACTCCTGGAATGGAGCTTTCTTTGTGACAGCTAATTTTTGTGACACAATGCCTTCCATCTTTGGTGGTTCTTTCATCATTCAAGATTTTGCTCAAAACATTTTCATCACTGTAACTTAATGGTGGAGTTAGTTTTTCATTCTTTTAGCTTGAGAAATGCCCAACATGTTGTTTCCTAACTCCAGGTCTTTGCACATTTTATTATAAGTTTTTTATTTGTCTTTTTGGTCTTTACCCAATCTACAAATAGGTTTCTCTTGGAGTTGTATATAAACATTGGTTTTCTTTTTCTTTCATGTAGTAATTAGAAGGTAAACTATTTTTTTAACTGTGTTTTTTTGTTAATTGCCATCAAGTTGATTGAATGGATGAAAACCATTGTATGTAGAGGATTTTCAAGACTGCGACCTTCTAGAAGGATATAGCCAGCCAGTGCTACCTTCCCAGGCACTTCAGCATGTAGCTTTCTGCTTGACTGAGCCACCAGGGCCTTTATTTTTAATTTACTGATTGATGTTGGTGAGCTGTGCAAACGTTCTATATTTTTCCGACCAGTCAAGAACAAGGAAAACGGAGCCCTTTTTGCTTCCTTCCCTTCTATGGTCCACATGGACTTAAGTCTACCACTTTCTTTTGACAAGCTTTCCTTATCCTACCTTTTTAAAAACAAAACAAACAAAAACCACCAACTGAAACTTGGCATATAAACTATTAAATTTAATTATGCACAGTCAAGAAACTGAGGAGGACTTGAAGCATTTGCTGCAGAAGGTCAAGGACTATGTGCAGTCTTCAGTATGGATTGCATCTCAACATCAAGAAAACAGATTCTTACCACTGGGCCAATTGGCAACATTATGGTGGATGGAGAAGAAATTGAAGTTGTTAACAATTTCAGCTTGCTGGGTACCACAATCAACAATCTTGACTCCAGCAGTCTGGACATCCAAAGATGATTTGCTTTGGGAAAGTCTGCTGTCAGGGACCTCTCCGGAGTACTAAGGCACAATGATGTCAGTCTAGAAACTAAAGCGTGCCTGATCCAAGCCAAGTTGTGTTGTGTACTTTAGAGTCGGAACTGATGCATTGCTGACCACCCTTCAAGTTAATCAGAGAGAGGATATTCCCATTTTTTCCCCCACAGAGCAGCTGGTGGTCTTGAACCATGTGCCTTTGGGATTACAGCGTGGCTTCTTGCACTGGGCCACCAGAGCTCTCTGATCCAAGCCATAGTCATCTCAGGTTTTTTGCTATGCATCTGAAAGCTGGGCAGTGACTAATGTTGACAGAAGAGTCAATGCCTTTGAGTTGTGGTCCAGAGAATAGTACTGAGCATACCATGGAGTGCCAAAAAAGCAAGCAGGTATGTCCTGGAAAGGGTGAAACCAAGTTGCTTCTTAGAGGCAAGGATTGTGAAATTCTGTCTCACTTACTTTGGCATGTTGCCAGGAGGGACCAGTCCTGGAAGAAGAATATCATGCAGAAGTCATTCAGAGCCTCAGAAAGGCACATACTCTTGGACACTAAATCTACAAAGTCTAAGTGTCTTAGTCCTTCACCTTCAGTTCCCAGACTGAAGTCCTTTTCACAGAAGCGATTATAGTGGTCATTTTAAAAATTCCATTTACACTCAAGTCTCCTTTTATCTCTTTCAAATCCAAGAATATTTCAAAAGCACCAGAGTCCTTTTTCTTATCCATTTTCAATAGAGTGAGGTACATTTAGAGGGTTTGTACTGCTCAAACTGCCATGGAAGTAAATGATAACATTGCAGATGAAAGATTTTGGAGACATTGTAAACAGTCAAACAATAGAAAATAAATGGAAGCCATAATGTCTCTCACTTTAGAAGTGCATGTGCTATGTGGTGAATTGAGTTTCTTTATGTGGACCTTTGCTAGGATCTTCAGAAATATCAAGTGTTGAAGAGGGTTCCCCTTTAAGTCCTGAGGGGTTAGTGGCCTTTGCCCTAGTTTTCTACCACAGTGGATTTGTTACTTGTCTGGATTGATGGATATTTCCTGGGTAAGTTGTAAATAACTTGAACTAATTGTCTGGCCTTGGGCAGCAGCCTGCCCTATGACTGATACGCACCTGTAGAAATTGGCTAATGTATTTTGCAAATGAAGCATCTGTAGCCTGCTATGTTATCTGATGGGAAGGGCCATGCTTTGAAATTGCCAAGGAGTCTTGTATGTGGCCAGCCCCACCCAAGTTTTTTTTTATTTTTTAAAATTTTATTGTATTATTTTTACGTGTACCATCAAATCAGATCTGACTGGTACAGGAGGAGATTGCCCCCTCCTTCTCCAGCAGAGCATCTGGTGGATTTGAACCGCGTACCTCTGGGATTGCAGTGCAGTGTCTTGCCACTAGGCCACCAGAGCTCCCTCCCACCCAAGTTTTTATAAGAGCTTAAGAAAGAGAAGCAGAAAGACCCCAGAAGAGCTGTACCACCGAAGGCACCAACAGGCCAGGATGGGGCAATGACAGTCACTGTTGACAGGTGACAGGGCAAACCCTCCCCAGTGGTGAGGGGCCTGAGAGATGGCCGTACTTAACTTGCATGGACGTGAGGAGCCGAGAGAGCTCTGAAGAGAAGGGAAGGATGTACTTTTCATTATTGGGGACCCTTCCATGCTTTGCCTCTTGATCCTCAGTTGTAGTCCATTGATTCTCCTCCTGACTTGTACTCCCTTATTTTCTTAACAGATCACTTCTCAGTCTATGAGTTCTGTCTGGCCGTTGCAACAGGCATTTGAAAAAGGGAGAAGTAGAGTAAGAGGGACAGCTGGTTAAAGTGGTTCAAGAGTGGATCCTAAGAGGTAGAAGAAATCTGATCTCAACATCACGAGAATCCATTTTAGGCTCTTTCTGCTGTTCATTATTCTTGAAGTTAGGTACATTTGACACTACCAGTAGTAGCTCCATTTTAAACCCAGTATCTGGTCCTTAAAAGCAAAAAGTCTCTCACATTTTTTACTCTTTCTTTCCTTTTTCAAAACCTCTCTGGTTACCAAGAAACTCTGATGGCATATAATTCATAGAGTTGTATTGCTGACCTAGAGGTCACATCACCTTCGTTGGTGATTTGAATCTACGAACCATAGTCAGTTTTCTCTCTCATGATTTACAGCTTCTGAAAACCTACTGGAAAGTTGGCAATGAGAGAGAGAGAGAATTGGTGTTTTATTTGTTGTTGTTATGTACCGTCGAGTTGCTTGCGACTCATAGCGACCCTATGTACAACAGCCCTAAACTCTGCTCTGTCCTGTCTGTGCCAGTCGTACTGCCTCCGACACACCCATCCCGATCACCCCAATCACTGAATCAATCCACCTGATAAAGGGCCTTCCCCTCCTGTGCTGTCCATCCACCCTACCAAGCATGATTGGTGGAAGATCTTTCAACAATCTGTTATGCAAATGACACAACCCTGCTTGCTGAAAATGAGGACCTGAAGTGAAGCGCTTGCTGCAGAGAGTCAAGGACTGCAGCCTTCAGTATGGATTGAGGCTCAATGTCAAGAAGACAAAGATTCTCACTCCTGGACCAGTTGGCAGCTTCAGGATGGATGGTGAAGTGATTGAGATTGTTCACAGCTTTAGTCTGCTTGGCTCCACAGTCAGCACTCTTGGCACCAGGAGCCAGGAAATTAAAAGACATATTGCCATGGGAAAGTCTGCTGTTAGGGACTTCTCCAGGGTACTGAAGAGCAATGGTGTCTCTCTGGAGACTAAGGTGCTTCTGATACAGGCCATTGTCTTTGCAGTCACTTGTTATGCATCAGAGAGTTGGACAGTGACTAAGTAGAATAGAAGGAGAATTAATGCCTTTGAGCTGTGGTGCTGGAGAAGAGTATTGAGGGTACCATGGACTGCTAGGAAAACAGATTCATCCTGGAAAGGGTTAAACCAGGCTGCTCCTTGGGGGCAAGGATTCTGAGGCTTTGTCTAACATAGTTGTTGTTTTATTTAGTTTTTCTGTAGCCTGTGAACCAGAGCTGCCCCCATGTTCAGCTAGAGTGTATAAAGGGATTAACCACAAATACAGTGCCTGTGTGCTGCCACCTGTCAGTAGAGGCTTCTGACCCTGAGAAGGTTGCACAAGTGTGGTTTTGAATACATCCACCTGATGAAGGTGCCTGCTTTTTTAAATTGATTAATTCTGTGTCTGTAATTTGTTATTCTGAAGGTCCATCTTTTTGACAATACCACTGTTCTCGATTTACTTCCTGTTGGATCCTAAGCAGTCAGTTCTTTTGGCCAAGGCTGTGCCGACCCTCATTTCTGTTGCCAAACCACATTTTCCTCAGTTTAGGCCATAACGAATAGCACAGTTGGGAGCACACATCTGGTTTTTACAATTTAACACCTGGTTTGTTTGCCCTTCCCCATGTTTCTTCTATTCAGTTTCCTCCCTTGGCATGGTGGGGAGTGATGGCCTTGTATTCCTTGTCCTGACAAGCATACCTGTTCTGTGGTGAGGGATTGATTCTGTTTCTCAGGTATTGTTGGTATGCTGTAGGTCTCAGTTGATAGTGAAAGCCCACTCACTCTTGTTTAGTTGAGTTTGATCTGATGGTGGTGCTCTGTCAGGCTTCCAAGGCCATACATTTTCATATTTCTTCCAAAGATTGACTGGCAGATTCACACTACCAACCTTTCTATTAGTAGACTTGTATGTTATGTTATACGCTACACCGCCATGGCTCCTTGTTGAGGGATAAAGGCTTATTATATGCAGACAACCACCTGTTTCTGGAAAATTGAGTGAAAATTCAAGTCTAATGGAATGAAACTATTCGTGGGTATTACTTAGAAGCATCTGCATTCCTATAAAGTCTAGAACAGGATACATTTGAAAATTAAAATTAGAGTAGGTATTTCTTCCTCCCCCAAAATCTCATTTTCGATATTTAAAATGGTAGAAAACTACTCAGAATTGCCTCCTTCTAATCATACTGCAGGTACCAGTAGCCTTCCCTTGCCAACCCCCACCTCCCAGCCCAGACACCAATATTGAGGAAGCACATACATACTCAGAGCATACCTTCCTTTGCGATGATCTCTTCACCCACTGATGGTCTCTTCACACATCGTCGCCATGACCTTGAGAGACAGGATGCAGAAGTGCTGAGACCCAGCTGTTGGAGAGCGGGGCTTTGACCTGACTGGTCAGCAGAGGGCCAGGCCGTGGAGGGAGGAGAGTCACTGCTGATCTCTCTGAAGTCAGCCTCTCACGACTGCGGTCTTTAGAAGTAGATCTCAGAGATATCCTGTTGAGGTGCCCCTGGATGGATTTGAACTACCAACCTTTTGGGAACCAAGCGCTTAATCATTTGTACCATCCCGGAACTCCAGTGCTGTGTATATAAATCCATTCTCCTTCAGTCTGATCTGATTCATAGTGATTCTCCATCAGGTTTCGGAGAAGTCCTTGACAGTGCAGCACATCTTTGCATTTCTTGACGCCTACAACCTTGAGTATTGATTATCGATCCTCATGAAACAAATTGTTGGTTACTTCAGTCTTCTCCATCTATCATGATATTTATGTTAGTTTATTGTTTATTAGGTGAGGATTTTTGATTTTTTGACATTGAGATAAAACCTTTATTGAAAGCTTTATGTAGTCTTGATCTGCAGTAAAGCGCTTCAGGTCATCTTCACTTTTCTGCAAGCAGGATTGTGTCATCCACATAACAGAAGTAGTTGATGAGTCCTGATGCCGTATTCTTCTTCACATAGTCTAGCTTATGAACACAAAGATTCTCACCACTGGGCCAATTGGAAGCATCAGTATGGATGGTGAAGAAATTGAGATAGTTGACAGTTTTAGTTTACTTGGGTCCACAATCAACACTCTTGGTAACAGCAGCCAGAAAATCAGGAGACAGATTGCATTGGGAAAGCTAGCTGTGAGGGACCTCTCAAGAGTACTGAAGAGCAGCGACATCAGGCTAAAGACTAAGGTGCACTTGATCCAGGCTATAGTCTTCGCAGTTACATGCTATGCATCAGAGAGTTGGACAGTGAATAGGGATGATAGAAAGAGAATTGTTGCCTTTGAGCTGTGGTGCTGGAGAAGAGTATTGAATATACCATGGACTGCTAAGAGAACAAACAGGTTTGTCCTGGAGAAGGTGAAGCCAGAATGCTCCTTGGAGTCAAGGATTCTGAAGCTTCGTCTGACATAATTTGGGCATGTTGCAAGGAGGGACTGGTCCTTGGAGAGGGACATCATGTTTGGTAGAGTGGAGGGGTGGCGACGGAGAGGAAGACCTTCAATGAGATGGATCGATTCTGTGAGTGGAGTGGTGGGAATGAATGTCTTTGAGACAGCGAGGTTGGCACAGGATAGAACGGTGTTTAGAGCTCTTGTACATAGGGTCACTTTGAGTTGCTAGCGACTCGATGGCACATAACAACAACAAGAACTTTGAACACAATTAAATGTTCTGGGATTCCTATTCTCAATGTTATCCATAGTTCGTTATGATGTAGTCAGATGACTTTGCATAGTCAGTAAAGCACTAACAAAGATTTTCTGCTTTCATTCAGGCTCTGTCGGACATCAGTGATGATATATCCATTCTTGGAAGCTCCCTCTTGCTATACTGTTCTAGCTGTTTCTGAATAATCTTCAGCATGAATTTACTTGCATATAAGATTAATGATACTGCATGATAATTTCTACATTCTTTTGTATCACCTTTTTGAATGTGGGTCTCTTCCAGTTGTTTGGCTACCTAGGTGTCTTAGAATAGGCTGTGAACACATTTTGATTGGCCCTGTTGCCCAAGCATGATTTTGTAACATAATGCATTGCCATTAGCAAACATTGGTTTATATTGAGTTACGCAAATCTTCCAATTGTTAACATGTTTCATTATATAATATTTTTTAAAAAATCATACTTAACATCACCACCTATGTCCTCAGAGCATCTTTTTTTAAGTGTTGAGAAACTGTCAAGCTCAGGTAGTGCAGTCAGCATTTCTAAACCTTAGATTTTTTTTTTTTAATGCAGATTTGGATTTTATCATCAGTAGTAAGCATTGTCAGTTTTCTTTGAAGTATCAAGCCCACTTCAATCACTTTTGAGAAAATGTCTGCCAAACATAAAGTCTGAGTAAGTTTATTCAGCTGGGCATTCTCTCAAGGAGGAATGGTGTTCCAGGAAAAATGCTGCTGGCCCGTCTCCTAACCTGGTTAATGCATACTAACTGTTTCATCCCACTGCTTGTTAAGATGTGTGCTCAAGAGTCAAGGTTCAGTAAAATCATGTTTTCACTGCTGCGTCTCCTGGAGATCACCCTTAAATCAGCACATTGAATATGGCAAAGGAATGGATGATAGTTCTGTGCATTCACTCACTGTTCCACACCGATTCCCAGATCCACCCTAGTGAGTGTGGAAGAAGAAGGTGGGAGGTGGGATGGGCCGTCAGTGTTCTGCTCGCCAGGGCAGAGGAGAGTGACCTTCAGCAGCCTCAGCAGTGAAAAGGAAACTCGCTTGATCGGGACCTCATCTGTGGCCAGTCCTTGCTGGTAAAGGTGGCCTTTTATCTCTTTGGCGCCCTCTCTGTCGGGCAGCTGGCAAGGTCCATAGAGACTCTACTGCTGATCCTGAGGTGGAGCTTTGAACCCACCTCGTCCCTGTGAGAAAGACGTGCAGTCTCTTCTGGGTCTGAGTTGATTCTGACTCAGCGGCAATGAGTACGAGTGTTTTCAGTGGTCTAGATGTTGCTGGGTGGGCACAAAGTTTCAGAAAAATTTAGTTGCTTATGCTGACTCCACATGAGTCCTTTCCTAACCAGTACAATTCATCATAGCTTCAGGTACTTCACAGTTTAGTATCATACATGCTCTGACACAATATATTTCCCTCTTCCTGCCTTTCACAATCGTACGCTTTGATAATCAGGCACATGAACTTGAAAATGCAAGCTTTTGAGGTTGGTTTTCTGCCTGTGTTGTTTATGAGGTCACTGTGATTTGGAGACTTCATAGTATTACCTATCAACAGCATAGTACCTATCAACAGCAACAGCTCAAGACCATCACTTTAGCATATTTTGCTTATGTTATCAACCCTACTCATAATGACCCTAAAATTCATTGCTGGTGGTAAAAGTTTCCTTTATAAATGCACCAACCTGGCCATGGCCAGAATATTCAGCTATTATTCTACAGTTGTTTTAAATTTCATTTGTTATTTCCGTGTTGGAGAACAAACAGGTTCGTCCTGGAGAGGGACCAGCCTGCTCCTTGGAGAAAAGGATTCTGAAGCTCCGTCTGACATACTTTGGACATGTTGCAAGGAGGGACCAGTCTCTGGGGAGGGATGTCATGCTTGGAAGATTGGAGGGACAGCATAGGAAAGGAAGACCCTCAATGAGATGGATTGATTCAGTGACTGGGGTAAGGGGGGTAGGTGTGTCAGAGACAATAAGGTTGGCACAGGATAGAGCAGGGTTCAGAGTTTTACATAGGGTCACAATGATTCGCACGTGACTTGACACATAATGACGACACTGACAGTGGAATATAGAGGGAAATTCTTTATCTTTTAAAAGAGACTAAACTCTTGATTAGGAACTCCTCCACTTCTTAGTAAAGCACAAAGTGGAGCTGCCTGGATGTAAGGAGCACTCTTTTCTACCTGTGTCCTTGCATTTCAGTAATTGAAATGTGGCCTCATCCACCTTCTGGCTTTGAGGTTTGTTTGCAGGGTAGGTGTGAGGTTTCGACTGCTCCTGTACCCAGCCCTGTAGAGATAGCCTTTTTTATTACTTTGTTTGAAGATGGGGTGTGTCTAATGTAGTGGAAATTCATCCATTCCGTTTTAAGAACAGACGAAATGCATTTCAAAGCCACATGTAAAAGTCTTTTTAATTATCCTTTTTTTTTTTGGATTATTCATATGACTGCTTTACTCCATTTCATGTGAATTATTGAGAATTTATCATACTTTCCAGTTCATTTAATCACTAAAGTTCTCTACTGGTGCTAAAAATAAATATGCCAGACCAGAATTGAGTGGTTGATAAAGACAGCTTTGTCCTCGTAACTGAGTCATGTTCCTGGTTAACCCTCCCTTTTCTGGATATATAAATATATGTAAAATATTGTAGACATCTTAGGAAACCAGGCTTTTCTCTGAGCACATGCAGGGGCTTGCTGTAAGTCAAGCCTTAGGATTTTCAGTTGGCCTAACTGAAGGATGACTGCGGGATTAAAACACCACATCTGTGTTTAGACTTGTTCAGTGTAGCCGTGGGACACACTTAATAGATGTCTAGCTCTTTACCACTGTACCCTGTGTATCAGAGGGGTGGAAAAAGCATCAAGTGTAGAGTCTAGGAATGTGTTATCCCAGGACCAGTTGGGAACCACAAATGCAATATAGGATTCTAGATGCCCTTGAATGTTCTAGTCACTTAATGATTAGGAGTGAGAGCTGTTAAAGCTTTTTAGAGATTTTTGTGCAATCCTCGGAGAACTCACTGTAATCAGATAGCATAAGGCAAGACAGAATGTCAGAGAACAAAGTGGTGGAGTTGGACACAGAATGGGAACAGTTATCAGACTGGGAGCACCAGGAAATCTTTGTTGCCAAGGGGATGCCCTTTGGGCTGCATCAGAAAGGGTAGGTTGACTTTTAATAGGCAAGACAGGACTTGGGAGGATGTTGCAAGGCAAAGTTTTAGGTAGAAAGCATGGGGGCTACCATTTGCCCTGTGTGTTTGGGTTATATTTTCAGGGTGGCTAATTAAGAGACAGAGCTAACAGAAACTTAGAGCCAGGTCTTTGAGCTCCAGAATGCATTGCAAGGCTTACTGTCTCTGAAAAAGGTGAGACAGAATTTCCTCCCTCTTCCTGGATAGATGCTTGGTCTGTCCTCCTCTCGAATGCTTATATAATTGAAGAGCATCCTGAATTCAAAGTGTAGCTTCTCTTAGAATAGAACAGTGTGTAGCTAGCTGGTTAAGGCTTGGCCCCATGCCATTTAATAAATCTCCCTTCTTGTCTCCTTGTTTTTGTTCTATTTTCAATTTTACAAGAGAGGGCTTGCTGTCTCCTTTCCTACAGCTCTCAGTTGGTCATAGTAGTCCTGAGTTGGCTGGTAAAATCCTTACGCAGACACCTCACTTCAATGCATGTATTTTTGATCCTCATTTTTATTGATTGCACTTTTAAAAATAATTTTAATGAACATTTACAAAGATTTTGGATCTTGATCTATTTTTCCATCTTCATTACTATGAATATTGTAGGAGACCATTTAGTTGTTAATTGTAGCATAGTGGTTGCTTCCATGTATTATGAAAAATAATAGATAAGATATTGAGAGCTGTGTTGTCACTCTTCAAAGATATGTTTTGAGTTTAATGCTTTTTAATCTCATAGTTAAGGTACACACAAAAATAGTGTTCATTGCTAGATGATATACAGAAATTGGCTTTTGTTGTGAGGTGCCGTTGAGTCACCTGTGACCCATTGTGACCCTCTCTGTACAGCAGCTCTGAACCCTGCCCCATCCTGAGCTAGTCTCACTAATTCTGACACACCAACCCCCGTTGCCTCAGTTACTGTGTGAATCCATCTTGGCCGGGGTCTTCCTCTCCCGTGCTTTCACTCTTCCAAGCATGATGTCCTTCACCACGGACTGGTCTCCTTGGCCATGTGCCCACAGTATGTGAGACAGAGCTTTAAAATCCTAGCCTACAAGAATTTTGGTTTCACCCTCTCCAAGACAGACCCATTTGTTTTCTTGACAATTCATGGTATGTTCAAGATTCTTCTCCAGTACAGCAATTCCAAGACATCGATTCTTCTGTTATCCTTAGTCATTATCCAGCTCTCTTACTTTATATTGATTTGCTTACAGATTTTGTATACATTGTATTCCACATTATCCTTTATTTTAAACCTGAATTTAAGATCCTAGTTTTCTGAATTGTCAGTAGGTATCTTGCAGTTGGTTTTGACACAGCAGGCTTGTGTCAAGAACAAAATGCCAAACATCCTGCACCATCTTGAAGATCTCTCCCTGTTGGTTGTGACACCATCATTGCAGCCACGGCCAATCTGTCTCACTGAAGTTCCTTCTCTTTTTCACTGACCCTCCTTTTGACCAAGCATGATGGCCGTTTTCGGAATCTGGTCATTCTTTATAACATGCCCAAAGAACGTAAGAGGAAGTCTTTCCTACGTGCACCTTCTTCAAAGCATTCTGGCTGGGCTGTTTCCAAGACCTTGAGTTGTACTTCTGGCTGTCAGTAGTATATTTAATAGTCTTTGTTGAAATTCGAATGCATCCCTTTTTCAGTCTTCCTTTCTCATTGTTCAGGTTTCACATACTTACATAATTCAAGATAACCGGTGAGCTAGTGGGTAAGGAGTTGCTCTATGGGAGAAAGATGAGAAATCTCCTCTCATGCAGTTTGCTGCCTCTGGAAACCTGCTGGAGGGTCAGCTATGAGTCGATTCTGACTTGAAGGCACATCACAGCCACCACCACCATGACTTTGCCTGATGACCCTTAGTCTTCAAAATGTCTTTCCCCCCTTTTCTTTTTAACACTTTAAAGTGACCCTTTGCAGAGGATTTTCCCAGTGCAGAAGTCATTTGATTTCTTGACAGCTGCTACCAGAGACGTTGGTTATGGTACCAAGTGAAAGGAAATTCTTGACAAGTTTAGTTATTTTCTTAATTGATTGTGGTGTTACTTGTTGGTCTCGTTGGGACAGTTTTTGCTTTTCTTTCTGTGGGGGGTAATCTGGATGCCTCCTGAAATCTGCCCTCCATCAGTGACTTCAATAAGACCTGAAATACTGGTGGTACAGCTTCCAGTCCCACCGCGACACACAAGCCACCAGAGTGTGAAAGACTTGACAGATCAGAGGTGGTTTCCTTGAAAAACCCTGCCTTTCTAAGTGAGACTTAAGTGAGAATTTGTAAATAACATTTAAATTATTCTGTACTGTATAGTGCAGATATTGATCTACCTATGTGGTGGTCTTAATTTAGAAAAAAATGTTGCTGAATTTATTATTAGAATTCAGGTTTTGTTTGGCATACTTTATATTCTTAGTCCTGATACAAAGAGCCAAGCTCGGTATAGAGCCTCCTCAGCATTTATTCTAATTACAACAGCATGCATGAGCAACGGAAACAACAGTAAATACTTTTTTTGCCAAGTTGTACCAACATTTACAGTTTATCAATAGTCCCTGGTGTCTGATAAGTTTCCACCCAGTTCTGATGACTCCATTATAACAGACTGAGCCAAAACTCTGCTCACCTCCCCATTTGAAAAGTTTTAGTTATTGCATTGTACTGTCAGTGCCTTTATCTAATTAATCTTTAAACATTTGAGATGAGTATCTGAGAATAACATCAGCACCTATTTACTGCAGTGCTGTCTGTAGTATGAATTACCAGCAGTAAATGTTAAAAAAAACCCCAAAGGACCATAATTTAGTTTGTTACAACTTTAATATAATGTAAATTAGAGACCATGTACAGTTTTTCTTTGTATTGTTTGTATTACTCATGTGTATCTGCATACTTTAATAAAGATAGCATAAAACATAAGTTGTGGTTGTAGGTTTTTTTGTTTGTTTTTTTTTTTTTTTTTGTTTCTTAATCTATTTGGGCTGAAAACACAATTTTATTTTGAATTTTTGCCAGAAGCTGGTTTGTTACTGATTTCTAATTCTAGTTGAACTTTTTAAAAGACTACTATTGTGACTCTGTTTGTTGCTGTTAGGTGCCATCAAATTGAGTAGAAACTCATAGCCATGCCAACCTGTTCAGAATAGCCCTTTTTCATTTTTGCTGGGGCTACCTACTCCAGATGAAGTCATGTTAGAAATGAAATGTAATGCTATCTTGTTGTTGTTATGTGCCGTTGAGTTGCTTGCGACTCATAGCGACCCTATGTACAATAGCCCTAACCTCTGCCTCTGTCTTGTGCCTGTCGCACTGTCTCTGACACTCCCATCCCGATTATCCCAGTCACTGAATCAATCCATCTCATAGAGGGACTTCCCTTCCTTCATTAATATTTGTGTTTTCCCACAGTAGAGTGTCTTATATTCATTCATAGTAATAGGCCTCTTAATTTTCAGATCTTGTGTTTCTGTGATTAAAATAACTATGTTTCATTCTGATCACATACACTGCAAAAATAAGTCACTTCATTAATAATAATTAATTCAGGTCCTTGTGGATGTCTTGACTTGTCTTTTTTATGTCATTTTTGCTAAAGAAATAAATTAATTGTAGTTTTCCCCCTGGCCTTTCCTTTCCTAAATCTTTTCTGTTGTTGTTCATTGTATAATAACAAAGATTTTAAAATTAGCAAAGTTTTTAATAATCTGTGGATTTTTTTCCCCCCCCTGGAGTGGGGGTTGCAAATAGAATCATTTCTTTTATTTGAACATTTCTTTTTATTTAAGTGAATAAGGGCACAGTATACACACTTCTCTCAAAAAACTCATGGATGCTTATTTAGAACCAGTTCTTAGCTGACTTTGCAGTGGGTTTTGGGAGAGACTTTTAAATTGCAGGGAAGGAGAATGCTATCTCCCTCCTGCTGATGGGATCAAACCCCCAGAGAGGTTCAACCTTTGGGTTAGGGCAGCTCCGTATGTCAGAGCTCCTTTGTATTGGGAGCTTTGTCTTTTAGGATCCTTGTATTTGAGAATCTTCTTTCATACAGAGTTTTCTAAGAGTTGTAGCTGTTGGGAAAGCTTTTTAGTGACGCTTGGAGCCTCGTTAAGAATCAGGACTAAAACAGAATACCTGCAGGTTTGGGAATTGTCTGGCTCACTCTCTTTTCCATGTGCTCAATGGAAAAGGGTGACCTTCCCAATAAAGCAAGACCTTTTTGGTTAATTATAGAAGCAGAATCATGTTAAACAGTAAAAACATTGAAGTTGTCAAGGTTTTCATTTACCCACAGTGACCCATCATGGAAGCAGCCACACTAAATGTTCTTAAAGTGCTGAAAAACAAAGATGTCCGTTTGACTAAGGCACACCTGACCCAAGCCATGGTCTTCTCACTTGCCTCATACACATGCAAAAACTGGGCAGTGAATAAAAAAGACTGATGAATTGATGCCTTTGAATTATAATATTGAATATACTATTTACTCCTGAGAGATCGAACAAATTAAACTTAGTCTTGGAAGGAATACAGTTAGCATGCTTCTTAGAAGGGAACATGATGAGGCTTTGTCTCACGTACCTTGGACGTGTTATCAGAAGCAGCCAGTTCCTGGAGAATGACGCTGTGCCTGGTAAAGCATTTAGTTGTTGGGGGCGTCGAGTCACGTATGAGTCATTGTGACCTTATGACCAACCAACCAATCTGCGCATGGTCCTATCCCATGCCATCAAAGGGTCAGTGGCAAAGAGGAGGTGCCTTGGTGGGGTGACTGCCACAGTGGCTGCACCAGTGGACACAAACACCGCAACAATTGGGAAGATGCCTAGGATTTGGCCATTGTTTTATCTGTTGTTACGAGTGCCCTGTAGATGACAACTGCCTCAAGAGCACCTAAACCAGTATAACTGATACGGGGTTTGGATGTTCAGGATCTGGTTGTGGATTATTTCTTACTAGGAAACAATATATCTGCCAAGGTGAAAATTACGCTCTGAGAATGAAAAAAGTATTTAACTGATCAAAACGTGTATTTTCCTCCTATGTCTATAAATGACCTGGACAGTGTGACAGAAATGATCGGGCAAGGTTGTTTTCTGTTTTCATATTTTTAGTGGAATTGATGTAAAGGACAGCTTGGATTTGGTCATCTAAGAAGAGACTGTGGAAAGGGCTGATTTCCCTCCTACCCCTTGTTGTGTACTGTTGAATTGGATCCAGCTGTCCCAGGAGGAGATACCCCTCCTTCTCCAGTGGAGCATCTAGTGGATTCAAACCGAGTGCCTTCGCAGCACAGCTTCTTGCCACTAGGCCACCAGCGCTGCCTGATTGTACTGGGGTTTGTTGGGTCTTTTTTTTCTTATAAATTGTTTGCAAGTCTGTAGTAGAGAGCCACATGTGCATTCAGATCATTGCAATATAGTTCTCTAGCCTCATCAATTAATACTTTAATATCAGTTTTGTTTGAAAATAAGTGGTTACACAAGGAATGATTTGGTGCTGGGCTGAACCTATGTTTCACATGCTAAACATGTGATTTTCTAGATTAAATAGATTGCTAATAAGATATTTTTAGCAAATAATTATTCATTTTACTCAAGGCTTCTACTAATAAGCTTGTTGACATAAAATTTAAGCCCTTAATTGCTAACTGAAAGGTTAGTGACTTGAAACCAATCAGCTGCTCCGAGAGAGAAAGACCTGGCCATTTGAGCCATAAAGATTACAGTCAGAAGCCCCAGTGGGGCTGTTTCTGCTCTGTCACATGGGGCCACTGTGAATCAGAACTGACCCACAGGCACTGGTCTCCACAGCTATCAGTTTTATGTATATACGTGATTGTATGTCATGGGAAAATATTAGAAATGCCACCTGTTAATACTGGAGCTCTTACCAGTTAAGGTAAGTGGAAGTTCCCGTCCTGGGATTTCCACTTGGACGTCCTGCCACGTCAGCGGTTGTCATGGTTGCGGTCTCAGTGAGAATTGTGATTTTATATTTTGTTAAATGACTATTTGATGAGAGCTCAATTATTCCAATGTAGGTCAGCCAGAATTCCGAGCCACCATCTTGCCTGGTTAGGGGAATAATTAAGTAAAGAAGTGATTCTTTTTGTTTAATGGTGTGTTTTATTTCTTCCTTATTTTACTGACTGTGAGATGTAAGATGCTGTGAGTCAGAATTGACTCAATACCAGGGAGTTTGTTTTTGTTTTTTAAAAAAGTACTGTCAGTTCTAAGACGTCATTCCTTTATGTACCACTAAAAAAGAAAGAAATCAATCTTTGGTAGTTCTCATTTTGAGATGCCATCTAGAGAAAAAGTGCAACGAGCTTTTTCCTTAGAGTCAAAGATGGTAAGACTTCACCTCACACAGTTTTGACGTTTTATCAGGAGGGCCAGTTCCTGGCAAAAGGCATCATATCTGGTAGAGAGTCAGTTGAAAAGAAGATAGATTGGGTCAGTAATTGCAACAGTGAGTTTAAACACATTGGAGATGTGTACAACTGATGAAATATGAGATGTACACATAAAGCGTTTTAGGTGGATCTTGGTCATAATTAGGTTACTAAAATATAAATAAAATGACATTAAAGCTATTATTATTTCTACCAAATACTATTTTGATTCTTTAATCCTAGAAATCTATTTGCATCAGAAAACGTAAGTCATGTAGTCAGCACTTAGACACATGAAGAAAATTTCCTATGAAATCATCCTTACCAATGATAACTACAAAAGATTTCATAGTAGTTTTTCTTAAATTGGTTTCTCTAGAATACAGACAGTCCCCTACTTACAGAGTATGCCAATTATCATGGCCCTTAAGTTACCATCATCCTTTTCAAAAAAATATAGCTCGTTAATAAGGTCCACTACATGCAGTGTTACAGCATGTAATTTGCTGCTGTTTTCATTCTCCTTTGTTCGCTCATTGTTATGTAATCTTTATGTAATCTTTCTAGCCCCCAAAGAGAAAAATCAGATTTATAAAGATACTGATAATAAAATATAATAATAAGGAACACTTAAAAAGGGACAAATTCTAAAAGATGTGGTGTATAACTTTGACGTATGCTGGACTGCTTGGTGTGGGAATAGAACCCGGTTGGTCCTAAGTAGGGAGCTTCCTGTATCTCAGAACTCATATCTCATTGCTTTTGAGTCCGAATGGACCCTGCAGTGGATTTTCAGAGGCAGTGTCTTTACTTTTCAGAGCAGTTGTTGGATTTGAACTGCCCACCTTTGGCTTGGCAGTGAACTCTCAGGTTCCTAACGCATGAGAGAGATTTTTATGTGTTCCTTCTCAAGATCATTACATTTGATGTATTTTAGAGAATGATTTGTGATTCAAATGATTTCTTTAGCATTCCAAACAAGGTACACAGTCAAGTTCAGTATTTTTAAGTCAGTTGCCAGATAACCATGCTACATGCCAAACTCAATTTGAAAAAGAATCATTGCCCTGCCTTGTAAGCATTGTCACATCCTATCTAGGGGTTCCACTAATAAATAGAATTCACGCTAACTGGAGCTCCACGTGCTGAAAAGGAGATCCTTCGGGAAGATTTTGTAGACAGCCCTGAGGTGTGCCTTTCACAGCTGCTTTGTTAGGAGCCTCGGAGCTGGGCCACTGTTGAAGGAGCCTGATGGAAGTGCACACATAGACTTCACTGGTGACTAGCTCTCAGGCTGTCGGTACTGCAGGACTGCAGCCAGCAGGGGGCCTCGTGGAGACTTGCAGTCCATGGAGATCCAGCCTGGAATGTGGGTTGGGTCCCAGGAACTAGAGTTTGGAAACAAAGCTGTAGTATTTATGCATTGAGTTGGGACCTGCTGACAATATAAAACGTGACTCTGGGTGATTGAACTTTGCCTGTAAAGTCAGCTCAAGATCCTCAGCAGCCTGGGACCTGGGTGGCCTGTGTGTAGGTCTGGAACATTCTGAAGGGGTGAAATGTCAGGGAGTAACTGGCACTTGGAATAGTATAGGGGTGCGGAGCCAGGCTAATCTGTAGGGCTTGGGTTTAGAAAGATTTGTATCAGATACTTCCTGCTTTAGGCACAACTAGTGCTGATAGTGCAGGCTCACCTTTGTGGAGTATTTTCAGCTTCTTTCAAAGTGCTTTTGCAAACATTCAATCTTGTCTTCACAATAAATCTGAGAGGTAGCCTAGGTGTAATTATTCCACAAGGCACATGACGAAAATGAGGCCCACAGATCCCGAGTAGCTAACCTTCAGGTCACTTCCTATTGGCCATTTCCTTCTGTGCTGTATCAAGCTCCCTGACTCCATATTATTTCCAAATTTACAAAACGTACAGTCTCTTTTTCTGGCAGCTGCTGCCACCTTTGGAGAGGGCCAGCACTTTGTCTCATATCTTTTTACCTCTGAAATAACAAACAGTAGAGAAGGTTCCAAACAAGGGAAACCAGAACACTTTCCATCACGGGTTCAATGGGTCTCCTCTGATACGGTCTGCCCACAGTGTTTGGAAATGGTGCACACTTCTCTCCACCCTATTTTAACCTCAGTTAACCTCATTCGTTCTGTGGCTGACTGCCTAGGTGTCTTGTAGTAAACCACGTACAAGTCCAGACAAGGGATTCAGAATGAAAGCACGTTGGACAAGAGTTTGCCGGTTTTGTAACAACAAAATGAGCTTTGCTTGCTGACATTGAATTTGTTGGTTTTTAACCTGAAAGGCTGGTTTCTAACCTGTGTTTTACCTGAAGAGCCACTTCTGTTGTGCTTTTACGCACCTTCCAGTTGGAATTCCTCGCCGTTTCTTTCCAGAAAATGTCTGCTAGCCAGTTTTCCTGCAGCAGACCTCCTGCAGGGGTGTGGACTATAGATTTTAATGGTTTTCATCACTGTAATTTTTGCACATATATTTTTCCCCCCCTTTAGATTAGAAACACGAAGATGGAATATTATGTGGGGGTAATTACTGTTGGTGAAAGTTGGCGTAATGAACAGATGGGTGGGCAGGCATTCTAGTCTAGAAATTACCCTACCACTAACTGTAGGCTTTGCATAAATCCCGTCATCTTCTGGGCATCCATTGTCCTTATCTGTGAGACTGAGTTGCATTAAATCATTTCTAGAGTCCCTTTCCGAGCCACACTGTATTGAGGTGTCCAGACAATAGAGAGATTGTATTGTATACATGAAGGATGGCTGTAGCTTCCTTGCAACACTAACCAAAGGATAAGCTAAGCTTAAATTGTCTTAGTTGGGGGAAAAAACACGAACACATAGAAGTGATAACAATTTTCTAGCAATCTAAAAGTCACCTGAAATCCACTCTTACTAGCTAACCTTTTAAAGCTTGGTTCTCCGTCCTGCTCACCAATGAATTGCCTAGGGACCTTTGGTTGCCTAGTGGGTAAAGAGCTGTGCTGCCAACCCACAGGCAGGCGGTTTGAATCCACCAACTGCTCCATGAGAGAAAGTTGGGCAGTCTCCTTCCATGCAGTTTACAGCCTCTCAAAAGCCTGCTGGAGGGTCAGCCATGTGTCATTTCTGATTTGATGGTTCATAAAAACAAACAGCTTTTTAAGCTTAGTACTTACCATGTTCACCATTTAACCTCAACCTCCTAACATACCACATGATCAGATTCTGGGAATATTCTGTGGAGGATTGATGGGCTCTTTGACCATTTAACTGGTTAGAGTACATTTGCTAACCATGTCTTGAAATAGCTAAAAGATTCAAGAGGAACAAATTTTAGAGCCCTACGTGAAAGAAATTCTGTTGCTGCTGTTAACGTGCTTTTGAGTCGGAACTGTCTCATAGCTGACCCTCTAGGGGGGGTTCCAGAGGCAGTAACTTGCATGAGAGGAGATTGTTCATCTTTTCCTGCAGGGCAGCTGATGGTTCAAATTGTGTGCCTTTGGGATTACAGCGCAGTCCCACCTCTAGTCCACCAGAGAGCTTTCTTTGGCAATAGGTAACTGGTATTTCTCATTATCATTCAACTCTGTGGATAAGATTCTGGGTTAAAGCCTTGATAAATAGAGTTCTAACTTTGTATTTTAATTTCAAGGAGGAAAGGAGCCAAATGTGGATTTAATGTAGTATGCTATGAAAATGAAAGCAGGAACAAAATGACACTTATACTTCATATTAGTTTTTCATAGCATTTATTGTGTTTCTGGGTCATGGATTATTCTGAATAGCAGGTGAACACTGTAATTTCTCTTTCTGGAACACTAAAGATCTACTTTAATCTTCCATGTAATTTTCACTGTGCCACATTGCTAATGTTCTGAGGTAGAATTAGGTTATTTTAAAATGTTAAGTGGTTTTCGTTGTTATCAGCTATGGATTAGTTTGACCCAACTCCCAGTTCACCCTTCAGAGTCAATGAATCACATGAGAGGAGATTGCTCATCATTGCCCTTCATTCTCTGGCATGAGTGGCTGATGGATTTGAACCACCTTTGGGTTGGCAACACAGCTCCTGACCACTAGGCCACCAGAAAAAGTAGTATCACTTCTTTATAGTTGCATTTTTAAAATCTTTTTTTTTCCTTTACTATCCTCTATCATCATACTTTAAAATAATCTGGATTTTGGTGTTTTGTTTTGTTTTTGTATTTTGTTTGTTTTTTTGTCTTAGAGAACCCACAAATGACACAAGTAGTTGATGTCCTGTTAACTTAAAGAGAGCTCTGGTGGCCTAGTGGTAAGAAGCTGCACTGCAATCCCAAAGACATGCAGTTGGAATTTACCAGCAGCTCTACTGGTACAGAAATAGAAATCTGAAATAGATCTGAAATGGACAGTCTCCTCCTGGGTAACGCCTTTGAGCTGTGGTGCTGGAGAAGAGTATTGAATGTACCATGGACTGCCAAGAAAACAAACAGATTCATCCTAGAGAGGGTTAAGCCAGGCTGCTCCTTGGAAGCAAGGATTCTGGGGCTTCGTCTAACATACTTTGGACATGTTTTAAGGAGAGACAGGTCTTTAGAGAGGGTCATCATACTGGGTAGAGTGGAAGGACAGCACAAGAGGGGAAGACCCTCTATGAGGTGGATTGATTCGGTGACTGGCATAATCGGGATGGGCGTGTCAGAGGCAATGAGATTGGCACAGGATAGAGCACGGTTTAGGGCTGTTGTACATAGGGTCGCTATGAGTCGCAAACGACTCGACGGCACGTAACAACAACAACAACTGGAGGGTTAGCTGTGAGTCGGCTCTGATGACTTGACAGCATGCAGCCACCACCTAAAAGTTGGCAGTTTGAATGTACCAGTGATATTGCAGAAGAAAAGGTGCAGGGCGCCTGCTTTTGTTAAGATTAAGGCCTGGAATACGAAGCCATATGCAGTAGTTCAGCTCATATCCATGGGGTCACCATGAGTCAGAGCGGGCTCAACAGCAGCCAAAAGAGCGAGCCACGTGTGAGAATTTCAGAACAAAAGATGGAGAATCAATAGCTAAGTTTTATATCTAAAACAAAGTTAATTTCTTTTCGGGTTCTTTGCCCATTAACTTCATAATTGAGAGGAGAAAGTGATGCCAGATGTTGTTAGGGATCCCTTGCGAAGAGACTGTAGAATTCTTTGGTTCTAGGTTTTTGCCAGTTTATTACCTCAAGGCTCTGGGTCTGGGGCTAGCAGCTACACTGCGTTGCTGAGCTGATAACCCAAAAGCATGCTGCTCTAATCCACCTGTCATCTCCTCCCATTTGATTTACAGCCTCTGAAACCCCAGTGGAAGATCAGCCATTATTAGTTCTGACTTCATGGTAATAACAACATCCTGAAAACCCAGACCACTGGCCTTTTTAGAAATATCTATGGGGTTTACTCCAAGCAAGAAGGCCGTGCTGGGGCTGGGCTTTCCCGGGATGGGGGAAGCAGTAGGAGTTGTGTTTGAGCAGGTGAGAAACCCTGTGGTTGAAACTGTATTCTAAATAGTTGAGGAGCTCATTTGTTTCTTTTTCTTTTTTTAAAAAAAACTAGGTTTTGAAACTTTCTTTTACCGTCTTTGTAGTGTGTTTGAAAGCAGTTTGGAGATGGCGTAGATGCGCACGTGTGTGCTAGTTGTGTGAGTAGGCTTGGTGGTCATGACTAAGCACCATTGCAGGGTCCCTCTAAAGTGGGATGGACAACCAACCAGCCAGCCTACTGTCAGAGAGGCTTCTCTTAGCATCTTTACACAGAGGCTTTGTAAACAGTATTAGGGAGAATAAATTATACCAATAAAAAAAGGAGAGGCTTTGGCTCAGCTTGGTGACAAGATCCTAGGGATGCAGACGCTGATTTCTGACATGTTATCTTCAGTAGACTGTAGTTTTAATCATCCCATGCCGAGTGCCTGTTTGTTGAGTCTTCTCTGTCCAGCCCACATTATTCAGGCAAGTGTTGTGCACCAAGCAGGGCTGTGGTTATGGAGGGTGAATGGGATTGGGGGTAGGGGGGGATAAGGGGCTGCTGCCCACTGAACAAATGAGAGTCCTCCAAATGCAGAAGGGGGAGATTAAGTCTCCTTATTAGCCTCGCTTGACAAAATAAATAACGCTGCGTGGGACCTACCTAGTGCAGGTAATTTTGTTTTATCTTACCATGGCTGGAAATAGGATGCACTTCTGTGAGTCCCATGTAATAGTAGTTTATTTTCTTCAGATTCAAGGCAGAGAGAACCTGTTTGCATTTCAGCCAGATAGTATCAAAACATGTATCACTTTGAATAGCCTCGTTATTGGTTTTATTTTACAAATTGGTAATTATGGCAGATCCACAGTGTGCTGTGAGTTAGGGATTAAACTTTGGCAAAGCTAAATTCAGTCATAACAGTTAAGGTTGGTTTTAAGATCCTGTGCAGGTCCCAGCTGACATATTTTCTGTGAATTCAGCCTTTTAAATACCAATTAGCAGTTTTCATTCATGTGAGTCTTAGTTTTACATCTAGAATTTGTCTTCTGGTTCAGGGCAGCTCAGTGCACTAATGTTAGAGTGCCAGTCCAATTAACAGCATTTTGTGACTTGGGACACCGGTCAGAGATCATTATTAGAGTTAGAAAACATTAGGAGGAAACTAGAGCTAGAAAACATTAGAAAACGGAATGCATGACCTCATCTTTCTTACTTACACTAGATAATAGCATGCATTCAAAGAAAGCGGGCAAGCAGAAGAAAAAAAATACTTCTACTTTAAATTTGTCATAAATGTGTTCAGTATGGTTTGGGTGATAATAATCCTTTTTAGATTTTGATAGACTGCATTTCTTGTCTGTTGAAATGTTAAACTAAATATGCTGTCAGGGAAAGATTTTCCGTCCAGAGGTCGAGTAGCTGTCAGTCCCTACACTTTGTTAATTGATCTTGCCTTTTTCACGGGGTGGGGGGGGGGTGGGGGAATGTGTGCATTTTACTGAGGAGAAATCTGAGCGTAAGCTCCTCTTCCTGTCTGCAAATACGTGCATGTGGTTTATCTTATTTAAATATACAGTAGGCAAGAGTGCAACTGCTGTTCCTTTAATATCAGAACTGTGCACGTTACAATAGGTGTCACTGTTTTGCTTGGTCCAATCATGATCAGTGACTTCAGCTATTGGCTCGGAGCGCTGGCTGGCTGACTCCATCTGCAGGGCTGTAACACCTACTCTCCTCCGATCCATTCACCACACAACTTCAGTAGCCGCCGAGCAGACTCCGCCGCTGAGGGGCCCCGGCAGCGTCTTCCTAACCTAATTCCGAAAACAAACGCTGCAGCTCTGTGCCTGCCCTGGCCATGCAGGGCAGCATTTCCAGGTGATCTAGGAAACTGGGTGATTTTTATGAACAACTAAGAGGAACAGGAATCATGATGGGGATGTATTTAACAGACCGAGTACTGGATAAAACTTAAAGCCAGTTTTCTCATCAACATAGTGAAAAGGTCACCTTGCCTGGCTGAGAGAAGAAGAAGCAAAACTGTCAGCGTGCTGGTTTCTGTTAACATACTTGCTAGAGCTAGGCTGTTTTCTTGGATGTTCACCCCGGTTTGTGATACCTGTCTATAGAACGAGACAGACTGTACTCATGGTAGATGACAAGGAAAAGAACATGAAATGTCTCACCTTCTTCTTGATGCTTCCAGAGACAGTCAAGAACAGGTCCAAGAAGAGCTCGAAGAAAGCCAGCCCCACGACCAGCGGCAGCAGCAAGTTGCCCCCAGTTTGCTATGAAATTATCACCTTAAAGACTAAAAAGAAGAAGAAGATGGCTGCTGATATATTCCCTCGTAAAAAACCAGCCAGCTCCAGCAACACCACTGTCCAGCAGTACCACCAGCAGAATCTCAGCAACAACAACCTTATTCCAGCCCCAAACTGGCAGGGCCTATATCCCACCATCAGGGAGAGGTAAGTACTGGGCCAGCATGTTTACTTGGAAAGTTTTCCTGTGTTGAAGTTTCTGCTTTTGCCCAACCTGAAATGTATTTGAACACAAATCTTGTGTTTCCTCTTTTCCCAGAAGCTTGATTGGTAATGGAAAACGGCCTTGTATCTTTTCCAAAATTGTCCAGCTGTTTTCCTCCTAGATAAAAATGTTCTTGCAAGCTGTAACATTTAACTGACAAGGTTGTGTCTCTGAACTGTAGACGGTGAAAATCTTTTATTTGCCCTTTGCTTTTTGAAAAGTTTGAGTAACTTTTCCCTTTTTTGACTTGACTTCTATGTATTTGCAGTGATTACAAACACAGTTGTTTAGTGGAAACCTTTACTTGCCGTTTTGCACCGAAGTCATCAAACTCTTGCTGAGATTTCAAGTTGGGGTTTTTTGGGGGGATCATTTAAATACTGACTCTTGTGAATTAATGACTTGCCTCTGTTTATAGAAATGCGGTGATGTTCAATAATGACTTGATGGCAGATGTTCATTTTGTGGTTGGGCCACCAGGTGGGACTCAGCGGTTGCCAGGACACAAAGTAAGCAACAGCTGCATTACTGGGTTAGAGACCTACAAAGGAGGGACCCTCTTTGTGAGCCTGAAACTTGGGGTGGGCAGTTTGCTGATGGCAGCCAGGGCATGTCCTACCCAGTCACAGAGGAAGCCCAGCCTCTTGAAGGTTTTGGCACAACTAATTTTTTTTTCTTTGTCTTTTTTCTATCCTGTTTTATGCTGTACAAAAATGTGCCCTTTTTTCTCTGTGCCAATGGGAAAAGATCTCTGAGAGTTGTTGTGACAGGTTAGGAAAGCCGTTGGTCTGTTTACCCTTTATCTGGACATCAGTCAGATAAGCTTTTCAATTTTTTATGGTTGAGGGAAATTATGCCTTAATCCTTCAAAGGTTTGGGATAACTAACAGCATCGAGACTGTTTTGCATGAGTATCTTAGGTTTCCCCCACAGCAAAATACACTGCACCTTTGCTTTTTCAAAGGAGCAGATTTAGGCACTTTGGGCTTAGAGTTGGTTTCCTGGACTGATTTTGCTGCAAATGCATTCAGTTTAGTGCATGAAATAAGATTTCCCTTTCTCCACAGTATGTTTTAGCTGTTGGGAGCTCTGTGTTCCATGCAATGTTTTATGGAGAACTTGCCGAGGACAAAGATGAAATCCGTATACCAGATGTCGAACCTGCTGCTTTTCTCGCCATGCTGAAGTAAGCATCCATCATATGTTGTGAAAGAGTTTGTTTATGTTGCATTTGGACTCTGTGGGGCTCACAGTTGAATCGGAGTTCTGTGTTATAGGAATTGGGAACATCGATGAAGAAAGGGGGTGCTGCTTACCTTGTATATATAGGGTTTTTTTGTGTGTGTTTTTTTTAAGAAAACCACTATGCATTTTTCAGTGGGAGCAGTAGGGAAAAGATTCAGGCTTTTATAATCACACCTTGATGTGGGTTCTGGGGGACAAGTAGCATGAATAGTGATTTGGTTTTTAATGATACACTTAAAGGAAAAGAACTTTCTGATATAATCATTGTTTATTAGACCATGTTGTCTGAAAACATTGTGAAGTAGTCTTCAATCAATTATATTTTTACTTTACCTAAGTTAGAGAATTTATTAGTACCAGTTAGAATATTTCTATGGTTTAGAAGCCTTGCTATCAACAAATGCAAAACCTGTCTGTTGAAATAATCTGATCTTTGTGCACACATATGCGTTGCCATTACTTTAGTATGTGTACTCAAAAATCAGACATCCTTTCTCAAGAATAATCATTTGCATTTGATAGTAGAACAGGAATTTTTGAAAGAATATGAATAATTTTTCTCTAGGCTCTATAAATAAATGAAAGAAAAACTTTGTAACTATAAAATGTAAAGCTGTATGATACTAATTTATGAAACATCTAGTCCGTTGTTTTTGTTTGTTTGTTTTTTTCCCAAACTCTACAACTGCTAAGCCAGTAAATAGAATTGGCTGTCACATTGTACAGCACCAAGTTCTGGTGAGGTATATAGTGTGATACCCTACAAGATGATTAAAAATCCAGTGATTACTTGAAATAATGTTTATATGATTTTCTTATTCCTTGTTCTGCTACACCAAAGAGTATCAGTTCAAGGTTATATACTGCTTTAGGAATTGCAGTTCACTGGGTAAAGACAGTGTTCCCCTAGACAAGCTTACTCAGGGATCACCAGATTTGCCAGCAAGCCCACAAAGAGTTAAATGGATAATATGTATTGTCTGCTTGCTACTGAAAAAATGCACCATCAGTAGTTGTGTTGTATTATCATCAGTCATTCTTGAACATAAATATATTTGTGTATTTATATCTGTGAAATCTTCTTGCTACTTACTAAAACTTTCACAGCAGAGCCCTAATTACACAGTGATTTATTGCTTTGTTGTTTACCAGAAGGTCAGGGGTTCAAAGCCACATAGTGAAATTAAAGACAAGCAAGCAAAATCAGAGTTAAACTACCTTTTTAAAGCACCCAAGACTTTGTGAACTTTGTAACCCTGTGTGCAGAAAACAGTATTATCTGCAAGGGGTTTTGCTTGTTTGTTTCCCAGAAAAGTCACAGCTTTTTATACTTGACAGGGTTATGTGTTGCTAAGAATGCTAGCCCTTGCGGAGCATTTTGGCTTTACTGCAGTCAAGTGGCGTGTTGCATTGTTCCAGATGTATACATAATTAGGAACTGGAGCAAGAATCACAAAGGATTACATTTCGCCCCAGTCACTGGCTTCATCATTTGAAAAGTATTTTGTCTTGCAGATTTATTGTAGAATATATTATTTTATATATACCATTTTTAAAATTAAGTATTCAATCCACAGAAAATAGTAAAAATAAGAAATGTTGTAGTGTGCCATTTACTTTATGCAGTAGTTGGCCAGTACTAGGCTGTCATGTGGAATAGGGAAGACTAAATTTTTCTCACTCTGGCATTGAGAGGAAGTAACAGTGATTCCTAGAAAGGGGGCAGTTGAGAAGTAGGGTGTTCTGATCCTGGAGTAGTTACATGGTGAGAGCTCTAGAGTGTGAACTGTGGTCGGTGACCCTCTCCAACCGCAGCACCGGCACTGCTGTCACAGCATCTCCGAGCTGGGGGAGTCTGGTCTGATGATCCTGCCAGTAGGAGCTGCCTTAGCCTGCCTGGTAGGTGGAGAGAAAGATAGGTCATCTGAATGGCAGTACACTGCTTCCAGTAGTGATTGTGGAATGTTTTCTGACTGCTGTCCTTCTCATGGAAGGTTTTGCTGATTCTTTCAGCAGTATGTGTTTCACTAAAGTGAGAAAAGTAAGTACCTCTGTATTTCAGATGGGAAAAATTTTTAAGTGAAGTGGTATCAGCTCTTGTTTTCCCTCCTGTATATTTCCTGTTGCCTCTCTCTTATGTAATCTGAAAGAAGCAGATGATTTTTACCTTGTTTGAACATTTCTGTAATTCCTGAACGCAGAGAAGTATGTTTCATCTCCAGAAATAGGACTAGCAGTTCACAGTAGTGCACAATCATTGCATATTTAAGATTTTGTCTGTTAATTAATATATCTGAAGATGATGTATTTTGTAATCTGACAGTGGAAGAAGTGTGTGGGAAGGGAAAGGAAGAGTTTTAAAAAGAAAAACAAGGCAGATACAAAGCCCATATTGAATTCTCTCTAAAGTTAACTGGAAGATAGCTTTGGGATCCATATTTGATTATCCACTGAACTCGAAACTGCTTGGAAAATACTGTATCTCATTTCAGGTCTTATTTTCTGTTTAGGGAAGATCCAAGTCATATGCTTTTAAAAAGTATCAAAGGATTTACTTTCTGTCTACAGAAAGATTTTAAAATAAATTGTACATTTGTTACTGAGACATACTGGAACTGTTCTTTGATAAGATCCAGTTATAAAAAACACTGCCATTGAGTTGATTCCAACTCCTGGTTCCCTTCATGGGGTGTTTGAAGCTATGACTCTGAGAGGAGACTCACTATTGTCCTTGAAGGAGCAGCTAGGGGCTTCACACTACTCACTGTTCACCTCTCGGTTTCCAGCATGACCTGTGACACGTACACCACCAGGGCAGAAGTTATTTTTTCCTACTACGGACTGTCTGTAACGTGTAGTTCTTTCTTAACCCCAATATCTTCTATTCTTGATGAAAATGTGTTGAATACAGTTGATAAACTAAAGACAAGTCTGAAGACATAGATCAAGTGTCTAACCATACACACTTACTACGGTGTGTATATGTGTATAATTTTGTCATTTATGAATCTTTTCCAAATGTTCCTTTAGTCTCTGAACATTTGTTTTGGTTGGTTTTTTGTGGTTGGGTTTTTTTTTTTTAATACCTGTCAGAGAAGAGACTTTTCTTAGCACTGACTTGAAAGTAGTTCCATCTTTGTAAGCCGGATGCTCTTGTCTCATGAGCCCCACTTACATGCTGTGTGCTTCTTTTCAGATACATCTATTGTGATGAAATTGACTTGGCTGCTGACACAGTGCTGGCCACTCTCTATGCTGCCAAAAAGTACATCGTCCCGCACCTTGCCAGAGCCTGCGTTAATTTCCTGGAAACCAGCCTGAGCGCCAAGAACGCCTGCGTGCTGCTCTCCCAGAGCTGCCTCTTTGAGGAGCCGGACCTGACCCAGCGCTGCTGGGAGGTGATCGATGCCCAGGCCGAGTTGGCCCTCAAGTCCGAGGGGTTCTGTGACATTGACTTCCAGACTCTAGAAAGCATCCTCCGCAGGGAAACTCTGAATGCCAAAGAAATTGTGGTTTTTGAGGCAGCCCTCAACTGGGCTGAAGTCGAATGCCAGCGACAAGATCTAGCCTTGAGCATTGAAAACAAACGTAAGGTCCTTGGCAAGGCCCTCTACCTGATCCGGATACCGACCATGGCCCCTGGACGATTTCACCAACGGCGCCGTGCAGTCGGGCGTCCTCACCCTCAACGAGACCAACGACATCTTCCTCTGGTACACCGCGGCCAAGAAGCCAGAGCTGCAGTTCGTGAGCAAAGCCCGCAAGGGCCTCGTGCCCCAGCGCTGCCACCGCTTCCAGTCCTGTGCCTACCGGAGCAACCAGTGGCGCTACCGGGGACGCTGCGACAGCATCCAGTTCGCGGTGGACAAGAGGGTGTTCATCGCGGGCTTCGGCCTGTACGGCTCGAGCTGCGGCTCAGCCGAGTACAGCGCCAAGATCGAACTCAAGCGCCAGGGCGTTGTCCTGGGCCAGAACTTGAGCAAGTACTTCTCCGACGGCTCCAGCAACACGTTCCCGGTGTGGTTCGAGTACCCGGTGCAGATCGAGCCGGACACCTTCTACACGGCCAGCGTCATCCTCGACGGCAACGAACTCAGCTACTTCGGCCAGGAAGGCATGACGGAGGTGCAGTGTGGCAAAGTGACAGTGCAGTTCCAGTGCTCCTCGGACAGCACCAACGGCACCGGGGTGCAGGGCGGCCAGATCCCCGAGCTCATCTTCTACGCTTGAAAAGGCTTCTCTGCAAGCAGGGGAGCCCTCGAGGGGCACAGCCGGTTCCACCTTGCCGGATGCTTCGCTCACCTGTGCCCACATAGGGTCAGGTCAGGTGACTGACTTGTAATGAATGAAGCTATTGGCATTTCTCATTGCTTTTCACCTTTAAATTGTGTACAGGAAAAAAAAAATTGCCGCTTCCAGCTTTTAAACTGTATGCTTAAATGAACCAAGCTTTTCTTTTTTTAAAGTGCATTTGTACACCTTGACAGCTTTTATGCTCTTCCACCTGTCCTACTGACCTCTCAGCTCTGTCCCTCAAAAAATGATTTGAAATCACCTCAGAGTTCCTTTTGGGCTTTATTTTGATGAATAGAAACACATAGCTGAAAATACCAATGACAAGTTAATTTTAACATAAATCTCTGGAACCCCCCCCCCAAGGTAAACCTTAGTGTGCCATTTAGAAAGAAATTTTGCATCATCATAATTTAGAAAGTAGATGGTAATCACAAATGGCTTTTTATTTCATTCTTTTAAATTTTTCACTCCTGGACTTTGCTTTCCTTTCAGATCATAAATTTATAATGTTATGTAGTAAAAACACTACAGGTCATCCATGTGAAATAGGAAAAGGAAAATAAGAAATCAAATGTTTCTTTGGGGTGTGACTTTTGTTATCTTGATTTCGAAATATTGAAGTAAAGATGCTCCTTTTTTGAAGGAAGTAAATGGTAAAATTATCCTGTAAGTAGTAAAAAAGTCACAAGACCTATTAATTTCTACTAAACCAGATTGGAAAAGAAGCCTAAAAAAGTCCCATACTGAAAATATTTTGATTAATGGCACATTAAAATACACAGTTTGGAGAAGCAAAAGTCTTCTCTCCCTTGTTTTTTATTTTCTGTCTTTGCTTGGTTCCCCCTCCCCATTAAAAGAGGACCAAACAGCTCTTTGGATGAGTAGGGTGGCAGTTAGTTTTGTGACACTACATGTTGATGTAGGCATTTATGGTCATGGCTTTGTTTTCAGTCTGAATTTACTTTATGTGGTCTGCTTTGACTATGTACTATCTTCTTAATTAGAATTCTGTCCTGTTCCTGGACTGCTAGAATCTGGCCTCTGGCCATCTTAAAGTGCCAATATATGCCTGCAGGGTTTTGTTTTGTTAATATATATATATATAAAATATTGTCTGGAATGGCATTACTTTATCCATAATATCCACTGCATCAGCATCACATCCCACTCTTCTCTGCCGATGGGCACGTAAACCAAGTGCTCATCAAGCAAAGTCTCCTTCCGCGATGGCTTGTGATGGTTCTGTGCCTGTGCCCCTGGCAGTGTCCTTGTGCTCACTTCCAGCTGAAGTATCCATGTGTTTCCTGAGCAGCTTTTCTGCTCGGTGTAATCCTGAGAGCGCTTTCCCGCCACCCAGAGTGAGGTCGCCGGCCACCTCCTTCTCCTGGCCTGCAAGCCTGAAGCTGGCTTGACCGGAGCCAGGAGTTAGTCCAGGGGTGTGTGTGTGTACATGCGCGCCCACGCGCACACTAGGTGCGTTCGCGGACTCAGGAATTGTCTCCTCCATGCCTGGCTAGTGAGAGGTGGGACAGATATGGCCCCCCCACTGGCCCCAGCAAATGCCTACCCTTCCCTTGTCCACTGTGCTTCTGGCCACTTCTTCCCTTGTAGTCATGGGCCTCTGGCCAGCTTCCCTGATGGAGGAGAACACTGGATTATGGGAAATTCTCTAATCACCTTTGCCATTGCCTCGTCTGTTACCATAGATGATCAGAAGCTGCTAATGGTCATTATTGACAAGGACTCCCTAAACAACTTTCCAAAATGAGCAAACAGTTATCTCCTATTAGGAAGATTATATGGTAGTTTTGGCAAAGCATCAGTGAAGGTACATTATCAATTTCAAAAACAACCACTTCTACAGAAGGTTTTGGTGTTTTCAGTTATGATTAAAAGGATTTAGTGGTTTATGCCTATCATGCTGATTGGTGGGCTTGTACCTGATTAGAAGGCACTCATTTTGAGCCAGAGGAGAGGACACTATTTAACACGAATTTCATTGTATCAGGTTTTTGAGGTGGGTGTGATACCTCAGAGTGAAGATTACTCATTGCTAACACTCCAGTCAGTGCTCCTACGGGCAGCCTGCCCTCCTCATGCTGAGGGAACAGCTTGGTGAAAGCCACAGTGAGACCAAAGAGCTTAATGTTACACTAATTACCATTAAACTTAGACACAGAAGAAGGGGGCACTGCCACGGTTGGACTGGCTTGTGCCAAAAGCTGTGGGTTAAATTTGAAAATTGTATTTAAAAATAATTTTTTATATTTTACACCCTATTCTCCTGTATTTTTGGCAAAATGGAATGAGGCTGATGTGCTTGCTTTATTTTTCTGGTAATCTCTAATTTCATAGCTTTTTAAAACTAGCAGCTATCGCAGGCAGCTCTTCTATATAAACACAACTTTATTAAACAGAATATGCAGTAGATTCTTTTCTCAGTGTACCTGGAGTCTTTGTCATTGTAGTACTGGGGATTGGGGGAACTAGTTTAGCAGTTCTAATGTATCATTTAGCATATCTTATAATAGTATTTAAAATGGTCTAATTTCTACATAATTATTGCACTGAACTGTCTGGTTTTTTTTTTAAGGTGTTTAAATAAGCTCAGCTAATTTCAGGACACTGTAGCCACTGTGCATCAGGGTGCTTGAATTAGTAGCTTAACAACATTATTTATGAAGGAAAATATAAATATGAAGTACCTCATGTTGAATGTTATTGTACTGTATTTTTAATGTAACAGTGCAGATCTTGTTAGACACATGAATGTGTACAATTATGTCAAATGCAAATAAAAGTAAAACTGCTTCGTAGATTTGTTTTCCTTCGCATTTTTGTAGCTCCCTTTAAATAGTGAAAAATGAATTCTGACACTTTTTGGTGCCTCTACATTTTCTATAGATGGCTTTACAGGAGCTTTTGTTCCCCAAGTATTCAGAGCTTTGATCCATAAAGAAGTAAAAATTTGAGGCAAAAGCATAAGAGAACAATGAATATGTTAATTGATTACGTTGTTCAAAGCCTGTTAAGTTAATGAGAATGGATACATTGAAATATTCCTGTTATGGAATTCCTTGTTGGCTAGTGTTCAGATGCTATAACTGCTCTTGAGTCTTTGGGTCTTCCCATCCTAAAGAGGTGTTGATTCTGAACGACATCTACCTTTAGGTTTGTCTTCGCTGCTTGGTGTGCCCTTACTGTGTTATAATAGCTTAAATCTAGGAATGAAAAAGAACTAGTTTACTATTACAAGTAAGAATACCTCACACACAATTATTCACACATACATACAGCTTTCTGTTGCTTTTCTATTAGAATTTATTGGGGAACCTTTATGGATAGTCCCTGGATTATGAGTCTTTCATATTTCGATATCTTTAAATCCATTTAGAAGTTGAAATATTTAAATATCTCTAAGGTGTGCCTGATGTAAGCCACGGTCTTCACAATTACTTACTATGCATTAGCTGGACAGTGACTAAGGATGGCTGTTGTTGTTATGTGCCGTCGAGTCGCTTGCAACTCATAGCGACCCTATGTACAACAGCCCTAAACTCCACTCTGTCCTGTGCCAATCGCACTAGGATGGCAGAAGAAGAATTAATGCCTTTGAATTGTGGTGCTGAAGAAGAGTATTGAACATACCATGAGCCGCCAGGAGGACAGATAGTTTTGTCCTAGAGATGGTGAAACGGAGTTAGTCCTTAGAGGCAGGGATTTTCAAGCTTCGTCTCACATACTTTGGGTATGTTGCCAGGAAGGACTTGGAGAAGGTCACCAAGTTTGAAAGGGTGGAGGGTGATTTCAGAGGACTTTTAACCGTTGTCTCTTTTGTAATTTAAACTGAATTCATATATTTGATTTTAGAATTCTAATAACAGAGTAGGAAAACAGATTGGCCATCCACTTCCGAAATAGCAGGCCTTTGAAAACCCTATGCACAACAGAGCACACTAGCAGATATGGCAACTGAGACGGAGCCCTCAAGTATGAAAGATTAGCAAGGGATAGAGCAGGGTTTAGGGCTTTTGTACATGGGGTCGCTATGAGTTGCAAGCGACTCTACGGCACATAACAATAGTGAGTTACCTGCCTCTACCACTGGGGCTCAGGAGTGAATACGTATGTCACTGACATAACATTTTGTTCCCACCTGGACTATATGGCTTGGCTGTAGGAAACATAGGCTTGGAGCTGGGAGAAAACAAGAGGGGAAATCGTATTCCTGAAGAATTAAATGGAATGAAATTAAATTAAATGGAAGCTGAAGTTAGCAAGTGACCCTGAGAACCAGATGTTATTTTCAGTGTTTACTGGAGCAGAGTTTGCATGTTTTGGAAATGCTTCCATCGGGGAAGACAGCACCTTCTGAACTTGCAACATCTTTTCTAAAGCCAGTTGCATTTATTTACCAGCAACACCCTGAGCACAACACTTCATACCATCTTCTACTGATGAGAACAAGAACGTAACTTTTAGGAACTCCTGTACGGATAAAAGGCTTTTAAAACCAGAATTTTCTGATGTATTTCTCTAACCACTATGTACCAATGAAGAATCAACCAAGAAGTTGCTATGCAGCTGGATTTACTGTAGGTGTGAAGAAAAGAAAAGTGGTCATTGGTGGCATCACTCCCAAGGGGCGTGAGTCACCTGCTTCTGTAGGTAAATCTCTTAATGTTTTTGAGTACATTTTCCCAGTTTGGACATCTCTCTGCTGCTGCTTCAGAGCATTTTTTTTCATCTGAGGAAGAAGGGGTATTACCTTTATTCAGAAGCTAAGTTGGTTTTTTTGTTTGTTTGTTTTATACTTTTATGTTTGTTGTTTAAATGTCCAGTGGACAGATTTTTCTTTTAAATGTATTATTAATTTCAATGAAAATTTACAGACTTTGGATTTCCATTCATTCATTGTTGCACTTTTCTCACCTCCCAACCCTCCCCCTTAGTACATTACACTCCTGGAAAAGTAAAAGAAAAATTCTTTCATTGCTTTACAAACCCTCCTCCAGGTCCACTCCACTATGCAGCTTCACTTTGGACTCCTGTCATGACAAAAATACCTAATCACATATCCCTTTTAAACAGTTTTCTCCCTCATCTGTTTCAATGCAGTATACGTTATTGAACCCATCTTTCTCAGTCTCCCCCCAACCTCGATATCAGTTCTGTTTTACAGCAGTGGCACCATGCCGTATTTGTCTTTTTGTGACTGAAATACTTCACTCAGCATAATATCCTCCAGGGTCACCCATTTTGAATAAATATTGCACGAGTTCCTTGTTTTTCAATGCAGCGTAGTATTCGATTGTGTGAATATACCACAGCTTCTCTATTCATTCGTTTGTTGATGTGTGGACAGAGATTTTTATTAGCAGTTGCTGTTTTACTAAAACAACTTAGCTTTATCAAGTATGCAAATAAATCTGTGTATTAGCTTAATCTTCAAACTCATTGCCATTGAGTTGGAACTAACTCAGTCCTTACCCTCCAGCAACTTTTCAAAGGCTATAAAATCGCATGGGAGAAGATTGCCATCTTTCTCTCATGGAGGAGCTGGTAGATCCAAACCACTCACCCTCGGGTTTTCAGCACAACTCTACTGGCAAGGCCATCAGAGCTGCTTATTCACTGGGCAGCTGTTGTTTTGTACTGTAGACTTGGAACCAACACGTAGCTGACCACCCCGCCCCCTTAGCAGTAATCACACGGGAGGAGATTGCTTATCCTTCTCCCACAAAGCAGCTGGTGGCCTCAGACCGCGTGCCTTTGGGATTACTGCACAGCTTCTTGCACCAATTTCTCTAGTGTTATAAAAAGCGTGAATGTATATGAGATGTAACTTAGAGATTATACTCCCTTTTTAAAAAAAATCTTGATTTAGCAGCAATACAGAAAATTATTTAAAAATAAGGACAAAATTTTTATTTGACAAAGTTTTATAATTAGTAGACAATTTCATATACAATAATATGATGGCTGAACACCAAAAAAAAGTGAAGAAAAAAAAATAGTAGTCTTGCTGATTTTAACCTGATGGATGTACTTTAAAAAATCTTTGTAAACATACAGCATAAAAGACTTGAGAAATCAGAAAAGTCTATAAGATAATGTTTTGATAATGCACAAGTCTTTATTGTGACTGTAAAATTGGAATTTTCTTTCCTAAACAACCAGAAGAAGAAGAGATAATGACTAAGAAGTTAGAAAAAGTTTTTTAAATCCTGGCCCCCAGATCACTATCTTCTGCAATGCAAAATATGCAAATATGCTCTTTTCAACACATCTGACGTAATGAAATGCTTGGTGCTTGTCTGAACGCGCTCTAAATTTTGCCTTGTTGTTCTGTACCATCAAGTCATAACTGACCCACAGCTGACCCTCTGGCAGGTTGTCAGAGGCAGTTACTCGCATGGGAAGAGATTGCCCATGTTTTCTCTCATGGAGCAGCTAGTGGGTTTGAACTGTGTGCCTTTGGGATTGCAGTTCAGCCTCTTACCACACTCAGTGAGTTAGATCCTTAACCAATTCAAAAGTAAAAGCTATCATAGACCTTCATTTTAAAGTTGGGGTGGGTGGTGGGTGGGGAGAAGGATGCAACAATGAATGAATGGAATTCCAAAATCTCTGTAGATGTTCACTGAAATGAAAAATAAATAAATAAATAATTTTTTTTAAAAATAAATTCTGAGTGTAAGAATATTTGGAGGCTCTCATGGAAAGATATTTATAGTGTTTTCCTGGATAGTTGAATTCCCCAGGGTAGGAAGGAAAAAGAAAAACCAAAAACTACATTCACTCAGTGAGGTCATTTAAAGGATTAGCCCAACATACATTCCTTCTTTCATTAACATTTAATGCCTGTTCTTCAGAAGAAAGTCGTAAGAAAGGTCCTTATCTGGTGGCCTAGTGACAAGGAGCTGCAACTACAATCCCAGAGGCTCACGGTTTGAATCCACCAGATGCTCTGCCGGGGAAGGAGGGACAATCTCCTGTACCAGTCAGATCTGATTTGATGGTACACACACACAAAAATAATAAAAAAATTTTTTTTTTTAAAAAGTGCTTAGATAGCTGGGCTCCAATCTAGAGATTCTGATTTATTGGGTCGTGGTGGTGGTGCTGTGTGCCCTCGAGTTGAGTACGCATTGTAGCGACCCTATGAAAAACAGATCTGAACCCTGTCCTATCCTGTGCCATCTGCACCATCTGTCACACTAGAGCCTGTTGCTGAAGTCATCATGCCAGTTCATCTTGTTGAGTCTTCCTCTCCTTCACTGTCCCTCTACCCTTCAAAGCCTGGTGTCCCTCTAAAAGGACTAGCTTCTCCGAGCAACATGTGCAAACTATGTGAGAAGAAGCTTTATCATCCTAGCCTAAAAGGAGCACCGTGGGTGCCCCTTCTCCAAGGCATATCTGTTTGGTCTTTCGGAAGTGCAGGGGATATTTAGTACTCTTCTCCAACACCACAGCTCAAAGGCATCAGTTATTCATTCTGTCATTCATTCTCCAGCTCTCAGATGCATAGCATCTGAATGAGCCCTACCTTAATTCTCAAACTGACATCATTGCTCCTCAGTAATTTGGAGAGGTCCCTAACTGCAGACTTGCCCAATGCAACACATTTCCTGATCTGACTGCTGGTGTCAAGAGTGTTGATTGTGGATCCAAGTAAGGTGAAGCTGTGGAGAGTTTCAGTCTTCTCCACCTACTCTAATATAGGTCCAGCGTTGAGGATTTTTGTTTTTCTTGACACAGATCCAATCTCTGTTGAAGGTTACAATGTCTATAACTTTCTGCAGCCAGCGCTTTTGAGTCCTCCTCACTTTCAGCAAGCAAGGCTGTGTTGTCTGCATAACAAATTTTATTGATGAGTCTTCCTCTAAACCTCCTGCCACATTCTTTTCCATAGAGTTCAGCCTCCTGGTCACGGTGAGGTTTGAGAAATTGCTTATCTGATAGGCACAGTGTCGAGGCTGCCTGTTAATGGTCACATGAATCTCCAGTGAATGGTAGTATAACTCAGTAGTGCTAAGGTGTAGTGACAGATGGGCTCTGGTGGTCCAGTGCTTAAAGTGCTTGACTGCTAACAGAAAGGTCAGCCTTTTAAGTTAAGCAGCTTCTCTTTGGGAGAAGGATTTGGCAGTCTGCTTTTACAAAGATTCTGGCACCAAATACCCCACTGGGAACTTCTTTACCCTGGAAAGTCCCTGTGAGAAGAGCTGGGTCTTGATTTGAGTATGAAGGGATAGCGGAGTGTCTGGGTTAGCTTATTGCTGTGACAGGTACAAGTGGGTGGCTCTGGTTGCCATTGGGCCTTATGCCCATCTGATGGGTGCAGTGTAGAGCTGTGTGCCATCAGCTTTCATGGCTGTGACCTCAGGAACAGGTGAGGGCTGTCTTCCAAGGCTCTTTGTGGTGAGTGGGAGTGGGTCAAATTGTTACAGTAGTTGAACACTTAATTCTCTGCCTCCCAAGGTCCTTTCTGAGAGGTTAGAAGGCTTGAATTTCAATTTCAGGACCGATCGACATGATAGATGGAGAAAGGATTGAAACTGTCAATGATTTCATCTTGCTTGGATCAACAATCAACACCCTTGGTACCAGTAATCAGGAAATCAGGAGATGTACTGCACTGGGAAAGTCTGCTGTTAGAGACCTCTCCAAAATGCTGAAAAGCAGTGATGTCAGTTTGAAGACTAAGGTGAGCCTGATGCAGGCCATAGTCTTCTTAATCACCTGCTAAATCACACATCAGAGTTAGTGACTAAGGATGACACAAGAAGCTTGGATGCCTTTGAGCTTTGGTGCTGGAGGAGAGTACTGACTATCCCAAGGACTGCCAAAAGAACAAACAGATAATGTCTTGGAAAGTGTGCAGCCAGAGTGCTGCTTGGAGGCAAAGATGGTGAAAACTTGTCTTTCATACTTGGGACAGGTGGAGAGGCTATTACTTGGTTTGCAGGGCAGCTTCTTGCCACTTGGCCACCAGAGCTCCCTGAGAGGCTATTAGTGGAAAGGGACATCATTCTTAGAAAGATGGAGGGTCAGCGAAGGAGAGGAAGACCTCTAATGAGATGGATTGACATGGTGACTGCAGCAAGGGGGTCTAGTGCGTCCGAGATGATGAGCATGGCAGAGGACAGGGCAAGGTTCATGTCAGCTGTTCAGAGCGTCACTGTAAGTCTTACTCAACTTGAAGGCACCTAATAACAGCACCAGCGGGGCAACTCTCCACCTACCCCTGAGTGATTGTCTCCACTCCAGCTTCAGCATTCTTGGGTAATATCCATTTAACAACCTTCCCCTCATCAGTGTGTGTTTATCTCTGTGCCCCATCACCTTTTCTTCGATGTGAACATTTAAACACATATCCCAAGTTGATGTGGCCACATGAACAAGAAAGCAGCCCACTGCCATGGAGCTGATCCAGACTCACTGCTGCTTTACAAGAGAAGTTGAACTGCCCCGTAGAATTCCAAGTGACTCTTTACTCTTCACCAACACTCTATCATACAGACTGCAAGAGAACAAACAGACCTGCCTTGAAGGAAGGGCAACCAGAGTGCTGCTTAGCGCCAAGGTCACGAGGAACCAGTCCCTGGAGTGAAACATCGTGCTGGAAAAGGTCCAGGGTCAGCAAGAAAGGAAGATTGTCAACGAGGTGGATTGACGCAGTGACTGCCACAATGGGTTTGAACATGACAAGGGTTGTGAGGATGGAACAGGACAGTGGAAAGTTCAGGTGTGTCATTCCTAGGGTCCCTGGGAGTCCTAGTCAACTGGACAGCACTGAAAACAACCAATCTTTATAGAGGCGTACTGCCACATCGTTCTTCTGCAGAGGGATGGACAGGTTCAAACCTCGGAACTGTTTGTAGCAGTCAAATGATTTACCATGACACCACCAGAGCTCCCTAATGCAGTAGTCACTTTCCAAGTGAAATCACATCCACAAGCGTGGTATTACGGTTCCCAGACATATCTGGGGGCCTCTTGGAAATGACAGCATACAGAGATGTCCTTGGCAACTGAAGGAACCTAGAAGGGGGCATGAAGATTAGTCTTGAAGTGGAAAGGCAAGTTTCCCTACAGGAAAGGTGTGGATCTGAGGTGTGAAGGATACACCCTCATTGTCTAGATGAAGACAGGCGGTGCATCTTGTGTAGGTGAGCGGAAGGAAATGGCTGACGCGGGATGGCAGGGTGGAAAGAACAGCAGATAGCTCAGTGTGGCTCTCGTGACAGGTTTATGTGAAAGAATGAGGCCACCAGCTGGGTGCCAGGTATGAGGCCGGAGCAGCAAGCATGTCACAGGGTAGGGTAAGTTATGTGACTTTTATCCTTTTTGTTCTACTCTTCTCCCCTCCCTTTTTAAAATAAAGCAGTGACATTGAAGAGACTATGTGGACTAACGTTCTGTAATTTGAAAACTTTTTTTTTTAATCTTGGAGAAGCTGAATCAGACAGAACTTTCTACATAATAAAAGTATCACTCTGTCAGATGGAGCAGTTATTTCTATGAAAGTCAACAGGGAGGCAGGGAGTAGAGGAGGCCTGAGAGTGGCGTGAAATAAAGATTCTAGAAAGATGAGATACAGGGCCCCAGAATCCAGTGACTGTAGCAACCAGTTAAACAGGGATTGCTGAATTTGGAATCCTTACCTTACACTTCATATGAAACAAATAAAGGATATAGGAAAGATCCAGCAGGGGGTGGGGCGAAGATTAGGTAATGGTGGGCACAGTTCAATGGTGAATAATTTTACACAATGAATGGGAATGATTGTATGAAACAACATGAATGAAGAATAGTGTGAAACTGCATATGAATTTTGTGTGCACACCAATATAAGATGATTTTTTAAACACACACACACACACACCTGCCTCCAACTCAACTGCCATCAAGTCAGTTCTGATTCATGTCAACCTTCATCAGGTTTCTAAGACTGTAAATTATCATGAGAGGAGACTGCCCAACTTACCCCTAAAGACCCACTGATGTTTTTGAACTGCTGCAGCTACCTCCCAAAGACTTCTTTGTCCTTATGAATAAAGGAGGAATACAGCTTTACCGTCCTCTACAGGGGTTTGTCTCATAGATACCCACACTTGATTCTAAGTCTTTGAGAAAGAAGGTAAGAAGCGAGAGCTGGCAGGCAGTGTGATGGCTCGGGCTCTGGGGCAGGCCTGCTTGGATGTGAAGCTTGGCTCTAACAGTGTGAATTCAGGCAACATCCTCATCCTTTCTGGGCCTCTTTCCCTCAAGGAACAAAGCACAAATAGAGTGCTCTGTCCAAAAGGTTATGTCTATTAATTAAGATTTCTGAAGTATTTGGAACATTACCCAGAAAGCCGAAAATTTTCTCCTGGTAAAATGAAAACAAAATGTAAAAGGCTAAAAATTAAGCGCCGAAGTTCCTCGTGTGCCTTTTATAAGAACCATTTTACTTTTACTTCACATTGCATTTAGGAATACTTTTCACAAGCTGCCACTGCAGACAATTTAAAAGCTAAAGAACATTTTCCCCGCTTTTGTTTCTTGTTGTGTACCTTTGAGTCAGATCTGACTGGCAAGGGAGGAGATTACTAGGAGTATCTAATGGTTTTGAACCGCATACCTTGAGGACTTGAATGCAGCTTCTTGCCACTAGGCCACCAGAGCTCCCTATCTTTTGTTGCTGTTCTTTTCAGTCACTGCAGCTGTGCTATCCTGTCCTTCTCAGTGATGCCATGCAGAACCTAGAAGGCGCTGCCCGAGCCTCAGCCATTACCACACTCACAAGATGTGTGAGCTCCTCACTGCAGCCACGTGTCAATACATCTCGGTGAGGGTCTTCCTATTTTGCCTAATTCTGTACCAAGTCCTTCAATGGGGAGTAATCCCTCTGATGCTGTTGTGTGCTGTCAAACAGGAACCAAACTATAGCTGACCCTCCAGTGGGTTTTCAGAAGCAGTTCTTCACACAGGAGAAGATTGCCCACCCTTCTCTCACAGAGCTGTTGGATTCGAACTGAATGACTTTAGAACTGCAGCACAACTTCTTACCGCTAGGCCACCAGACCTCCTAATCCCTCTGGTAGCATTTTCAAAGTACAATCACCTTCCTGCCTTCTAAGGAACAATCAGACGATACTTCTGCCATGAGAGCTTTGTTCTGTCTTCTGGCAGCCCATAGTATAGGTAACAATCTTTACCATCATCCTAGTTAAAAGGCATCAATTCTTCTTCAGTCTTCCTCACTCTTTATCCAGTCTTGGTTTGCATGAGGCAATTGGAAAGGCTATGGCTTGTGTCTTCACAGTGATCTCTTTGCTTTTTAATATTGAAAGATTTCCTTTCCAGCTGATTGACTAATGCAATTCGTCATTTGATTCAACAGTAACTTTGACTAGTGTTGCTTGTGGATCCAACTGCAATCATTTCTGTGCATTATAATGTTTATTGGTCCAATTGTAAAGAATTTTGTTATCTTTATGTTAGAGTGTAATCTCTACTAGAGGCTGTGGTCGCTGACCTTCGTCAGCAAGTAAGTGCTTCATGTCTGCTTTCAGCAGCAAGATTGTGTCATCTGCATATTACAGAGCATTGATGAGTCTTTCTTTGATAACAGTGCCATATTATAGTCTAGCTTCTTGGAGAATTTTCTTGGAGTATGTATAGTGAAAGTAAACAGCTGACACACACCTTTCTTGATCTTAAACAGGGCCGTATCCCCTTGTGTTCAAACAACAGCCTCTTGGTTCACATTCTGCATTGTTATTGTTGTTGGATACCATCAAGTTGAGCATGACTCATAGCGACTCTATGAATAACAGACCCGAATCCTGTGTTATCCTGTGCCATCCTCCTCATCTCTGATACATTTGAGCCCACTGTTGCAGTCACCTCTCTGGGGGGTCTTCCTCTCTTTCTGACTCTCTACTTTTCCAAGCATAATGTCTCTTTCCAAGGAATATTCTTTCCTAGTAACATGTCCAAAGTATGAGAGATGACGTTTTGCCATCTTTGCCTTAAAGCTTTAGCACTATTTAACTATTCTGGAGTTCTTCATGTTTGCAATGTTTCCATAATTTATTATGGTCAACACAATGAAATCCTTTTGCATAGTCAATAAACGAAAGTAAACATCTTTCTAGTATTCCAATATTTTCTAGTATTTTCTGCTTTGATCCAATTGCTATTGTGGTTGTCATGTACCCTGGAGTGGAAACTGAGCCATAGGTGATCCTCCAGGGGTTTCCCAAGGGAGTAAATCACACAGGAGGACATTGCCCATTGTTCTTCTGCAGAGAGACGGGTGTGTTTGAACAATGATGGTAGCGCAGCTCCTTACCACTGGGCTACCAGAGTTCGCTGAACAACTATTAGATTGATAGAATTAATCTTCTCTCTAAACAAAATTTTTCTCTTCAACTTAAGAAAGTTCCAGAAATGAGCAAGAATCAGGGCACTGCCATTCCCACTGAGTTCATTCTCCTTCCTGCCAGCACTGTGTGTTACAGGGTAGACCTGCCCCATCGATTCGTCTTGGCTACCGTGTTATGGCTGCAGCTCACTGGGACTTTTCATTCCCTTGGCACCTCTGGTGGGCTTGAACCACCTGCCTTTAGGTAAATAGTCAATAACAAACAGCCTGTGCTACCCCAGGCCCTAAGAAACAAGCTATTGCTGTGGTTGTTGTGTACCGTGGACTGGAAACTGACATATAGGTGACCCTCTGGTGGGTTTTCAGAGGCAATTGACCCCAAGGGATGCGACTGTCCAAACTTCTGTAGAGCAGCTGGTGGAGCAAGCCGTGTGCCTTCAGGATTGCGGTACAGTTTCTTAGCACTAGGCCACCGGTGCTAGAATGGTGCTGTTATTGTTGTGTACTGTTGAATCAAAACCAACCCCTAGCTGACCTTCCAGCTGGTTTTTGGGGGCAATTAATTGCACGCGAGATTCCCTCTGTCTTCCGTAGAGCAGCTGGTGACCTCGAACCGTGTGCCTTCGGGATTGCAGCACAGCTTCTTACCACTAGCCCACCAGAGCTCCCTAGAATAGACAAAATATATCAGGGAAGGAATTCAGATGGGGGAGAGAGAGCACCCCACCATTTCCTCTAAGATATGAAGTTTCTGGGAGGAGGCTCATGGAAACAAGTCCATTTCTGTTGGAAAGAACGAGTGACCCTGAGTAGTGACAAGTAGCTGAGGTTACAGAACGTGACGTTATTATATTTTTCTGCTCCACTTCCTACCTTTTGTAAGAAGCCTTTGGAGTTTGCCAAGCTTTCCCTACAGATCCATGAAGGAAATTTTCAGATCTATTAAATGGGGACTTTTCAACTTCTGGGCTTCCAAATAGAGTGCAGGCCATTTAAGATGAAAGGTTTAAGAGTCAGGATAGAGGGAGCTCTGGTCCTACTGGCAAGAAGCTGCGCTGCAATCCTGAAGGCATGCGGTTTGAGTCCACCAGATGCTCTACTAGAGAAGGCTGTGCAGTCTCCTCCTGTGCAAGTCGGATCTGACTCAACAATACACAATAAGGCAAAAAAAAAAAAAGATAAGAGTCAAGCTAGAAACGTAGGTCTCCCCAGTTCCTCTCCACCAAGGGCTGCTCTAGGCCTAGCAGAAGTTGATAGCGTGTGTGCACTTTGTTTGCCCTTCACCAGAAAGAACCCAGTAGCCATGCACATACCTGGAGTCCAAAGTATGAAGCCCAGATTTTCTTATTGTTCCTGTCTGGCCACTTTTTGAGTTGAGGGAAGTCTAGCAGCCAATAGTCTTCGTGCTCACTCTCATTCTTCCTCCCTTTTATAATTTTGTTCTGTAATGGCCTCTGAGAAGAATGGGAATCCCAGAACACTTGATCATTCTAATGCGAAAACTATACTTGGACCAAGAGGCAGTCATCAGAATAGAGCAAGGAAACACTGCATGGTTCAAAATTGGGAAAGGCGTACACCAGGGATGTGTCCTATCTCCATGCCTTTTCAACCTGTATGCAGAACAGATTATCCGGGAGACTGGGCTCTATGAGGAGAAATGTGGGGTCAAGATTGGCGGAAGATCTATTAACAATCTGCATTATGCAGATGACACAACCCTGCTTGCTGAAACTGAGGAGGACCTGAAATTCTTGCTGCAGAGAGTCAAGGACTGCAGCCTTCAGTATGGATTGATGCTCAATGTCAAGAAGACAGAGATTCTCACCACTGGACCAATTGGCAGCATCAGAATGGATGGTGAAGAGATTGAGATTGTTAACAATTTTAGTTTGCTTGGCTCCACAGTCAACATTCTTGGCACCAGTAGCCAGGAAATCAAAAAAGGTATTGTGATGGGAAAGTCTGCTGTTAGGCACCTCTCCAGGGTACTGAAGAGCAATGGTGTCACTCTGGAGACTAAGGTGCATCTGATACAGGCTATGGTCCTTGCAATCACTTGTTATGCATCAGAGAGTTGGACAATGACTAGGGAGAATAGAAGGAGAATTAATGCCTTTGAGGTGTGGTGCTGGAGAAGAATATTGAATGTACCCTGGATTGTCAAGAAAACAAACAGATTCATCCTGGAGATGGTTAAACCAGGCTGCTCCTTGGAGGCAAGGATTCTGGGGCTTCGTCTGACATACTTTGGACATGTTGTAAGGAGAGAGAGGTCCTTGGAGAGGGCCATCATGCTTGGGAGGGTGGAGGGACAGTGCATGAGAGGAAGGCCCTCTATGAGGTGGATTGATTCAGTGCCTGGGGTAATTGGATGGGTGTGTCAGAGGCAGTGTGATTGGCACAGGATAGAGCAGGGTTTAGGGCTGTTGCAAGTGACTCGACGGCACATAACAACAATGGCCTCAGCCCGCTGCTACTTCCTAGGCTCTTGCCATAGTCAGTCTGCTCTACCCCCATCCCTGTCCTTCCCGATAAAGATACTGAAGGTGAGGGAGCCTTGCTCTTGCCAAACGTTGTCCAGCTCATGACAGATGGGAGAATAGGAAGGACAAAGGGAGTGAAGAGCCAGCGAGCACCATGTTGTCACGCTGATGGAGGTTAAGACAGCCAGCCAACCCATCCAGGATAAGAGAAGGCAAGAAAAGTGGCATCTTTCAGTCTAAATAAATAAATGAGCCAGATGTCAGGCTCTGGCCTTGACTGCCATTATCAGGAAGCCAGGCAGTCTTCCCACCTCCTGCTAGGTTGTCCTGCTTAGAAGAACCAATCACTGCATGAGGTCACGATGAAGTCTTTAGCAGGTCGTTATCAGAGCCGGTTCTTGTCAATATCAGGCCTGGCTAGAAGCAGCTCTCAGAATCATTTAGTGTCTCCTGTCAGGAAAAGCTTTTTAACTGATTCCTGCTGTCTTGCCGTTTTGCATGAACCCTAAAAGGCTGTGCCAAATGGATGTCATCTTTCCAATTTCTTCCCAGAAGCATCTCCTTTCTTGTTAACTATGGAAATATTTTCACAATGATTGGGAGAGAAGATTGGTCCAATGTGAAAACCAATCACTGGCGTGAGTCCATCTATTTGTCTTCAGATGTCCTTTTGGGGAGCAGGGCCACATCATTCTGGAAGATAGAATGAAGAAGGATGACTCTCATGCAAGTAGCAATGAAATAAACCCCAAGAAATAAAAACAAACCCAAACATAAACAAATGCCATTGCCTTTATAAAGGGAAGAGAATTCAATTGGACACATGTGTAAAACAAAAGGTGAAGAAAATGTTGATGATTGTTCTAATGCAATGAACATAGAAGTCTTATTGTACAATCTATGTGCAATTGCAAATTTTAAATTGTGATAGGGATTAGATAAAAGAATTCATACAGGACACGACGATGCAGAGGCATTTGAAGGTGTGGCTAACATTGATTATGGCTAACATTGAGAAGAATGGGAATCACAGAACATTTACTTATGTTCATACAACACCTATACCTAGTTCAAGAAGCTGTTGTATGAACAGAGCAAGGGGACACTGCATGGTTTAAATCAGGAAAGGTATGTGTCAGGGTCATATCTTTTTCCCCACACCCATTCAATCATTGAGTAAATCATTCAAGAAGCTGGACTCTGTGAAAAAGAAGAATGTAAAAAAATAAAAAAAGAAGAATGTAGGATAGGATCAGAGGAAGACTCATCAACAACCTGTGTTACACAGTCACAACTGTGCTTGATGGAAGTGAGGAGGACTTGAAACACTTGCTGCAGAAGATCAGAGACTGGATTACATCTCAACATCAAGAAGACAAAAATCTCCACCACTGGACTGATAATCAATGTCATGATAGATGGAGAAAAGATTGAAACTGTCACAACTTTCATCTTACTTGGATCCACAACCAGCAGCCTTGGTACCAGTAGTCAGGAGATCAGAAGATGTATTGCATTGGGCAAGTCTGCTGTCAGAGACCTCTCCAAACTACTGAAGAACACTGATGTCAACTTGAAGACTAAAATGTACCTTACTCAAGTCATGTTCTTTTCAGTCACTTGCTATGCACCTGAAAATTAAACAGTGAATAAGTATGGCAGGAGAAAAATTGATGTCTTTGAGTTGTGGTTGGAGAAGAGTACTGAACATCCCTTGGACTGCCAAAAGAATAATCAGATAGGTCTTGCAGAGGGAGCAGTCAGAATGCTCCTTGGTGGCACAGATGACAAAGATTCATCTCACACGCTTTAGGCACGTTACTAGAGGAAGGATACCATCCTTGGAAAGGTGAAAGGTCAGTAAAAGACTGGAAGGCTTTCAATGAGAGTGACTGACACAATCACAGCGGCAATGGGCTCAAGGGGTCAGAGATGATGAGGACGGCACAGGGTAGGACAGGGTTCAAATATAAGGTGCATAGGTTGCTATGCGTAGTACTGGACTTGATGGTACCTAACAACGTGCATTTCTTAGTAAGAAAAAGTTTTTTCCCTATGAATTTAATTTGCTGAACTAACAAATCCACTCTAGTCATGAAGAAAATGTTTTAAAATGAAATCTGGCTTGTTTTTAGATGTGGACAGAGTGGGGGTTTTTTGTGATCCACTCGTCTCTACTACCATAGCATTTACTCAGAAACCTCAAACTCCCTGCTGTTCAGTCAGTGTAAACTCATATTGGTTCTACGGGAAAAGAAAGCCTATCTTTCTCCTTCAGTGAAGCTGGTGGATTTGAACCTCTGAAGATAGAAAGCCTTTAGATTAGCAATACAATCACTACAGATTAAGCCACCAGGACTCGTTAATAACCAAGACTAAGATTTGCACAAACATTGAACTCTTGAATTTTAAAGCTTAAATTATTGATTTACTTACATGCATGGATGGCTGTTTATACTTAACCGCTTAAATGAAGATTCTTATTTCATAAAACTCATAATTGAATGGAAAAGCATTCTGGGTTCTCCATTTTCATTAATCATATCTGAGAGAAGCCTGGACGTTTGCATCATGATTTCATTATGGCATTCTCACAGTTCCCCTGGTGGTAACATAATCTAATTTTAGTACATTTTATTTGCAACTGCTGTGTGGCTTCATACTGGATCAGAGTTGAGCCCTCATAGTTTGGCTTTAATATTTTAGCAACCCCTCTCCTCCACCTCAGAGCATCTCTCTGACCATCCAGAATTGACCCCAAGTTCAAGTGGACCCAGGGCAATCATGTAGATTGCAGCCTACAGTACTGTGTATCTAAATACTATAGCTTACTAATCAAGCTAACAGATTGCTAAATAAAATATGTTTTTGTATTTGACCTTGACAAGTATGCTTTTGTAGTGACCTGGAAGGTCAGATTCAATGTTGAATTCTTACTCCTTCATAGTTATGCACCAGGCAATATGGTGATGGGGACAGCTGGTGCCTGGGTCCCAAACATCTGCCCATAGCCTGCACCCTTTCTCTTACTAATCCTCAGCTCATATAGTCAACCACAACACACTATCATCAACCACAACATAACCCCTAGTGGGAAAGCCTCATGCAGACCCACAAGGTAAGCCTGAGGCCGTTTGGGCAGGAATTCCATACCCTCCTACCTCCCCCCTGATGCAGAGACATAACTGCTTGTCCTTGACAGATTTTCCAGGAATTCAGGGGATTTCTTGAGAACTCTGATGGCCTAATGATAGGAAGTCATTCTGCTAGCCCAAAGACACATGGTTCGAATCCACCAGCTGCTTCATGGGAGAAAGACAAAGGGGGCAAATAGCTTCTGCAGACCCTGTTGTTTCAGCCACAGGCATTTGAAATGTTCACTACAGGAATTACAGGACTGAAAGGGCTGCTCTTGACTTTTCCAATACTGAGCTCCCTGGCAAATGAAAGAGGGATCAAAAACCAGGAGTCCAGATGAGAGCACGTAAGGAAAAATGGTATTAGGGGAGTGATTAAGACTGAGTGTAGGAACTCCAGACATGCTTCTGGGTGTTGCCAATCGTGGACCTTGGGAGTGCTGCTTCTGGATGGAGCCACTTGCATCAGATGGAGGAAAGATTGAGATTGTTAACAATTTCATCAACACTCCCGGCACCAGATCAGGAAATTAAAAGGTGATTTGCTTTAGGAAAGTCTGCTGTTAGAGACTTTTCCAGAGTGTTAACGAGCAACAATGTCAGTCTAGAGACTAAGGTGTGCCTGATCCAGGCCGTTGTCTTCTCCAGTTGCTTGCTATGCTTTTGAGTGCTGGACAACGACTAATGATGACATAAGAAGGATTGATGCCTTTGAGTTGTGGTGTTGGAGAAGAGTATTGAATATACTGTGAACTGCCAGGAGGATAAACAAGTCTATCCCAAAGAGGATGAAACCAGGTTACTCCTTGGAGACAAGAATTTTGAAGCTCCAGCTCACAAATTTTGGGCATATTGCCAGGAGAGACCAGTACTTGGAGAAGGACAACGTTCTTGGAAGAATGACACGTCAGTGCAGGAGAAGAAGACCCTGGATGAGGTTCATACAGTGGCTGTGGCAATGTGGGGCAGGTGTGTCCGAGACAGTGAGCTTGGCTCGAGATATGGGAAGGTTAAGAGCTATTGTTCATAGGGTTATATGAGTCATATTCAGCTAGCTTCTGGGGCTGGCGTAGTCCGTAGGAAGTTACTGTGCTAACCCAAAGGAGGTGTCGCTGGTGGTTTTAATGCATCAGCAGTTCTGTGGTAGAAAGACTGACAATCTCCTCCCTTTCTGTTCACTTCCTCTGAAAACCTACTAGAGGGTTAGGTATGAGTCAGTTCTTAATCAGAGGCAATGACAGAGAGAGAAACTCTGGGGCAAGTATGTAAAATGATCACTAAATTTATGTCTCTAATTCAGGCCCTAGCAAATAATTTGAGAAACTGGATTATATGAGTCAGAATGTGGCATTGAAAAGTGGAGGAAGGCTCTTCAACAACCTGGGTTACCTAGATGACACAGCCTTGTTTGCTGAAAGTGAGGCTTAAAATGCATGCTGCAGAAGATCTACAAAGACTGCAGCCTTCAATATGAGTTACATCTCAACATCAAGTAAATGAAATCCTCACCGCTGGCCCAATAGATAGCATCATGATAGGTGGAGAAAAGTTTGAAGTTGTCACTGAAATAATTTTATTTGGATCTACAATCAACATCCATGATGAAAGCAGTCAAAAGTCATGTTGCTTTGGAAAAACTTACTGTCAAGGACGTCTCCAAAGTGCTAACGAGCAACGGTGTCAGTTTAAAGATTAAGGTGCACCTGATGAGAGCAATGCTATTTTCAACAGCTTCCTATGCATCTGAAAGTTGAACAGTGACAGAAGAATTGATACTTTTGAGCTGTGGTTCTGGAGATGACTATTGAACATAGTACGAACTGCCATGAGAACAAAAAAGTTTGTCTTGGAGAAAGTGCAACCCGGGTGCTTTTTAGAGGAAAGGACGGTGAAACTTCACCTCATATATGTTATGTCTGTTATCAGGAAGGGCCAGTCCTTGGAAAAAAAAGACATCATACTAGAAATGGGGGAGGGTCTGAGGAAGAGAGTGGAGGGTCAGAGGAAGAGAGGAAGACTTGCCACAAGATAAATTTGACTCATTGACTGTAATGAAGCACTTGAGCATACAGAGACGATGAAGATGGTGTAGGATAGGACAAAGTTCAGATCTCTTGGTCATAGAGATGCTGTGAGTTGTTGTTGGCTTGTTGGCACCTGACAACAACAACATAATTTAGACCTAAGATCTAGGTTTGAATGTCTTCTCAAAACTCCGCTGAAATCCCTAAATGGGCGTCTAAGAATTTCTATTTCTAAAACAGAAGTTGTTTGTTTTATTTTTTTAACCACTGTTATAATATTATAATATATATAATATTATGTATTATATATATTACATATTATAATATACATATAATACATAACACATAATTTTATTCATCTTCCATTTTCCCAATTTCAGGAAAAGGTACCTCTCCCAATCTAGTTCCCTAAGCTGGTCATCCTGAGTTCTTTTAAAAAGGGAGGATTTGATGAGAGCAGAGATTGAGGACGGGTAGGGGTGAAATCACAGATTGCACAATTTGGCCGATAGAAGGAAGGAGTAAAGGAAATAGGAAAGATCCAGCAGGGACCTGAAAAGACAGGGTAATTGTGGGCATAGTCCGATGAAATTTTATGAAACATATTAGTGCAAATGATTGTATGAAATACAATGTGAATGAAGAATAGTGTGAAACACGATGTACAACAACATTGTAAGCAAACCAGTCTAGAATAAAAATTTAAAAACAAAAATAATTTTTCACACCTAACCCAATGGAAACTCCTGCTGTTTTGACAGTGAAAATAAATTTGTTTGGAATGAGAAGTAGTTTCATTGCCATTGGCTTTCTCTTCAGTCACGTTAACTGAATAGATTATGCTGATGACGGGAATGAGGCAAGTGAGGGTCCCTTTTGGATAGGAACATGCTAACAAAATAAATAGACAGCTAGTAGATGCATCGGTCCATTTTGTCGTCCTATCAGGCTTAAATTAAACAGATTCAGTGGCAGAAAATAGGAGAATTCTTTTCAGTATTTTTTTATTTTATTAGTTTATTTAAAAAATTTAAATGCACTGTTTTCACCCCAGATCCTTACCATTTCTCTCACTCTCCCCCCATTAAATTGTACGACCCCATGATTAATCACCCCCACATACACACATACCTCCTCACCCCTCTGCTTCTACCCTCCTCCCCTGCTTGTATCCTCATACTCATTCTACAATAATAGTTTTACACAGTATTTGTCCTTGTGGGACTGAGCTAGTTCACTCAGCCTAATGCTGTTTTTGAGAGGGACTGAAGAAAATAGGAAACTTTTAAGAAAGAAGCAGAGAATACAACATGTGTTGTTTTGTTCAGAGAGATTCATACACGAGCTGGAGACACTGAAGCAGCAGCAGCAGCAGCATAGAACCAGAGATCAGTGTGCGACAGAGTTGACTAGGAGCTGCCTTCTATGTAGCCAGAGCTAGAGCTGGGGCCTTTGCCCAAACTTGCTGGAGGACTGGGGAGTTGGGGGTGGGGGGTGGTGGCAGGAAGATAGGGAGGGTACCATAATTATTAGGATTCTTTAAGAGAGCTTTGTAACATTGGCCTACAGATCAAAGAGCCCTGAGAACTGGCCTACCTGAAGAATTATATCCTGTTTCCAACTTCCAAAGTAACGTTTTGTTGTTGTTGTTAGGTGTTCTTGAGTTGACCATGACTCCTAGCTACCCTATGCACAATAGCTCTGAACTCACCTCTATCCTGGGCCAATCTCACTGTCTCTGATACTCCTGACTTCATTATCCCAGTTTGTGTGTCAATCCATCTCCTCCGGAGTCTTCCTCTCTCATGCTGAACCTTGACCCTTCCATGCATGATGTTCTTCTCCAAAGACTGGCCCCTCCTGGCTACATGACCTAAGTATGACAGGCCAATGTGAGACCGATTCTCAGAGTCCTAACCTCCCTAAGTATGACAGGCCAATGTGAGACCGATTCTCAGAGTCCTAACCTCCCTAAGTATGACAGGCCAATGTGAGACCGATTCTCAGAGTCCTAACCTCCAAGGAACAGCTTGGTTTCACCCGCTCCAGGAAAGACCTGTTTGTTCTCTTGGCAGTCCAGAGAATGTTCAGAACTCTTCTCCAGCACCACAATTCAAAGGTTTCAATTCTTTAAAAAGACCGTGGCCTGGATTAGGTACACCTTAACCTCTAGACTGGCATTTTTGCTCTTTAGCACTCTTGAAAGTTCTCTGACAACAGATTTGCCTGATGTAATTCATCTTTGATTTCCTGACTGTTGGTGCCAAGAGTGTTGATTGTGGAACTGAGCAAGCTGAAATTGTTAACAATCTCAATCTCTTTTCTATCTATCACAGTGCTGCCAAATGACCCAATGGTGACAAGCTTTGCTTTTTTGATGCTGAACTTCAGTCCATATTGTAAACTATGGTCCTTGACCCTCTGCAGTAGATAGTTCACAGGCCATCCTCAGTTTCACCAAGTAAGGTTGCATAATACAGATTGTTAATGAGTCTTCCTTCTATTCTGATGCCACATTCTACCTCACAAATGCCAAGCCTCTTGAATGATCCTTTCTGCATACAGATTGAAAAGGTATGGAGACAAGATCACATCCCTCACACACTCCTTTTCTGATTTTGAGCCATGCAATGTTTCCTTGCTCGGTTCTGATGACTGCCTCCTGGTCCAAGTAAAGGTTTTGCATGAGCACAATCAGGTGTTGTGGTTTCCCCATTCTTCTCAAGGGCAGCCACAATTTGCTGTGATCCACACAGTCAAATGCCTTTACATACCCAATAGAATACAGACATACATTCCCTGATAAACTCCATAATCCTGAGTACGGCCTATGAGCTCTGTATGGCTGTTACAAAGGATTAGTTAATCCAATAGGATACAATAGCAAGAGCCATTGGAAGGGCGGTTGGTGTTAGAAATGGTAGAAGTAGGTGTGGATCATGTAGGGGCATGTCTGACCTCATAGGAATTGTTTTGTACATGTGATATTATAGATGAGGACTGTTCCTCTTTTCTGGAAGTAAGAGAGATCCGACTTAGTCACCCTATGTGGACCCAACTGTTGTTTTACAACATCTTGAATTCACCAATTATTCTAAAACTTTGATTGCCCATGTGCCAGCCACACCACCATCATTTCTTGTCCAAATAACCTCTAAGACACGTTAAACATCCACACAAAGCTTCCTCTAGGTGAACTTTTACAAAACAAACCAGAGAGATCTTTCAGAAGCTTAATCGGGGTTTTCAGGTCAGGATGGTGCACTGAACTAGAACTTCAGTGTTTTCCAAGCCCTCTACTCCTCAAAGTGTCTAAATAGTTATTGCTAAATGCTGTCAAGTGATCTCTGACTCTTAGGGACCATATATACAACAGAATGAAGCTGTACCCTGTCCTGTGTCAGCTGTGCAATCACCCAGCCATCTCTGGGAGAGATCAAAGTGGAGTAGAATCCACTCTATGTCAAAAGCCAGCAACGTCTGAATTCATCAATACACCCTCTTAGCTATCCATCCCCACCCAGTCAAGCCTTCTGCTGACTATAACCCCAAGTCTCATTTTAACCTCAATTTCCTTCCTGAAAGACTCCAAACCAGAGCTGCCCAGCTAAGCCATGCTCAGATTTCTTTGAAACTCTATGAAATAATAAATGCTTATTGATTTCTAAACTTCTTGGTCTTAATGTAATTTGTTAGGCAACAGTAGACTTAATACATATTTTAGTATCCTTTAAGGATTTTGAGTGAATTGTGATGGCTGACTTGTAAAATATTGCACTGCCAACCCAAAGTCACATGGTTCAAATCCAACAGCTGCTCTATGAGAGAAAGATGATCAGTCTCCTCCTGTGAGATGTACAGCATCTGAAAACCCACTGGAGGTTCAACGATGAGTTGGTTCCAACTCAACAGCTATGTCTTCTCATAGATTTGATGGATTCAAAGTCCTCATAGATTCAAATTCTGCTAGACCAGGGTTTCAATTTTGTTTTGTATGGCTTCAACAGGCTAGTTTGGGCTTTATAAACATGATAGTGTCAGGACTTCGGGAAAGAGAAAGAAAACACAGAAGCCCCTTTTCAAGCTTCTATTTGTGTCAAATTTGCTTCTGGCCTGTTGGCCAAAGAAAATCACATGGCCCAGAGCTCCCTGGGAGGAGAGTAATCAAAGACATGGATACTGATAGTTGTGATAAATTAGAACTGTCAATGCAATTAAAGTACCACAATCTGCTTACTGAGATCTCCTTAAGCATGTTAAATTATAGGAAAATGTACAGAATGACAAATCTCTTATGACATATCCCTATTTTTCACAGCTGTTTGATATCATTCCATTTTCCTTAATTTTTAATGAGCGACTCCTTGAATTTATATGGAATTTTTAATGTTAAATCCTCTCCTGTCTAGCTGGCCGATTTTCATGTCAAAATCCTTTGGAGCTGTCTTCTTTCATGTGTTGCCAGAGGCTTCCTCTAAGCTTTGATATGCTGTCTAGTAATAAAATCCTGACTGCTTACAAATACTATTTTTAAAATGCCATTAAATTGTTTCTTTAGGACTGCATATCACTTCTCCTAGTATACACATTTCTTACCTCATTTCCCTTCAAGAGCAGAAGGAAGTTTCAAAAGAAGGCCATGCAGTGGAAGCCTTGCTAGGAGAAATCTCATGACTAGTCCTTCTCCTAATTGGACAGAAGGAGTGTCGGTTCCCGCTCCCTTTTGGAGTATACTTTCCAGGACTGATTTTTATAATGGATACATCTTTAGAAACACCTGTACCTGTTGGGTTGGGCTCAGGTCTAATGCATATGTCTTGTTTTATTTGTTTTTCGGGTTTTTTTCTCCCCCAGCCCCCTAGAATGAACATAATCCTTTTGCAGTCATATTTTAAAAAAAGAACATAGAGTTTCAAAAAACATGTTTGAGCAAAACTTGACAGTGTTTCCAAACAGAGTTGCAAAGTGGTTTTCTTCCACAGGTACGTGTTGTGAAGAAAATACCTGATTCCAGAAGGCACCCGGAGGCTGGAAGACTGAGATTTATGTGCTCAAAAGCTCAACCTGGATGCTAATGGGAAAATAGGCCCTACTCAGTATAATCAGACTCTTTTTAAAAAGCTTTCTGAACATCAAAGGTGTGGTGTTTGGTTTATTAATTTATTTTACACTTTTTCAGTAATCTGAACAACTCAGTACTTAAAACATTGATTTTGTAGTTTCAAGAACTTCTAAGCAACCCAGAACTTCAGAGAAGTGAGTAATGTGTAGTTTGGGGCACATGGCATTTCTTCTGAATGTGCTATTAAGGTGGCATTTAGACAGGAGTCAACCTGATTGAGTTTCCCCATTGTCCTCACTTATCATCAAATACCTGCTTACAAAGAGATGATAGTGGACAGATTGCTAACCCACAATGGCTTCATTCATCTCCACTCCCCACTCTTGGCCTTTTTCTGTCCTAATAACCCTTGATGTTCATTCAGGTTTCCACTTCCAAAGCATCATTAAAGCTTAAGGCCAGCCTTGATTGGATTCAGTCACTTTCCCTGTCCCCAGTGACTGGTGGAGGGATGAACATGGAACTTAAAACAGTGCAATCAAAGCAACTTCTGAAAGTCTGGGTCTGTTATTTATTGTTTGTAGGAGACCATCCCAAACACAATTGTAAACAGGAGACATCTGTTAACAATTTGTGACTATGTCAGTGAGGTGGCTCAGTTGTGACGGAAGGGCAGGCCAGGAAATAGTTGCACTTCTCTTTCCTGAGCTCTCTCACGTGTGTTTGCAGGTTGGCTGGCTGTCAGGTGGTCTGGAGTAGGCTTAGCTACTGTGGCTCATTTCTACCTTATCTCTTATCTTTTCATGGAACAACCAGGCTTATTCTTATAGTGGATGCAAGACTTTAACAAAGAATGGAGATGTGCTTGAGACCTCCAGTTAGGCGCATAATTTGCAAATACATTGTCACTTCTACTATGATCCATTTGCCACAACAAATCATGAGTCCAGGGTGAATTGAAAGGATAGGGAAACAGGCCTCATTTCAAAATCAAAGGAAGTACAAATTGACAAAGGAAGTGGATGCAGAGAGAATGCTATAAATTTTGCATGCTCTCTGCTCTATATCATTCCTGGCTGTTTTTCTCTTTATTATAAATTTATTCTATTCTTTGTGACCCTTGGTCTGCAACATTCTGGTGCCCGAACCTGGGACAAGGTGGTGGTTTTTTCTTTGGATAAGGTGGTGGTTTCTCTTTCTTTCTGTTTTTCGAGCAGACACCAGGAACCGAAAGGGAATTCGCTCAGGGTCAGACACAGCGAAACCCAGCCAGAGAGGGAGGGGAAGGCATCACTGGGCAAGGTCACCTCGGATAACAGCAAAGGAGTCGTCTTCCAGGTTAGACACAGCGAAACCCGGCCAGAGAGGGAGGGGAAGGCGTCACTGGGCAAGGTCACCTCGGATAACAGCAAAGGAGTCGTCTTCCAGGTCAGACACAGCAAAAACCGGCGGGCCCTCGGGAAAGGAAAACATAATCTACACAAGAGTTCTACAGGACACGTCAACTTCCCTTGGAGACAGTACAACTAAACTTAAGAGACACTGGTCAAAAGAAAAATGTCAGCAGT
>NW_006399900.1:787748-827712 GCF_000299155.1 Elephantulus edwardii
GTGACTGGGGTAATCGGGCTGGGTGTGTCAGAGGCGGTGCGGTTGGCGCAGGATAGATCAGGGTTTAGGGCTGTTGTGCATAGGGTCGCTATGAGTCGGAAACTACTCGACGGCACATAACAACAACAATAACAGAATATATGTTGGGATCTTAACCCCTATTGTTGTTATGTGTTGTCTAGTCTCCTGCGACTCATAGTGACTTTATGTACAGCAACCTTAAACCCTGCTCTAACCTATGCCGATCTCACTGTCTCTGACACACCTACCCCCATTACCCCAGTCACTGAATCAATCCATCTCATCGAGGGTCTTCCTTTCCTGTGCTGTCCCTCCACCCTCCCAAGCATGACATCCCTCTCCAAGGACTGGTCCCTCCTTGCAACATGCCCAAAGTATGTCAGAAGAAGCTTCAGAATCCTTGCCTCCAAGAAGCAGCCTGGCTTCGCCCTCTCCAGGACAAATATGTCTGTTCTCTTTGCAGTCTATGGTATATTCCATACTCTTCTCCAACACCACAGCTCAAAGGCATTAATTCTCCTTCTATCATTGCTAGTCATTGTCCAGCTTTTGATGCAGATTTTCAAGTATAGTTTCATTTTTTATAGTAAGAAGGCCAAACCAAGTATATAGCTGATATAGTGAGTAACGTATAGTTGACATATAGTGAGTATCATATTGGTTTGCTTATATGAAGGTCAGCAGTTTGAATCCTTTAGTTGCTTCACAGGAGAAAAACAAACAAACAAACCACAACCCAAACATTCTTGTACTGTAAGGATTCATAGCCTCAGAAATCCAATGAAGGGTCACTGTCAGTTGGAATCAAGTCTACTACAATGGATTTGAGGTTTGGTATCGAGGATAAAGTGTACTGTAAATCTAATCTCTTTCAAGTAATAAAAGGAACAGATTGACATAGACACATGCAAACAAATATGAGGTAAATTGGATACTATATGAAGATTACTAAGGAATCTAGAGACACCAGCACTCCAGAAACTGATGGAGGCCAAGATCTTCACCCAGGGATGACAGCATCTATCTAGAGGTGGTGCCCTGAATTGGGATTTCTAGCCTCCTGAACTATAAGAAAATGAATTTCTCTTCTTTTAAACCACTTGTAATATTTGTTACAATAGTAATTGGAAAGGAAGAAAGGAAGATGCAAATATGAGACTTTTTTTGCAAGTTTTCCAGAGTCAGTTTGAAATGCCAAGGCTAAGACTAACTCTGTCTCCCTTCTGGATATGAATAAGAAAGTAGCACTCTGTCTTGCTAGCACCCTTCTTATTCTTTCAAGAGAAGGCATCAAAGAGCAAGGCCCACACACAGTAGATGACAGAACCAAAAGCATTGCAAAAGAAACCTGATGAAGCTCTCAGACACGGTGAACATCTGGATTGAGTCAACCCTCTCTGTGGACTTAACAGATACGAGCTAGAAAATCCTCGTATTATTCAAGCTAGTGTAATTAGAGTTTTCTTTTACTTGGAACCCAAAGAGATCTAAATGATACTGCAATTTAATTTAATGCAACCATGTCTTGCTTCCTTCTGTAAAATTACTGTTCCGAGATAGTCAACTGCCTGTGCTTCTAAGGAAGTAAAGAGAATTTATGAAATGCAGAAGATAGTTCTCAGTCAGAAAGTCAAGTTTTCCTATAAATTAAAGAGCAAAATATCTTACTCAACAGAAGTTCACATCTGTGACTTTAATCCTATATTTATGGAATACTCAACAGTCCAAGTGGGTCATTAAAATTTTTCAGTTATAATTTTCTGTCTCGTGAAAAAAAAATTACATGTTTCACTAGACAGTTGCTCAAACTCTTTCCTTTTCTTTTTAACTTTTGTTTTCCAAAACACTTTCTTGGTTTATTTTCTTACCAGTCAAGGGTGTTTTTATTTTAACCTTTATGTTAACATATATAATAAAATATAAATAATATAATAGGACTATGTAGTAGTTGTATAATACACAATTTAAAGTTGCATTGGTATGTTGAGTAGGAGTTTCTCAAATTCTACACAATGCTTTCATATGCCAAGAATTCTTTTAAAGGGACATTGAGATCTTACCTTCCCCAACCAGTCTCAAAATTATAGCCTGACTAATATTTGGAAAAGGAGCTATGATAATCTAGTGGGTAAAAAGTTGTTCTGCCAACCCAAAGGCAAGTGGTTCAACTCCACCAGCTGCTTCACAGGAGAAAGATAGGCAATCTTTCCGTGAAATTTACAGACTCTGAAAACACACTGGGGGAGCAACTATGAATTATTTACAACTTGAATGCACATAACAACAGCAACTACGAAAGTATTTAAAGGGGGGCTATGTGGTATAGTCTATAAGCAGTTGTGCTGCTAACACGGAGTCATTCATTCCTCTCCACTGGCTTGAGTCTACCAGCAGCTCCAAGGGAGAAAGCTGGACGATCTCCTCCCATGAAATTACAGCCTTGAAGACCCAATGGGAGGTCAGCAATGGCTTGGTTGTGACTTCACTACAACAGCTTGAAAGTATTTTAAAATTACTCAGTTCTGACTTGACAGCAATAAGGTTTTTGTTTGTTTGTTGTTGTGGTTTTTCTTTTTTAAGTGCATTTGAAAATTATAGATGCATAAAGGACTTTGAACACATCATCCCCAAATGTCAAGGATCTACTTTGGTCTTTATTTGTTGCATTAAGCAAGAAACAGCTATATACAGCTTAATGTGGTGCCTGTTGACCTAAACAATGTATTCATAATTTAAAATTCCTGAGGAAAGAACCCTGTGAATAATTCCAGGCATGCAGCTTCTAAATCCAGTTGTGAAGGCTCAGGCAAGCTAGAAAGCAACTTCCTTTACAGTTCCTTTGTTGATAAAACTCAGAATCACTGTGCACGCTCATCTATTCACCGGCTTTAAGTCTGAGTGAAGAATACAAGAAGCATTTTGATTGACCTGATGCATATTTAACATAGAACACTGGCGTCAATAGTAGCAGTGAAACAATGTGTGATGCAACTCTGGAGACAGAGGGTGCTTTCCACTCTTCCATTCTGCACTGATGGGAAAGAACTCGTGGGGTGGAGGGTAACACTTTGAAAGATCATGGGAAGTCATCTACAAAATCTCAAATCAGCCCTAATGCTAAAGAAGGAAAATCAGATTGTTAGAAAGAGTATCTCACATTTTGCAGCAAAATTATATTGTTTGGTCTAAAATAAATTGTTATTGTTGAAAAGACAATAGGTTAATGCCTATCAAAAAATGCCAGTGAATTTTTGCATTATCTCTATAATTTATATAAACTGCAATCATACATTAATAACTAGAATACTAGAATACTGGGTATGAATCTAGGAAAATTGGCAGTCATCAAAAATGAAACATATAGTATCTCAGGCATTAGTGAGCTGAAATAGGCTGGGACTGGCTACTTTCAGTTGAACAAGCATATCATCTAATATGCTGGGCACAGAAAATTGAAGAGGAATGGCATTCATTGTCACTGAAGAGAATTTAAAACTCTAGCCTCAAATGTAATGCTCTCAATGATAGCATAATATCCGTATTCCAGGCAGTGCAGGAGAGAGGGACCCCAAATGAGATGGATTGATACAGTAACCAGGGCAATGGGGGTTGGTGTGTCGGAGTTAGTAAGACTGGCTCAGGACAGGGAAGGGTTCAAAGCTGCTGTACATAGGGTTGCTATGAATCACAAGTGACTCAATGGCACATAACAGCAATAACATACTATGACAGGTTTGGAAGTAAGAGTCACATCTACTTTCTAAATAACATGCCTCTCTGAAAACTCTATGAACTTTGATAAATGTAGATAGTTTGATAGTTGTAGAGGGTCTTCAGGCCTTTTGTTCATAAGGTTGTTTTGAGTTGTGCTCGACTCGAAGGCAGTCAACGACAACAGCAACAGCAACACTAGGAAGACCATCTAATACAGTTATTTACATTTATGCATGAATGCTATAAATGCCAATGGTGAAGATATGGGAGATTTTTATCAACTCCTGCTATCTGAAATTAATGAAACATTAAATCAACACAATTAGCATGTATTGATAATTTATGGTGACTAGAGTGAAAAAGTTGGGGGGAAAAGAATGTCAATAGCTGGATAATATGGCCTTGGTGATAGAAATCATGTGGTAGAATTTTGCAAGACCAAGGATGTGTTCACTGAAAGTACCTCTTTCCCATTGTAGATGGATCTCCATTGATGGAATACACAGGGATCAAGTCTACTACATCTGTGAAAAGAAACAGTCAAGATCATCAGTTAAAACCAAGGACTGACCATGTAACAGATCATCAATTGCTTCTATGAAAGTTTAAGTTGAAGTTGATGGAAATGAAAATCAGTGAACAAGAGCCAAAGTACAACCTTTAAGATTTTATACTTGAACTTAGATCTAGAGTTAGAAAAGAATTGAAGAAAACATCCAAATTTTGACTTGAAATCTTGAAGGATTCTATGGGGGAAATGGAGAATAAGCAAGAAGCATTGAAAGAAGATAGATGGAATACAGAGTCACTATACCAAAAGGTTGAAATTATGGTACATTCACACAATGGAATATTATGTAGCACGAAGGAGCAATGATTTTATTAATTACTATCTAACTTGGGAGAGACTGGAGAGTACTATGCTAAGTGAACTAATTTGGTCCCATAAGAACAAATGGACGTGGCCTATGGAGCGCTCTGGACACTTGTGGCTTTCTTTTTGCCCCAGGTGGGTGTCGCCAGAGCTGATCTACCAGATGAACTGGGGGTCTCTGGCCCAGAGTCTGCCAGCATTTGGGCGTGCCGGAATGGTAAAATGTGAGGCCACACCTGCAGGATATGGACAGTGTTTGGTGGAGCTCCCCAATTAAAACAAGCTTGGAAGCAGGAGTGGCATCCACTTCCATAATAGCTTGCCTCCAGAAACCCTGTGAACCTGGAGAAAGGATGAAAGGAACACTAGTGTTGAGGACTTTCATTTATAGGGTCACTATGAGTTGCCTACGACTCGACGGCACTTAACAACAACAACAGACAAATACTGTATAAGACCATTATTGTAGAATGTGTGAGAGGATCCAAGGTGGGGAGAGGGGAGCAGATGGATGAGGATGAGGATGGGAAAGAGAGCTTGATCATAGGGTTTCACAATTTGATGGGTGGAGGGAGGGATAGGTAAAGGAAAAGGCAAAAGATCTAGTGTGAAAAACAATGTATGCCAACTTTGTAAATAAGCCAGTATAAGTATAAATTTTATGAAAAGAAAATGTTAATGTTAAAAAATTTTAGGAGGTAACATAATAAAAATATCAATGATGTTGTTGTTGTTGTTATGTGCCGTTGAGTCGCTTGTGACTCATAACGACCATATGTACAATAGCCATAAACTCTGCTCTGTCCTGTGCCACTCTCACTGTCTCTGATACACCCATCTCGATTACCCCAGTCACTGAATCAATCCACCTCATAGAGAGCTTTCCCCTCCTGCACTGTCCCTCCACCCTACCAAGCATGATGTCCCTCTCCAAGGACTGTTCCTTCCTTACAACATGCCCAAAGTATATCAGATGAAGCCTTAGAATCCTTTCCTCCAAGGAGCAGCCCAGTTTAATCCTGTCCAGAATGAATCTGTTTGTTTTCCTAGCAGTCCATGGTGCACTCAATGCTCTTCTCCAGCACCACAGTTCAAAACCATCAATTCTCCTTCTGTCCTCCCTAGTCATCGTCCAACTCTCTGATGCATAACAAGTTATTGCAATGACCATGGCTTGTATCAACCACACCTTAGTTTCCAGAGAGACACTATTGCTCTTCAGTACTTTGAAGAGTCCCTAACAGCAGACTTTCCCATCACAATATGTCTTTTTTTTTTTTTTTTTTTACAATATGTCTTTTAATTTCCTTGCATTGAAGAAAGAAGCCTGCAGGTGCACTGCATTGAAGGAACAAGATTTTGTGAATATTGATTGAGAAGTTTTCAACATTGAATGCAATGCTAGAAGTGCTCACTTATCTACACCAAGAAATTTGGAAAATACCTATTTGATTTACCAACTGGAAAATCCATATTTGTGTCCATTCCAAAGAAAAAGTGATCCATCAGAGTATAGTAATTATTGAGCAATGATATTACTGTAACTCACAAATAAAATGTTCGAAGCTAGTTTAACATAGATTGCAGCAGGAGATTGAAAAGGACCTGCCACAAAAAGAAGCTGGATGCAGAAGGAGCTGTGGAAACAAGAATAATACTGACGTTAGATTCAGGCTGAAAGCAAGCAATCCCAGAGAGATATTTACCTGTATTTTATTAACTCTGCAAAGGCATTTGACTGTATGTGTCATAACAATATATATATATATAGCCAAGCACAATCAATAAGAGTGCATCTAAATTCCAAAATCAATCTCCATAATAGTCTATGTGTTTCCTACTGCCAAAGGGGCCCTTTAGAGTAGTGAGAGAAGATCTTCACCCTGAAACCCACAGCGTCCCTTTTCAGCAGGAAGTAGCTAAGAGAATACGCCGTCCCCTTTTCCTTATGACTCAGGGTGAAGTCTCTCTCAGGGAGGAGTGATAGGGAATGGCAAAGGATACACTGACAAAGAAGATTAATCAGAACTGGCTTTGACAAACACTGTGGCATTTGGACAAGAACAAACTGGGAGGAGGGTAGAGAGAATAGTGCAACAATGAATGAATGGAAACCCAAAATCTCTGTAAATGTTTATGAAAATTAATAAAATATAGAAAAAAAAGAACTGTACTTTTAACTAAATTTTTACAATAAAAAAAAAAAAGAGTTGGGATTGTGAAACATTTGATTGTGAAACTTGTGTATAAACCAAGAAATATTTTTTACAACAGAACAAGGTGATGTTACATGGTTTAAAATCAGGAAAAGTGTGTCAAGATTGTCTCTTGTCACCGTACTTACTAGGTTTGTATACTAAGCAAATAATTCCAGAACCTACTATATGAAGAAGAATGCAGCATCAAGATTAAAAGAAGACTCATTAACAATCTGTAATATACAGTAATATAACCTTACTTGCTGAAAATGAAGACTTGAAGCACTTACTGATAAAGATAAAAGCCTCCAGTACTCAGACTACTTCAACATAAAACAAAAATCCTTGCAACTAGAACAATAGGCAACATTATGATAAACAAGAAGTATTGCATTTAATGTTGTTGTTAAGTGCCATTGTGTTAGGACCCTGTGAACTATCTGTCCTGTACTATCCTCATGATCTATGTGTTTTGTCTACTGCTACAGTCACTTGTCAATGCATTTCCTTGAGAGTTTTCCATTCTTTCACTGACCCTCTACCTTTCCTTTCCTGATGTGTTTTTTTTCAAGGATTGTCCCCCTTAACAACATGTCTAACATGTGTGAGATGAAGTTTCATCATCCTTGCCTTTAAGGAGCTTTCTGGTTGCACTTTCTCTAAGACAAATTTTTGTTTTTTCTTTTGATAGTCTATGCTATATATCCAATACTCTTTGCCAACACTATAAATTCAACAGTAACATTCTCTTTTGACTGCCCTTATTCACTGTCCAATTTTCAAATGCATAGGAAGAGATTGAAAACATCATGGCTTGGATCAGACCCACCTTAGTTGCTAAATTTATATCCTTGCTCTTTAGCACTCTGGAGAAAACCTTGACAGCAAATTTTCCCCAAGCAAAACTTCTTTGGTTTCTTCACTGCTAGTAGCCATGTTGATTGTCAATCCAATAAAATGAAACAATGGGCAACTTCAATCTTTTCCCCATTTATTGTGGTATTGCCTGTTAGATCAGTGCTAAGGATTTTTGTTTACTTGATGTTAAGCTCTAATACATATTGAAGCCCGTGGTCTTTGATGCTCTTCAGTAATTGTTGCAAGTTATCTTCATTTTCTGCAAGCAAGTTTGTTGATGAATTTGCCTTCAAAGCGGATGCCTCATTCTTCTTTATATAGTCCAGATTCTTCAATGATTTGCCCAGCATACACACTGAATATGTATGGAGAAAGGATGCAATCCTGATACACAGCTTTCTTGATTTTGAAACATACAGTGTTCCGTAGTTCTATTTGGACAAGTGCTTCTTGGTTTATTTAAATGTTCTGCACGAACATGATTAAGTATTCTGGAATTCCCATTCTTCTCAATGTAAGACATAATTTGTTATTATCTACAAAGCTAAGTGCCTTTGTATAGTCAATAAAACACAAGTAAACATGTTTCTGGTAGTCTCTACTCTCATCCAAGGTCCATTTGACATCAGCAATGATATCTCCTATTTTATTATTTGATATTTTAATAAAAGTTTATAGAGACTTGGATTTCCATTAATTTATTGTTGCACACTTTTCCCCCCTGCTCCCCCTGCCCGCCACCAGTTCACTCTTTTCTTCGGAAAAAAATCTTTCACTGTTATACAGTCATCCTTTCCTCCATTCCCCTTTGCTATGCAGCTTTTATTCTGGACTCTTGTCATGCCAATAATACCTAATCATATATTCCTTTTATATGGTTTCTCCCTCATCTCTTTCAATGTCAAGTACATTATTCATCCGCTCTTTTGTTAGTTTGCCCCTAACTCCCATCTCAGTCTTGTTTTATAACAGCGATATTATGCAGTATTTGTCTTTTTGTGACTGAGAAATTTCATTCAGCATAATGTCCTCCATGGTCACCCATTTTGTATGGTATTTCATGAATTATTTGTTGTTTTTTTTTTCAGTGCTGCATAGTATTCCACTGTGTGAATATATCACAGCTTCTCTATCCATCCATTTGTTGATGGGCACTTGGATTGTTTTCAGCTCTTTGCTATTGTGAACATAGCAGCAATAAACATGAATGTGTATATATTTGGTTGAGTGGCAGTTCTGGTTTCTTTAGGTTATATTTCCAGTAGTGGAATTTCTGGGTCAAATTTCTATTTCCTTCTTTTTGAGAAAAGACCAGACTGCCTTCCATCGTGGTTGCATCATTTTATACTCCCACCAACAGTGAATAAAGGGTCCAGTTTCTCCACAACATCACTAGCATTTGTTCTTTGCTTCTCTGTTGAATTTTGCTATTCTTACTGGGGCGAGATGATATCTCATAGTTGTTTTGGATTCCAGCTGTTTTAGTCTAATCTTTAGCAAGATTTGGCTTACAAATGATATTAAGGTTATGCTTTAATAATTTTTGCACTCTATTCAGTCACTTTTTACCAAAAATGGGAACAAATATGGGTTATTTTAATATTTGATTTAATATGAATTTTACAGAACTTGAATCTCCTCAACACCCTTGGCAGCTGTAATCAAGAAAGCAAACAATGTATTGGAAAAATTTGCTGCAAAATATTTTGAGGACAAAGTACATGCGGCCTTATTCACAGTCTTTACGGATGTGAAAGTTTGACAATGACCAAAGAAGATGGGGAGAAAACCTTGACAAACTTGAATTTTGGAATAGTGAGTGTACATGGACTTTAGGTGGTGTAGTCCTCAGAGATTTGTAGTGTCTGCACAGATACAGCACCTCTCTGGTGGTTAGAATCCACCAGTGTCTCCATGGGAGAAAGGTGGGCAATCTTCTCCCATGAAATTTAAAGCCTTCAAAACCTGTTGGAAGGTCCAACTCAACAGCAATGAAGAGCCAGAAGAATAAACACATCGTCTTTGAAAAAGTGTATCAAATCCTTTTTAGAAGTGAGGGTAATGAAACTTCATCTCATTGTACACTGAGCGTACTATCAGGAGCCTATCCTCGAAGGGTAGAGGATCATGAAAAAAGAGGAAGGAAGACCTTGAATAAGATGGATTGAGAAAGTGGCTGCAACAGTAGGCCCAACCATGCTAAAGACTGCGAAGACGTGGCAGGACTGGGCAGTGTCTCATTCTAGTTCACAGCGGGTCTCTGTGAATTGGAGCTCACTGAATGGCACCTAACGAAAACCACAACAGAAAATTCTCAGTGTTTCAAACACAAATGGGTAATATCTGTTGCTGAATTCAGTTGGGAATTTCAACACAAATTCAATAGTTGGTTGTTTTTTTTTTTTAAGAGAGGAAGAATGGTTTTATTATACTTGGATCTATATTAACTTTAATTGGAAAGAAAAATCATGAAATCAAATTACTTATTGCAAATGACAAATCTATTTATAAAGGGCCTATTTTAAGTACTAAAGAGCAAAAAAAAAAATCACTGAGAATTAAGATGCACTTGAACCAAGCTATAGCACCACCACCACCACCACCATATATCTATGGAACAAACTCAATAATTTACCAATTTGCATCTAAGCAGGGCAGCCATGCATGGCTGTGCCGTTTGTGCACTGTACAATGTTCAGTAGCACTTTTCACAATGACTGTGAAGTGAATGGCTCTTAGACTCATGAAACCACAATATACACATGACGATGTGTCAGTCATGTACTCAGATTCCTTGCGTCATTTGCTAATTGGATTGGCACAAGTCCTATTCAGTTCCAGAAACTATAGATTTCCTTATCTGAATGTTCAGTCTTATAGTCAAAGTTTTTTCCTTTCAAGGAGAAAGTGGGCCCAGGTTGTCTTTACTTCTTAACTACCCTGAGTCTAAAGACCCAATCTCTAAGGTCTTTGTTTTTGCAAATCTAAATCTAAATCAAGGCATAGAGGACAGCAAATGAGTAGGAGAAGCACCCATCCCAGATTAACTATCTTTCATTCAATTCCTGTGAGTCCTCTCTCCTAAGAACTGTGTTTACTTCTTCATGCCAGTAAGGATCATTTACTTAAATATTTATAAGTCCCTTTCACTGTAAATGAATCAGCTGCACTACTACCCACTGCTGCTAATGGGGTATCTTTACCCACTGTCCTCATTCTATCCACAGAAAGCACACTTATGTTTCTCTTTAAGATAGTGATAATAATAATAAAAATAATGTTAAAAGCTGTACTATACAGAGCACTTACTCAATACCCAACATTATGCTGAATGTGTGAGCCATTATCCCATTTTTTTTCTCTCAGGAAAAGAGTACTTTCCTTCCCTCTTCTCTTTGAAATAGAAGGGACTGAATCTTGAAGACATGAAATCTGTTAGCTCAGAACTTGGACAGGATCCAGATATGCTTGTCTCCAAAGTTTTTTCTCTCCTCTGCATCACTGGGGATTACATGACTCTGTAATGACATTAGACAGAGGAGAACCAGCAGCAGACCGAGACATGTGTGCATGAAGGCAATCTCATAAGCTGTGTCGTTCAACCATGGTCGTTAAATATTTTGTAAACAAGGATTGAGATTTAGAGGAGGGTCTGTTGTGAGGAAAGAGGGTGGAGTGGGAAGCCACTGGTGAAGGTGCTTATCTCCTGTTGATCATGTAAAGATACTAAACTCTTGCTCCAACATGCCTTCTCAAGCAAAACCAAAGTCTTGATATATCTCTATTTCATTATCCCCAGAGATTGACCCATCTCAGAGAGTCTCCCTCTCTGGGGTGTATATTTTCTAATAACATGTCTTTTATTTCACCCTAAAACAAAACAGAATAAAACAAGACAAAACAAAAAAACCAACAAAGCCTTGTAATTAATTGACTAAACGTCCTAAGAAAGGAAGATAGTGTTAGACTTAGCTTGATTGTATAAATTGCCAATACTCGTTCTCTGTTTGGCCATATGATCTATTTTAGCCAATGATACAGTGGCAGATGGGGCACAGTAGATACACTGGATAGAAAGAACTTTCACCTTTCTATTTCCATCTTCAATACCCATTACTACATGAGAACAAGCCAGAGGTACCTGCTGAAGGGGTCCATGAGGTCCTTGGAGAGGAAATGAACTATCTTGACTGAGGCCATGTTAGACCAGCTAGCCCCAGCGGACCAGTCAGTAGCTGCACAAGCAAGGCCAGCTGTGATCAGCAGAACCATCCATCAACCCATAAACTTATGAAAAACAATGAACAGTTAACATAAGCCACAAAGTTTTTATTGTTGGTAGATATGACAAAGTCAAGTATGACTCATAGTGACCCTATGAACAACAGATCTGAACCCTGTCCTATCCTGAGCTGTCTTCATCAACTTTGACACAGTTGAGCCTATTGGTACAGTCACTGTGTCAATCCATTTCATTGAGGGTCTTCCTCTCTTTCACTGACCCTTTCTAAGCATGATATCCCTTTCCAAGGTTTTTAGGTTTGTTATTTCCACTAGATAGAGCACCACAGATGTCAGGAAATCAAAAGATGAATTGCATTGGGAAAATATGCTGTCTTAGACTTCTCCAGAGTACTGAAAAGCAACAATGTCAGTCTAGAGACAAAGGTGTGCCTAATCCAGGCCATGATCTTCTCAATTACCTGTTATGCTTTAGAGAGTTGGACAATGACTAAGGATGACAGAAGAAAAGTAGATGCCTTCGAGTCGTGGTGCTGGAGAAGAGTCTTGAACATACCATGGACTGCCAAGAAAATAAAAAGTCTGTCTTGGAGAGAGTGAAACCAAGTCTCTCCTTGGAGGCTAGGATTTTTCAGTTCTGTCTCACATACTTTGGGCACAGGGCCAGGAGAGACTGGTCCTTGGAGAAGGACATCATGCTTGGAAGGGTGAAAGGACAGCACAGGCTAAGAACACCCTAGGTGAGATGGATTCATACAGTATCTGGGGCAATGGAGATTGGTGTGTCAGAATTACTGGCACAGGACAAGGAAGGGTTCAGAGCTGCTCTACACAGGATTGCTATATGTTTTAGGCGACTCAATGGCACATAACAACAAAAACATACTATTTTTTTTTTAATTTAAGTGTATTGTTTAGAGTCAACAAGACCTTGGGGAGGGCCTTTGTATTTAAATGTTAGTTGTTGTTGTATTTTGGAGGAACATTTTCCCAAGTGGTACAGCACTGTCCTGTCAATATGCTGTACTGAGGTGGCCTGGGGTTGCTGTGATGCTGAACCTTGTGCCACTAGGGTGTCAAATGCCATAACTGTTACCCATGGTGGACAGTGTTTGGTGAAGCTCAGTTTTGTGTTGTTTTTTTTTTTTACTTTAAATAAAAGATATGTTTTGCTTATTTTATGACAGTTATTTGAGAAGAATACATGAATACTTGTAATTTCATTAATTGCAAATTTTAAGTGACATTTACCATCCCTTTTACATTTTTCTAACCACCATTCAATTATTTTGGAATTTCATGTTAATTCACCAAAACATTAACCTCACTCTTAGTTTTTAATACAGGTTTGGAAGCAGGAGTGGCATCCACTTCCTAAACAATATGCTTCTGGAAACTCTATGAACTTTGATAAATGACATGATAGAAAGGCTTCAGGGTTTTGTTCATGGGGTGGCTATGAGTTGTGCTTGACTCAACAGCAATCAATAACAACAATAAGAAAAGAGCTCTGTAGTTCATCAGGCCTAGTGGCAAAATGCTGTGCTGTAAACCCGAAGGCACATGGTTCGAGTCTACCACGTGCTTTGCAAAAGAAGGGGTCATTTTCTCCCATGTGATTAACTGCCACTGAAAACCTGCCAGAAGGTCAGCTAAGAGTTGGTTCTCACTTGAAGGAACACAGCAATGACATATAAGCTGAATACTGACTTTGGGTTGTTATTGGACCATTGGTATCACTGCTTTTCCCCAAATGACTTATATACTGAGGCCAGAACATGTTTTTCCAAGAACACACCCCAGCAGCCAGTCTTCACCTGTGGGGTGAAATGCCTTCATTGAGGTTGCTCCTTGTGGAGGTCAAGATAGCATTAGTTGGTAATTTCTGTGTCATTGGAACATGGTTACTGCACTCTAGTGAGACGCACAGTTGTGGTTTTCGCTGAGGCATTCACTTCTGTTCGCTCCGTGAATACATCTACAGTACTCATCATCGACAAACCTCCACCAAGGTGAAGACAAGACCAAAGTAATCCGGGCCAGCAAACAAAACAAACCCATGGACAGTGAGTTGTCCTTAACTCCAGGTGGCCTTGTGTGTTACAAAGCAGAACTCACTGATAGCGTTTGTTTGTTTTTTGTAATCTTTCTCTTAGCAGGTTTCTATTTCCTTTTTTCATGTGATGGTGTTTGGTGGATTTGACCCACCAACCTATATATTAGTAGCCACGTGTAAATTATTTGGGCTTCCTAGTCAGACTGGTACCATAGGTTCCTAGTTACCTACCTAGGTCACAGGAGTTAACACCTCAACTGCAGACTGTTCAAGCCGAGTTCCAGGGCCAATATGACCTTGTGCAGCTTGTTTTGCCTATGAGATTCTCCACAAGCCTTTGCTGTCAACAAACCTTGAGCTTCTTGAGCTGATGTTACGATTCACAGGCTGCCTCCAGCTTTCTGCTCAGTGCTTCTGTCACTACAGTTTTTTAAGGAGATCACTCTCAAGAGTTCTCTTCTCCATCCAGCTCACAAACTGAATGAGAAGTGAGAAGAGAAATGACAGCTGTATGTGGAATATTTAAAATAAAGCTTGCATTGGGTAGCATAATTTCTTCTATGGGAAATGAGATTTCAAAATACTCAGCTTCAAACCAGGTCTTCAAACCGGTTCAGTAATTGCCATTGTAAGCAAAGACTGCAGATGCATTACATAGCAACCACATCTGCAGCCTGTGGCATTTTAACCCAATAGGAGACCAGCGCCTGTGCCTTCCTCAAAGACATCAGCCACGAGTTAGGATCCAAATGTGTGCTGCTTCCCTGAGTGCTGTCTGCAAGCCACGCTTCTGCCCCAGGTTCCAGGAGAAAGGACAGTGGCAGGACCTTTGGGGAGAAACATACTAGAGAGCAGCACGTATTCAAAGCAGTGTGGCCAGCCGCCATCTTTGAGAAGGACCCAACTGTTTCTTTCCTAAATTCAATCCTAAGAGGAGTTGATTCTGACTCCTGTTTTCGCAGTGGAACTACCCCCTGGGTTTTCAAGGCTGTACATCTTTAGAGAAGCAAATTGTTTCACCTTTCTCCAGAGGGACAACTGGTGGATTCAAACAACTGAACCTTGGGTTATCATTCAATGCTTTAACCAGTGTGTCACCAAGGCTCTTCGTTTGTTTCCAATTCTGATCAAAATAGGAAGCTCTGTGGGCCTACTCAGTAAAGAATTGCGCTGCCAAATCAAAGGCACATGCTTCAAATCCATCCACTGCTCCATGGGAAACAGATGGGCAATCTCCGCCCATCTGACTCATACTTTCTGAAAATGCACTGGACGGTCAGTTACGAGTTGATTCCAACTCCAAGTCGTGTAACAATAATAGATCAAAATACCACAGACACAGATACAGATTTGATTGCCGTGAAATGCACGCACCAGCCTCGTCTTTGTTTTGTTTTTTAAACCACAACATTTACTGAACCCCCTCTGAACCACTTTGAAGTCCTGCCTTAAACTCAGCCTTCCCCACCCACACGATGGAGGGTTGTGCCCTCTGTCCGAGCCACGTTACTCAAGGTGCTGGGCAAAATGCTAGCTTCGTATAAACACCTTGATCCCAAGAGAGACTGGGTCATTGCTAGTTCTGTTTCACAAATGCTCCACCACCTTTGAAGAGAGGGTGTCACCATGGTGTTCTCCAGAAAGAGACATCTGCAGGGGCAGATATGTGCTGGCACATGGCTTATCATTTTACTTTATGTCCAGGGATGTTTTCGCATATTTTCTAGATCGAAAGTTTTGGGAATCTAGGTTATGTCTTTGAGCCGAACTGATCTTTTCTTCAACCTGAGAGGTCGCCAGTGCCTTGTTCTTTCATCTCCTCCACGGATATAAATGCTTAGTAGAAACACAATTGAGGCCTTTGACACAGAGGCATAACATGTGGCTTGGAACACTCTACGTAGTTATTTGTTTCACTGCCATAAATTCTATCGTTTGTTCATTGATTTATTTACTTATAGTCTGTCATCCATAACAACTAACTAGCGGTTAGTTCCACTGGGGTGAGGACGTCGTGGGCTTAAATCTAGAGTAGTCTGAACATGTGACAGGTGTTCAATAAGTACTTGTTGAGTGAATGAATGGATGAGCAAGTACCATTTCCCTTGTAGAATAGAAACTGGAGTCTCTGGGAGACGATTGTAGCCCCTTTATTCTCATTTCCAGGCCCTAGGCTACAGATGGAGGTTAGTGTGAAAAATACAGTAATCTGCTCCTTTATAATATCCAGGCATGCTATCTTGTCTAACATTCAATTATCCATGCAATAAATACATGCTGAGTGCCCGTGTCCTGTTCCATAATTGGCAAATGTAGTTCTGACTAGGGATTCGAGATAAACAAGACTTAGATAGTCGTTAGGAAGATGGCTATCTTGGAGGGCAAGTCAAAGGATGGGGATGCTTCCTTAACACAGCACTGGCTCAGAGACAAGCCCCATACATGCATGAGGGTTAGCTGCCTTTCCCAAAGCCTACCTCAGACCTAGGGGCACAACTGGGTGCTCGACAAATACATATTTTTTGATTGCTGAGTGAAACATATTGTTGTTAGACAGACCAAAACACAACAACAACAACAAAAAGTGCCGAACCAACCCCCCCCCCCCCGACAACAAGGAGCAGATAAGAATAGAGGCGTGAGTAAGCAAAAAGTTTGGTTAAATGTCTAAGTAACACTTCATTCTCCATCCGCTTATGTTGTGATCCTGAAGAGTCATGACAGAAATGGCTTGAAAATGCCACAGAACTGAGCGTGAATGCAGCACTGTCCTCAGAAAGCAAGCTCATTAAAACGGCATGAAGAAATAATGGCATGCGCCTTAGGTTTTTGCTTAGAGATGGATTTATGCGGTCTCAGCATTTTATCCCGGGCAATCCCCAGAGAAGATGCACTGGGGAAGCAATTTGTATCTTTTTTTCCTAACAGAGACAGGATGCTTTGAAGTCTGTGGGTTATCCACGTCCCTGAGACTCTCATCCGATCTCTGGGAAAGGCATCTGCTCTGAGATCTGAACATTTTGAGTTCAGTCAATTGTATGTGATTTCTTTTTCCTACCTGACCTTTACAGATAGGGTCACTGTGTGTCAGAATCAACTCCCTGGCAGTAGGAAAACAAATTTACATATAAGACAGTATGAAACCTCTGGTGGTGTGTGAAGTTTGAATGCTGAGAATATTCCCGAGTCGGTTGTGCCTGTAATTAATGAAGTTACGGAGAAAATCTGGGCATGCCACCAGGAAGAGAGGAGGCACTGTATCATCATTTGGTGAATGAATGAATGAAAGTGAATAATTAATGAGACTGCTTTGTGCTTTTTATCATTTTCCACTTTGCCCAGGCAATTTCAGCCAGCCCCCACGCTTGGGAAAGCTAGGAGGACTGGCCTTACCAAGACTATTTTTAGAGGAGGAAAGTGAGTTTTTAAAAAGCATCAGTTCAAAGACAAAGGCTGAGGAGACAGTATAAAGATCAGTGGTTGCCAGGGGCTTAAGACAGAGGTGGGGGAGAAAGAGGTAGAACTCAGGGCATTTCCAGGGCAATGAAATTACTCTCTTTGATACTGTAATAGTAGACACACGACATTATGCGTTTATCTGTATAACAGACAGTGAACCCTAGTGTAGACTGTGGACTTTCAGTTAATGAAAATGTATCAGTATGGGTTCATCACATATAATAAATGTGCCATATGAATACAAGATGCTAGTAATAGAAGCAGTTTGCAGAGGGGGGAAAGAAGTATTATAGAAACACTATTCTTACTGAGATTTATTTTTCTTGTAAGCCTGAAATTTCTCTGAAAAAATAAAACATTTTTCTTTGTAAAGTAACAGTTAAAGTAGTGATTCAGTGAAGCAAAGATGTAACAGTTTCGGAAAAACTCAATCCTTATATACATGGTGCTTTCCCCACATTGCCTTTGGGTACCTATTTCAGACCTTTCTAGACCTCAAAGCATCACCATCAATGGAGCTATAAACAGGACACGTCCAGCAGACAGAGAAGGTAGATGGACCAGTGGAAAGCCAAAGTGAATCAGAGGAGAGAGTGAATGTGTTATTAAATTATTTCTGACTCTGAATATCCTCCCCAGTCAAACATTGTTCTCTTGTGCTACTCAATTCTCAGTAATTAGTGTGTGTGTCAGTGGAGTTTATCTTTTCCTATCCATTGAATCTGACTTCACCATGTGGAAAGGCGGGAATGTGAATAGGACCTGTTAGGCTATCCACAAAGGGATCGGCTAGCTCACCATTCCACAAGGAGACTGGCCAGTCTCTACATTGGATTGGCTAGTTTCCCCAAATAAATTGCGCAGCTCCATCAGCAGATTAGACTTTCTCCACCAGCGAAACAAGATAACGTAGGATACCATTGAAGACCAGACATTTTTGTTCCAGGTATACCTGTGGTGGTGGTGGCAGGCATAGCCAAAAGAAAAGAATGCTGACTTGACACAGAGCTGGTGGCTAGCTAATTCCCCCTTGCCCCAGAACCAGAGCAAAGCTAAGGGACTTTACCTCAGTTTGTTAGACAGTTTGGAGGAGCGTGGGGAGAGCCAATATTGGCAGGACTGAGAACTTTGTAACTCTGGCCTTAAGCCACAAGGCTAAAGACTGAGGTGCCTGTGAGCACATTTTGGAAGTTGTCCTGACTGAGTTCTGCTATTAATCTGTATCATAATATTTTAATTATCCTAATATGCTTCTGTGTGGTCTGTGAGATATCACATTGAATTTTGGACCCAGCAAAGCATTAAGATTGGGGTTCAGATGAGTAGAAAGAGGTATGGGAGTGTGGGGGATGTGTCTGATCTCATAGGGATTGGTTTTGTGTTATTCATGCTGTGGATGGGGACAGTTCTCCTTTGTGAAGCTGGTAAAGGTCAGGGGTTCTCCACACGGTCCTTATTCTGTTTACAGCATTCCACCATCTTGGAAAACACATATAATGTAGTGGAAAAGACCCATGTGTTTAAGTCAGAACATTCTATTTCCAGACATTGGAAACCTCTGGTTCATCTTCTGCAAATTAGGGACAATCACACATGTATTATTGAATCATCATGGAGATCTAATGTATATTATGATGTATGTAAAGTTACCAATACATGGTTTGTTACAGAAAAAGGCAAATACATATTAGTCACCTGTCCTTACTTTGATGCCAGTGTAAAAGATACTTGGAAGTAGAAAGCTGGCACAGTGCCTTGCATCCAAGAGGGTATGATGAATATTTATACAGTGAGTGAATGCATGAATAAACATAGGATGAAGTAGTGTATTAATCAGGCTAACTCTAGCTGCAGAAACAAATCTGTTTCAGGGGCTTGTAATAACGGAATATTGTTTCTTATTCACTTAACTGTCCAATCTAGGTGTTTGCTTCAGTAGTGACTTCTACCACTGGTTGACCATTGATCTCTGTCCAGCTGATGTACCTTGGGCATTGGAATCTTTATAGTTCATTCCAACTGCTTTTTAACCACATGTCTGGAAGGGAAGGAACTTGGACCATTTCTCCTCACATTCCACTGGGAAGACATAGTCATATGATGTGCCTGGATGCAAGGGAACCTGGGAAATAAGATCCCACATTAGAGAGCTGCCTCTCCATTCCATTATGAAAGAGAGGACATATTTTTTTCTGCAAAAATTGTCAAAAAAGAAAGAGCAAGAGACTGAGAAATGAGCGAACATAGGCAATCACTTGAGTGGAAAGCACTTCCAAAATATGCCTTAACAAGAGAAGTTTTTTAATGGGTGGTAAACTTAGCCATTTCCAGAAAAGACAACTGATCGTGAGTCAAGTGTAGGAATACGAGGCTGAGGGAAAACTGGGACTAGTTGGTGAGTCTCAACACTTCCCTTTCTCTCACGTTTCTGAAGCAAGTGCTCTACTCTCCACTTTAGGCCAGGCAATGATCATGGGACTGAACCGAGTCTTATTTTACCTTTCTTTCCTTTTACATTTTCTTAATAAAGGAAACATGCTCATGGAAAATGTAAATCTTTTGGTCTAGCTTGATGAATTTTCACAACCTGAGCACCTGAGGTGCAGATCAGGAAAGCTCCACTTCTCTCTCCTCCCCTAATCCCCAAACCTCTTTTTCTGTCAATGGTGTCGGGGTACGGGCTGGCTAGTACACCCTGGATACCTGGGTTATACAGTGCAGATCAGGAAAGCTCTGTCTCTCTCTCCTCCCCGAATCCCAAAAACTCTTTTTCTGGCAATGGCATTGGGGTGTGGGCTGCCTAGTGTGCCCCGGGGTACCTGGGTCTCTATGAGTCGCAAGTAACTTGATGTATAGCAAAAACAACAACAAGAAGCACCTGATGTCAGTTTAACAACTAAGATGCACCTGATCCAAGCCACAGCATTTTCAGTTGCTTCCTGTGCATCTGGAAGTTGGATGATGACTAAGAATGACTGAAGAATCAAAGCCTTTGAGTGGTGGTGTTGGAGAAGAGCACTGAATATCCCACGGATTGTCAAAAGAACAAACAAGTCTAACTTGTAGGAAATGCAACCAGGGTGCTTCTTAGAGGCAAGGTTGGGGAAACTTCATCTTGCATACTTTGGATATGTTTTTTAAGAGAGGTCTGTCCTTGGAAAAAGATATAATCCTGGGCAAGGTGGAGGGTCTGAGAAAGAAGAGAAAGTCCCAAAGAGATAGATTGATGGTAACGATGTGCTGAAACACACTTAGAGATGGCGAGGATGGCACAGGACAGGGCACAAGTCAGATCTGTGGTTGATAGGGTAGCTGTGAGGTGACGATGAATGACCAGAACCTCACAACAATAACAACAAGTACCCTCAGTACAGACTCAGAATAGACACCAGAGCTCAAAGCACACTCAGCATAGGGACCAGCAGAATGTGTTCTATTCCCCAGAAGTCCTCTTCATGCTTCCTTCTGGCCAACTATTATTAATATTTCAAAACAAACTGAAACTAAGTTTGAAAATAGTTTTACTCTGATTTTTTCTTGGGGGGAAGCATAACATCACTGATTTTTTTCCTTTTATACTTATTTACTTAAAAAGTTCATAAAGTTTGTATGCATTATTTTCCCTACCTTATCTTCCCCCTTTCCTTGACCCACCTCTCCCTCCACCCATCAAATTGTTATTTTTTTATACTAGTTTATTTACAAAGTTCATAGACATTGTTTTTAATCTGGTGTGAAAAACAATGTATATGAAAAATCTGTTTACTCTGATTTTTAATATATCATAGCATACAGAGCCAGAGAACACTGCATGGTCTAAAATTGGGAAGGGAGTGTGTCAGATTTGTATTCTATCTCCATACTGATTCAATCTATATGCTGAGCAAATTATTCGAGAAGCTGGACTCAGTAAAGAGTAGTGTGAAAGCAGGTTTGGAGAGAGACTTATCAATAACCTGTGTTATGCAGATGACACAACCGTACTTGCTTAAAGTGAGGAGGCCTTTAAACACTTGTGGCAGAAGATCAAGAAATGCAACCTGCATAGATTGAATCTCAATGTCAAGAAAATAGTAATTCTTACTACTGGAACAATAGACAGCATCAGGATAGATGGAGAAGAGATTGAAACTGTCAACAACTTCATCTTACTTGGATCCTCAATTAGCACTCTTGGTCTCAGACATCAGGAAATAAGGGGGCACATTGCACTGGGGAAATCTGCAGTCAAGGACCTCTCCAAATCATTGAATAGTAATTACATCAGTTTGAGAACTGAGGTGCATCTGATTTAAGCCATGGTCATTCTGATCGCTTGCCATGCATGTGAGAGCTGAACAGTGGATAAGGATGACAGAAGAATTGATGCCTTTGAGCTGTGGTATTGAAGAAGAGCACTGAACATCCCACGGATGGCCAAGAGAATGAACAGATATGTCGTAGAGAGGGTGCAGCAGAGTTCTCTTTGGAAGTAAGAATGATGGGGCTTTCACCTCACATACTATGGGCATGTTGCTAGGAGGGGCTGTTCCTTGGAGAGCAACATTATGCTGGGGAAGGGTGGAGGGTCGGTGAAGAAGAGGAAGACCCTCAACCAGGTGGATTCACACTGTGACTGCTGCCATGGGCTCTTGTGTGTCAGGAAGCGTGAGGATGGTGCAAGATACAACAGGGTTCAGAACTATTGTTCATAGAATCACTGAGTTGTACTCGACTCAACAATACCTAACAACAACATAAAAGATGTTTGCCTGGCTTAAAGCAACCAGTTCACTCAACCCTCTCTTCACTCAGAGCATCTGTTATTCACTGTGCTGAACAAACTTCACAAAACTTACTGACTTAGAACAAGAACTCTTCATTGTTTCTCATAAGTCAGCCTGGGTTCTTGAAAGCATCCGTAGTTGTCTGGGGACTTGTGGGTCTAGGAAAAACTCAGCTGCCATTGCCCATCCTCCTCCAGCTGCCTAGCTGATTGATATTGTTCACATGGTAGCTTGGCAAAAAGAACAAAGAACACACACTCAGCCTGCAAGACGTGTGCAACGATCTCTTGTATTTGCAAACGATCTGTTCCAGCACCTTAGGATGACCGAGGAACTCAACTCCCGTATATAAAATTGTGTAGTATTTGCATACAAACCATACACATCCTCCTGCATATGGTAAATCATCTCTAGAGTATCTGTAATATTTAAGACAGTGCATTGTTGTTACAGTATTTTCAAGTCAGAATTGATTCATAGCTGACCCTTCATGGGTTTTCATAACCAGTAAATCATAAAAGAGAAGCATGCCCATCTTTTTCCCATAGAGGAACTAGTGGATTTGAACTGCTTGCTATTTGTTTTGGCAGTGAAACTACTTACCAGAGCTCCTTGTTGTTGTTGTGTGTCGTCAAGTCACCTGTGATTCATATTGACCCTATGTTCAACAGCTCTGTACTCTGCCCTATCCTGAGCCAATCTCATAATCTCCAACAGACCCAATCCCACTTCTTCAATCACTGAGTCAATTAATCTCATCCTGGATCTTCTCTTGCACTGTTCCTCCACCCTTCCAAATATGGCGTTCTTCTGTAAGGACTGGTCCCTCCTGATCACGTGCCCAAAGTATGTGAGATGGAGCTTCAAAATCCTTTCCTTCAGGGAGCAGCTTGGTTATACCCTCTCTAGGAGGGAACCTATTTGTTCTCCTGTCAGTGCATGATATGCTCAACACTCAGTAAATCAAAAGATGAATTGCTCAATCCCAGAGGTGTGCGGTTCAAATCCACCAGATGCTCTGCTGAAGAAGGAGGAACAATCGCCTCCTGTACCAGTCAGATCCAATTTGACGGTTGTTGTTGTTGTTGTTATATGCCATCGAGTCGTTTGCGACTCATAGCGACCCCATGTACAACAGCCCTAAACCGTGCTCTATCCTGTGCCAATCTCATTGCCTCTGACACACCCATCCCAAGTAACCCAGTCACTGAATCAATCTACCTCACAGAGGGTCTTCCCCTCCTGCACTGTTCCTCCACTCTACCTAGCATGATGTCCCTCTCTAAAGACCTGTCTCTCCTTACAACATGTCCAAAGTATGTCAGACGAAGCCCCAGAATCCTTGCCTCCAAGGAGCAGCCCGGTCCAACCCTCTCTACAATGAATCTGTTTGTTTTCTTGGCAGTCCAGGGTACATTCAATACTCTTCTCCAGCACCACAGCTCAAAGGCATCAATTCTCCTTCTATTCTCCCTAGTCATTGTCCAACTCTCTGATGCGTAACAAGTGATTGCAAAAACCATGGCCTGTATCAGGCGGACCTTAATCTCCAGAGAGACAATGTTGCTCTTGAGTATTTTGCAGTGGTCCCTAACAGCAGACTTTCCCATCGCAATACGTTTTTTTATTTCCTGGCTACTGGTGCCAAGAGTGTTGACCGTGGAGCCGAGCAAACTGAAGCTGTGAACAATCTCAATCTCGTCGCCATCCATCCTGATGCTACCGATTGGTCCAGTGGTGAGAATTTTTGTCTTCTTGACATTGAGCCTCAGTTTGTATTGAAGGCTGCAGTCCCTGACCCTCTGTAGCAAGTGCATGAGGTCCTCCTCAGTTTCAGCGAGCAAGGTTGTGTCATCTGCATAACGCAGATTGTTGATAGATCGTCTACCACACACACAAAATAAAATAAAAAAATAAAAATTATATTAAAAAAAGATGAATTGCATTGGAGAAAGTCTTCTGTCAGGGACATTGCTTGAGTACTGAAGAGCAATGGTTTCATTCTGGATCATAAGGCACAAGTGACACAGGTCATGGTCTTCACAATTACTTGTTATGCATCAGAAAGCTAGACAATGACTTAGAAGCTGGACAATAGAAGAAGTGTCGATGCCTTTGAGTTGTGATGCTGGAGAAAAACTCCTTAATACAGTGTAAATAATATGCACTTCTCGTTCTCTCTTAGCTTTTGAAGGGTTATTTTGACCCCTTAAATTCTTGCCCCATCCTGGAATGTTTTATAATCTTGTTTGAATCCACAGATGCAGACCCCACACAGCATCACCACTGACGTTATTTACTTGTTAAATCATGTCACCAAATAGGGCCACATTCAAGATGTCATAACATAGGTCCCACCTCTTAATGGGAAAATTATTACAGGTTAATTTGTACCCCTCTAAGAAAAAATAAATACAAATCCTAACCCCATAGTCCTGGTCAATGTGACCTTATTTGGACATAGTATTTACACAGATGTAATTAGTTAATAGTAAGTCTTACTGGAAATCATAGACCATAATCCAAAATTCCTGGTGGAGGAGGCACAGGCAGAGAGCCACTTGGGGGAGAACATCTTGTAACGACACAGAAAGGAAAGAAAGCAAGCTGCGTAAAAAGACAGAGACTAGAGTGATGGGGCCCCAAGCCAAAGAACAGCTGAAAATATAAAACTCTGTCAGAGACAAGGAGGATCTTTCTGCCTAGAGTATTTGGACAGGATATGATCTGCTGATACCCTGAATATGACTACATTCTGCAACTCTGAGGGAATAAATGTATGTTCTCACTTACCTTTTGTGGGATTTGTTAGGGCCACCTTCAGAAACTAAAACAGGGCAGTCACAGTGCAAAACATGTAGGTAATGGGACAAAAAGGGGGAGGAATCCATTTTTGCAATCAAACCAGCATGGGAAGCTTATCTCACTCAAGCTACTTGAATATAATAATTTCCAGGGAATATCATTCAGAAAAGAAGACGACACATTAGAGATGCAATAACCTTTCCCATCAAGCCACAAGTATTATCCAAAGGCCATTGTGTCCACACTGAGTTGAGGAGGAGGTAAAGGAGCAAGAAGAACCAGTGATGTGTACCTTAAACAACTCACAAGCCAGCATAGAATCAAAGTACAAACAAATAAATCTAGGAGGAAATGCATCATGCTCTCAGCAATGGCTCTCATTGGAATTCCTGTGTGGGAAACGTTGGGGGAATCGTGTGGGAAAAGCAAAAAGGATTGGCTTTTAGAGACAGAGAGAAGTCTGATAGTCAGCATGACGGAGGAAGGAGATAAGGACCTCTGGTTGCTTAGTGGTAAGGAGCTGGGCTGCCAACCCCAAGGCATCAGGTTTGAATCCACCAGCTACTTTAGGGGAGAAAGATGAGCGATGATCTCCCACACAATTTATTGCCTCTGAAAACCCACTAAAGGATCAGTTATGATCAAACGTCTAAAACAAACACCCTATCTAAAGTGAATAGGCTTATTTTTGTTATTCGTAGGTATCATGAAGTCAATGATGACTCGTGGTGACCCTATGAGGAACAGATGGGAGCCCTTCCCTACCGTGTGCCACCACCACCAGTTCCATCATGCTCACGTCTATAGTTTCTGTCAGTGTGTCAGTCTATCATGTTGAGGGCCAGCCTCTCATTCTGACCCTCTGCCTTTTCCAGCATGATGCATTTTTTTCAAGGAATGGTTCTTCCTAACAACATGAGAAGAAAAAAAGGGACAGATAAGCTGGCAGACTAAAAAAGATTTCAACTCAAACTCTTCACCTACGCACCAGAAAACAGAAGCTGATGGTAAACCTGGGAATAAAGTTAGGACATGGCTTGTGGATTCAAGGTCGGAAGTCTGAAGGCCATCAGAAAGACGACATGTTGCCTTATAACGGAAGAAGTCTGTCTGTGGGTGGCAGATGAAATAATAACCCTCAAGATGTCCACCTCCTAATCCCTGTAACCTGGGCAGGTATTGCCCTACATAGCAAAAAGGGTTTTGCGGGTGTGATCACTGTAAAGATTTTGAGATAGAGAGATTATGCTGAAGTGTCCAGGTGAGCCCAACATAATCACAGGGTTGTCATAAGAAGGAGGCAAGAAGGTCAGACTCAGAGGAGATCTCTTCCCAGACGCAGAGCGCAGCGTGGTACAAACCTCTGTTGGTAATGAGCCAGTGAACGCAGGCAGCCTGGCAAAGCTGGAGAAGGCCAAGAACAGATTCCCTCATAGTCTCCAGAAGGCCCACAACCTTTAACACAGCCTATAAGATCTACTTATCCTTCTTACCTCCATACCTGCAAGATAATTAACCTGTTGTGGTACATTCTTAGAGCAATAATAGAAAGCCAGTAGGCAAGGATGGTGAAGCTTCATCTCACATACATTGGGCATATTGTTAAGAAGGGGCTATTCCTTGGAAAAGAACATCTTGCTTGGAAAAGTGGAGCATCAGTAAATGAGAGGAAAATGCATAGCAAGATGGATTGACAGGGTGACTGCAGCACTGAGCTCACCAATGTCAGTTAGGATGGTGTAGAAATAGGACAGAGTTCAGGTCTGTTGTTCACAGAACTGCTATGAATTGTACTCAACCCAACGGCACCTAACAACAATAATAGCAATAACAATAACTGGAAGAAAAATGATAGCAGGTCTGTCTCTCACAGGTCCCTTGCATGACCATAGATGTTCTTGCACTGTTGTGTCTCATGCCATTAACAAACTGGGTAACTCAGGCCTGTTTTGGACACTGTACCACACCAACAGCCCCTCAGGACTTCCTTCAGTCCTTTCTCTGCCCAGTGAAGCTAAGGATCTTTTAGTCTCACACCTGTCCAGTCAGGTCTGCAGAACACAGCAGTAGCAGCTGCTGCTGTTGTTCAGTGCCATCAAGTCGCAGGCAACTCATAGCAACCCTATGAGGGAGAGTCCTCAACACTTGTGTGTCTCTCATCCTCTCTCCAGGTTTATAGGGTTTCCGGAGGCAAGCTATTACAGAAGCGGATGCCGGCAGTAACAGCTACTAGGATTTTATTCGAGATCCAACTCATGAGCTTGCATCAGATCCACCCTCATGAGAATTAAGCTCAAGAAATTAGGTTTTGGCCATGCTTCCACCGCACCCTCAACCCTCTAGGAGATTCTGGTTAGGCTCAAGTTATAGCCAACACTAGGGGTTTGTCCCCATGGCTTGTCTTTTAAAGGTGGCTCAGAAAATAGCTTTTTTTCCCTTTTGTCTTTTAAAGAAATTTCTATTTTATATTAGTTTGCTTACAAAGTTCATATACCTTGTGCTTCACACTATCCTTCATTCACATTGTGTCTCATACAATCATTCCCATTCATTATGTGTTATAAAATTAATCACCATTGACTTATTCCCACTATTACCCTGTCTTTTCAGATCCCCCCTCCCCGATCCTTCCCATTTCCTTTACCACCCGTTCCCTCCACCTTCCATATTGTCTGACTCAATAATTTCCCCCCTGCCCATCCCCATCCTCACTCCTCTGCTCCCCTCCCCCCCTTGGATCTTTTTACACATTTTACTAGTTATCTTTCTATTTCTACAATAACGGTCTTATGCAGTATTTGTCCTTATGAGACTGAGTTAATTCACTCAGCATGACACTCTCAAGTCTCTCTGAAGTTATGTAGTGATTTTCAAAAATATTACTCCTAAGTGTTGCATAGCATTTCATGGTGTGAAACTACCACAATTTCTCAATCCATTCAATTGTGGTTGGGCATTTGAGCTATTTCATGTTCTTTTATTATTTATTATTATTATTATTATTGTTTTGCTTACAAAGTTTGTGTACATTTTATTTCACATTATTCCTCATTCACATTGTTTCATACAATCATTCACATGCATTATCTTTTATAAAATTAATCACCATTGAACCTTGCCCATCATTACCCTGTCCTTTCACCCTCTACCCACCAATCTGTGCAACCTTGTGGTTTCACCTCTATCTATCCTCACCCCTCCACTTCCTCCTCTTCTTTCTTTAAGCTCCCATGAATGTTTACTTACGATTTTTACAATAATGATCTTATGCAGCATTTGTCCATATGAGACTGAGTTCATTCACTCAGCATAAAGCTCTTCAGTCTCTCCCAAGTTATTTTTTCAAAAGTGTTGCTCCTAGTGGTGTATAGTATTCCATTTTGTGTAGCACAATTTCTCAATCCAACTGACACGTGAAAAAATGCTTGAAATCACTGGCAATAAGAGAATGCAAATGAAAACCACAATGCGATACCATTTCACCTCAGTAGCAGTGGCAAAGTTTAGTAGGGCAGGAAACAATAAATGTCGGAGAGGATGTGGAGAGGTGAGAGCTCTCATACTATGTTGGTGGCATTTCCTCAAAAGGTTGAACATAGAAACTCAGTATGACCTAAATATTCCACTGCTAGGAATATGTTCCAAGAAAATTAGAACTAAGACACAAATGGAGATTTGGACACCAACGTTTAAAGCATCGTTATTCACCATTGCAAGAACATGGAAGCATCTCAGATGTCCAACCACAACTGAATGGAAATAGATTTTCTGAAGTGAACTGAGGAAGTTAAGTTACATAGCTAGCACATCTGTCCAACATACAAGAGATCCTGGCCATGTTGGAAGGAAATAGAGATGCGAAGAGAAGAGGGGATGGACCTGGCTTTTATTTCACTTTTTGTCCCCAGGAGAACCTGGTCGTAAAAAAAGTAACTGGATTAAGGAAAAGGGAAAATACTTTGCAAAACACTGAGTTCTTTACACTTGGAGAAATTATGACCATTGCCTCATTTTGGAAACAAGGTCACTTTTATGGCATGACTACAGGAATAAAAATAGCTATAATAACAATCGTGACAGTTATTGTCTTAGAGCTAGTTCCCCAGAAGCTGAGTCTGAGAGGAGGATTCCCGGGGACATATGTTTTCTTTGAGAATGGGCTCTCAGGAGACACCCCCAAAGGATGGGGAAGCAAGGTGGCAAAGAGAAGCCAGACAAGCAGCCAAGTACAGATGCCCTCGCCCCTTTCTACCAGATCCTGACAGGAGTGCTGGATACACAATGCCTTGGGGTTTGCCTGCTCTCAGACGAGGGAGTCAGGCTTTTTAAAGGCCTTTCAGTGACTGACTACCTTAAACCACACCTGGCACCTGTGCAGGTGAACCAATTTCAGCCCCAGAGCAACCTTTGAGGAAGGGCTCAAACCCCTTCCTGTGGGTCCCATGAGTATCAGGTGAGAACTATGCCTCAAAGAAAGCATTTTCGAAGGGCCACATCCTCAGAAATAGGTTGCCAGGTCTTCCTTCTGACCCCCTCCTAGATGAACATGAACCTGCAGCCTTTCAGTTAGCAGCCAAGAGTGTCACCCTTTGCTCTACTCAGGCACTAAAGAAGGATTTTGCTGCAAGTTTTTTAGCAATAGACCATAAATGGGCTGGTGGAAGGGGCCCTGGAACTAGCAAGTGAGTCCTGGAGGGTTTGGTCAAATCATTGACTTTTGCTGTCAAAACTCATTGCCGTTGAGAAGGAATTGACCCTCCAGCATGGTTTTGAAGGCTATGTATCACACAGGAGGAGAGCAATTGATGGATTTGAACCACCAGAGAGGTTAACAGCCTTTGAGTTAGCATACAACTCTCTAAGGGCTGCACCAGCCTTTTTGCTGTTGTTGCTGGGTGTGGCCATGTGGACTATGACTCATGGTGACCCTATGAACAACAGATCTGAACCTTCCCTTCCTGTACCAACTTCACTGTCTCAGACGGGCTCACGTGGGTTGTAGCAGCCATTGTAGCAATCCCTTCTGATGAGCGCCTTCCTCTCTTTATCTGAGTCTCTACCTTTCTCATCACGATGTTCTTCTCCAAGGACTAGTCCTTTCAGAAGATGCCCAAAGTATGTGAGATGAAGTTTCGCGATTCCTGTCTCTAAGATACACCCTCGTTGTCCTTTCTCCCAGAGAGCCTGTTGCTGTTGCTATATTGTGTCATCTAGTTGACTATAAGAACTATAGTCTATATAGACTATAAGAACAATGGTTTTGGACCTTGCTATATCCTGAGCCAACATCACCATCTCAGACTGTTGTTGCCATTAGGTACCATTGAATCGAGTATGACACATATCAATCATATGAACCACAGATGGGGACCCTGTTCTATTCTGTGCCATCCTCATCATTTCTGAAACACATGCACCCTTTGCTACAGTCACTGTAAATCTGTCTGATTGAGACTATCCCTCTCTTTTGACAACCCTCCGCCTTTCCATGATGTTCCTCTCCAAAGAATAGCCTCTCCTAACAACATACCATAAGTATGTGAGATAAAACTATGGTTGTTGTTGTTGTTGTTATGTGCCATTGAGTCACTTGCAACTCGTAATGTATGAGATCCTGCTCTAATCTGTGCCACTCTTATTGTCTCTGACATATCTACCCCCATTAACCCAGCGACTGAATCAATCTATCTCATCGAGGGTCTTCCTCTCCTGTGCTGTCCTTCCACTGTCTCAGGCGTCATGTCCCTCTCCAAGGACTGGTCTCTCCTTACAACATGTCCGAAGTATGTCAGATAAAGTTTCAGAATCCTTGCCTCCAAGGAGCAGCCTGGCTTCACCCTCTCCAGGAAGAACCTATTCCCCTAGCAGTCCATGGTATATTCAGTACTCTTCTCCAACATCACAGCTCAAAGGCGTCAATTCTTTTTCTATCATCTCTAGTCATTGTCCAGCTCTCTGATGCATTGTAAGTAATTGCAAAGACCATGGCCTGGATCAGGCGCACCTTAGTCTCCACGCTGTGGTAACTACCCAAAATTCTTGGTCCTTGACAGGCACTAGTCTTAGGACTTTTTTTTTAAATTCAGTCATCTAATTCATTTTACACACTAGAAGCCTGATGCTAAGAAAGATTAGGTATAATCATACCAAGGATCTAGTTAGTGGTTGTTTTAGATTGGGCTAGGATTCAAACCCAAGAAGTGCAGTTTCCAGCCAGCACCTTGAATGTCCCTCTTGATTCTGCCATTCCAGGGTCTCATTACCAGATCTTTCGTGGGCTCCTTGCAATGATCTTTCATCAAGGGCGCGCGGGTAGTTCTCTAAATCTCCGGGAGATCTGAATGAGACTTGTGAAGAAAAGGGAATTTTTTATCAACTGAGAGTGGAAAAAAAATCTCAATATATGTGCTTAATTAGGTCAGATACCCATTTTCCTCTGAGTCTTTTCTACTTCTTTGAAGTCATAGGAAGCCTTGGGCATTGGAGGGGGGTGGGGAAGTGCAAAGAGAATTGAGAGGAAACCTCCAATGTACACATGAAAAAAAAAATCAATCTGTCAATCCTCTTTAAAGGTTGAATGCAGATGAAGTTAGCTATCAACCTTATCAACATAGGGAAAAATATGCTTAAAATAAAACTAGGGCAGCCCCCTAAAGGAGGGAGCACTTGGCTTCAATAGGAAGATTTTACTGAACTTGTTAAGAGCCTCATTTCCCCCTTACTAAAATATGAAACTTGTTTACAGTCAATCCAAAGACTCCTCGGTGATTTAGATAATTTAGGTAGAGCAGAAGACTAAAAATAAAACATAGATTTGAAATTTTCAAAGGCGATGTGAGGGCTAGCTGTGGAGGAGGAGGATGTACTGGGGAGGAAGCATTAAAGGAGAGTCGTAGGTCTTGGCTATGCAGCAAGCCGGCACAGGAATCCAGGGCACTGCAGCACGGGGATCCAGGGCACTGCAGCACGGGGATCTAGGGCACTGCAGCAGGCAGGCATGGGGTTCCGGCTCTGCAGCACGGGGATCCAGGACACTGCAGCAGGCAGGCACGGGGAGCCAGGGCACTGCAGCACGGGGAGCCAGGGCGCCGCAGCAGGCAGGCATGGGGTTCCAGTTCTGCAGCATGGGGATCCAGGACACCGCAGCAGGCAGGCACGGGGAGCCAGGGCACTGCAGCATGGGAGCCAGGGCGCCGCAGCAGGCAGGCAGGGGGATCCAGGGCACTGCAGCAGGCAGGCATGGTGATCCGGCTCTGCAGCACGGGGATCCAGGGCATTGCAGCAGGCAGGCATGGCGTTCCGGCTCTGCAGCACGGGGATCCAGGACACTGCAGCAGGCAGGCACGGGGATCCAGGGCATTGCAGCAGGCAGGCACGGGGATCCAGGGCACTGCAGCAGGCTGGCAAGAGGATCAATTCTGCAGCACAGGGATCTAGCAGTACTTTCTGTGATGTAGATTTTCTCCATACACCGTCCTGTACAATAACCTTTAGCCATGTGGCCCATTGAGCACTTGAAATTGGCTAGTGCGACTTGATGAGCTGAATATTCACTTTTATCTAATTTCAGTTACATTTAGATCAAATACCATACATAGCTAGAGGCTAGTGAATTGGACAGTTCAACCCTAAGATTTAACTGTAGCTGCTATGTGCCATCAAGCCACAACCGACTCATATCTGACCCTCCAACTGCTTTTCAGAGACTGCAGATCACTTGGGAAGAGGCATCCCACCTTTCTCCTGTGGAGCAACTGATGGATTAGAAAATTTTGTGCCTTTGAGGTGACAGCATGAGTCCTTACCTCTAAATGACTATGTGTTTAAAAAGTAATTTTTAAAAACCCAACAAAAATCCCTAAGAAATGACCTATCTGTCTCATGTCTCTCCCTGTTCTAGTGGTTCATTACACAGAGGACCCAAGCACGTCAGATAAAATTTGCTGCTATGTGAATGGGGGACTCTGGCATATGCGTGCCAGGGTAAAGCTGAACTCCAGAGAGTTTTCAGGAACTATGTTTTCCGAAGGTAGATTTCCAGGCCTTTCTTTTGAGACACATCACTGCATGGAGTTGAGGTGTTAACTTTATAGGTGTCAGCCAAGTGCATTGACCATTTGCAAGTCCACCTAGGGACTTCTGTTACACAACAGATCAGTTCACAACAGTGGCTTTAAGTAAGAGCCTTTGAAGTAGCTCATGATTCTGGAGACACACACACACATACACACACACGGAGGGAGACACACACACACGGAGGGACACACACACACACACACACACACACCAGGGAGGATGGAAAGGAGGGGGGGAAGGGAGCGAGGGGGGTGGAGAGAGAGAGAAGGACAGAGGGAGAGATGCTTAACAGGGCACTTTGGCCTTCAAGTGACTTTGAACTGCCAGTATCTCACATTGTTGTAATCACTTACCTGTATGTGTCACATAAGGACTTCTTAGCTTGAGCTTTTCACATGATGGCTCAGCAGGGCTTCAAGCAAAGGAGCATTAGTGCCCAAGGCCTGTTAAGGTCTGGTATCGTAACTGGTCCACTCCTGCTTCTGCTGCATTCCATTGGACAATGTAAATGGCAAAGCCACCTCAGGTTGGGTGGCAGGAAATAGCCACACTTCTTGATGGGAGGCTCTGCAGGGAGATGACAAGGAATGCAGAGATAGGGACACTTGTGGCCATTTTTGTATTTTACTTCAAGGGTAGACCTGTAAGGCAACATCATGATAACTGAAGAAAAGATTGAAGTTGCCAAAGACTTTGGTTTACTTGGATCCACAGTCAATACCCATGGAAGCAGCAGTCAAGAAATTAGCACTGAGGGAACTCTGGTGGCATAGTGGCAAGAAGCTGCACTGCAATCCCAAAGCTGTGCAGTTTAAATCCACCAGATACTTCACTGGAGGAGGGAAAATCTCCTCCTTTGCCAGTCGGATCTGATTCGTTGGCACACAGCAGGGAAAATAAATAAATTAAATTAAATTTAAGAAAAAGAAATCAACAATGATTTACACTGGGAAAAGCTGCTGTAAAAGACCTCTTCAGTGTGTCAAAAATGAAGATGTCATCTTGAAGACCAAGGCACACTTGAGCAAAGCCATGTTCATTTCAATAACCTCCTATGAGCGAGAAAATTAGACAATATGTAAGGAAGACTGCAGAATTGAGATGTTTTAGTTCTGATGCTGACAAACAAGATTAATTTACCATGGACGGCCAGAATAAACAAATATGGGGTTTTAAAAATTAATTTTAATGGACATTTACAGAGATTTTGGATTTCCATTCATTCATTGTCGCAATTTGCTCCCTGTCCCCCCGCCAAGTTCGCTCTTCTCTTTGAGAAGTAAAAGAAAAATTCCTTCATTGGTATACAATCCCCCTGCACCCCTCCCCCTGCTACCCCGAGTATACTCCACTCTGCAACCTTCATTCTGGACTCCTATGATAATCATAATGCCCTGTAATATATTGCTTTTGAACTGGTCTCTCCCTCAAGAAGTAGCGCCAAAATGCTCCTTAGAAATGAGGATGGTGAAGCTGCACTGCAATCCCAGAGGTGCATGGTTCGAATCCACCAGATGCTCTGCTGCAGAAGGAGGGGCAATCTCCTGTGCCAGTGGGTACACACACAAAATAATAATAAAATTTTTTAAAAAATGAGGATGGTGAGACTTTCTCTTATAGATTTTATTCATGTTTTCAGAAGGTGCTGTTACCTGGAGAAACACATCATGCTGAGTAAAACAGAGGACTCAGAGAAAACAGAGGAAGATCCTCCATGAGGTGTGACACAGGCTACAACATTGGGCTTGAACACGGTGATGGTTGTGAGACAACACAGGACAGCTCTGGTGCACATAGGGTCACTAGGAGACAGAACCCAATCATTGACGCCCCAACAACAGAGCCACAAAGGAAACGTAATAGAGCTGAGATTCTGACTCAGGTTTCTTGAATTTTAGACTAGGGCAGAGCTTTAATTTATTTCTTGGATTCTTATTCTAATGCCTGCCTTTATAAGCTTCAGTTTCTTTATCTGCAGAAAGAGTAGAAATCTGAAATGACTTCTCTGACTTTCTCTAGCTCTCAATTAGTGTAAGCTCCTTGGTGAGAGCACTGGGGAGGAACAGGCCTGGACAAGCCTTTGTAGCATTCTTCAAAAGTGCCTCTTTTTTGCAAAGAGCTGTTGGGAAGCCAGGAATTAAAAGATACTCGGCAAATGTAGGGTATTTATAGTTGAGCTTAGCCTTTTGGAAAGAAGCTCATAAAAGATTTAGTTGGAAAGGATAGAGGTTTTTCTTCCAAGGTTTTCTAATTTATAATCTACCCACTTCCCCTTCCTTTCATAACTAAGATGTATGTGAGGAGAGTAATCTAAATCTCTTACTAGTTCCAGAAGCTTGACGGAGTTTTCGTATTGATCTCCCGCTGGATAAGACAGGTCGTGCCTATCTATGAGCTGAGATGGTGGTGAAGGGCTGCTGGTTCTGCACTCCCTGCTTCCCAAGCCATGAATCTTGCAAGGTGATCCTACTGACTGGAATACTTGGGAGCAGCTCTTGTGTACGTGCCAGCCCACATCTTTGGGTGTTTGGCCAAACTACCAGCTTCCACATCTTTGTGAAAACAAGTAGGAATAAGTGGGAGAAATCTGCAGAAGAGTAGGACCTTCCAGAGGGTGGTGTTGATGCTGAAGATTAGGATGAGGATGGAGAGAGATGGGGAGGAGAGAGAGAGCGAGCACAGGGGTGGGAATAGGTGAAAGGAACAAGGAAAAAGAAGTGGAAGAAATGTATGGAGTAGAGAGAGGAAGTGGAAAAAGGTAGGAAAAGAAAGGGAGAGAGGGAAGAGTGGGGAGAAGTAGAGAAGAGGAGGCAGGGGAAGAGAAGAAGGAAAGGAAGAGGAAGGAGGAATAGGAGGGGCAAGGATGAAGAGTGAGAAGAAGGGAGGAAGAAGAGCAAGTGGAGCAAGAGGGGGGACAAGGAGAGGAGAGGGAAGCAGAGGAGGAGGAAGAGATAGAAGGGGAAGGTGTGCTGGGGGAGGAAAGCACCGTGAGGGTCTAGAGCCAGTCCCCAAGACAGACTTACCCAGGATACAGGCTCTCCCTCTGTCCAATGATCCTCCTCTCTCTGGGTGGGCCCTGAGGGTCAGCAGTGCAGTGCGAGGTTTCAGGTAAAAGGCAGAATTGAAAGTTAGCCAAGTGGAAGGAGCCCTGAATTTGTTGTTTTCTTGGCCTGCATGACTTCTATCCAGTTGCCTCACTTCTTTGTTTTCAATCCCCACCTCCATGAAAGGTTGCTGTGCAAGTGCTTTCCATGTGCGTCCCACAGGAATTTTCTCTGTGTCTAGTCTGCAGTCACATGGTTAGACTTTATTTTCACTTGAGATCTGCAGAATGGTCACAGGTACAAACCCTTAGAACCATTACACTGGGGGATGGGAACACAGAGCCCACAAAGTGTTCTATCTGCTGGTTCCATCCTTCTGTTGTTGTTAGGTTCCATTAAGTTGGCCACCACTCATAGCAACAGATCTGAAACCAGCCCTGTCCTGTGGTGCCAATCTCATCATCTCTGATACACTTGCACTTAGTGTTACAGTCACCGTGTCAATCTATCTTGTAGATAGTCTTCCCCCCCTTTCACTGACCCTCTACCTTCCAAGAATGATGTTCTTTTCCAAGGACTGGCCCCTCCTGACAACATGTCCATAGTGTGTAGATAAAGTTTCACCATCCTTGCCTCTAAGGTCAACCCTGGTTCTTTTGACCATTCGTGAAATAGTCAGTGCCAAAGTCTGTAAATTTTCATTAATAATTATAATAATAATAAAGTGAAAAACAAAAACCAAGACCAAAACGCTATAGTCTTCTCAATTACTTAAGTAGCTAAAAGCTGGACAATGAGTAAGGATGACAAAAGACTTATTGCCTTTGGATTTCCGTTCATTCAATGATGTTGCTGTTTTCCAGCACGTTGGAGAAGTCTCTGACAGCATATTTTCTCAATGCAATGCATCTTTTGATTTTCTTACTGCTGGTGCCGTGAGTGTTGATTGTGAATCCAAGTAAGATGAAATAGATGACAATCTTTATATTTTCCCCATCTGCCTTTATGAATTATCCCCAGCATCTGTCAGACAGCTGTGGCCCATGGGAGTGAGTTCTACCTGGAATGGCGAGTTCTTTGCCCACCTACCAGCTGCCCACACACACGCTACCCACTGCTGTCAAGCCAGTACTAATCACTCTTGGTGACTCCATAAGACAGAATAGAACTACCCGAAAGGGTTCCAAGGCTGATAGTCTTTATGGAAGCAGACTGCTTCATCATTCCTCCAGGGAAAAGCTTGTGGGATCGAAGCATCAACCTTTTATTTATAAGCCCAGCACTTAACCTGCTAAACCATCAGGAATCCTTATAAATGAGTCAAGCAAGGTCAGCGCTGTCCTGCCCAGCCCAGGCGGCCCACTCAGTGGCTGGGTGCTTTCAATGGACTGTGATTCATGACTACCCTGTTTGACAAGAGTGGAACAGTGTGTGGTAGATTTTTAAGGCTGATTGTTCAAAAGGTGATCACTAGGCCTTTATCTTAAGGCCTCTGGTGGCTGAGGGGTAAGGAGCTGTGCTGCCAACTCAAAGGCACCCAGTTCAAAACTGCTCTGCAGGCAAAAGATGAACAATCTCCTCTGAAACCCACTGAAGGGTCAGCTAGGAGTTGGTATATAATAACAGCTGGGTACACTTGAATGTCTAACCTTTTGTTAGTAACTAAAAGTGTTAACTGCTTAGATCTCTTGGGAATTCCAGTTACCTAGCAGACCCCCAGAATTGGAAACTCAATGAATTTTGTGTTGTAGGCCCTTAAATTAAAGATTGAAAAGAGTCTGAACTAGGAGTTTAGTTTCTGTGCCAGAAGTGGTGTCCTTCAAGCACCATCTGAATACAGGGCCAGTTTTGGGGTCAGAAATGACCTCATCTGATTCTTACTATACTTTCTTTTTGTCATGCCATTGAACCACATGAGATATCAGGTAGTTCTGCCTGCCAGGAGGCAAAAAGAATAATGTCTCTTCAGTTATTACTGAATTAATATTAAACAATTGATCTCCTTCTTTAGATCATCTCTGGCATTTCAAGTTACTCCCAAGTTTTAATCTACTGCGTTTTCATTCTTGAGGTCACCGCTAGAATAGAATTTGTTCTTGAGAGATAAGTTAGCTTCTTTAAAAAAGAAGGCAGCAAATCACATAAAGCAAGAAAGAATAAAATAAGATTACACAGCTAAGAAAAAAAATGATGGCTGGTAAAGGAAGAAAAGGAGGAGAAGTTAATTGAGCTATGCTTTGAATGATTGTCTTGGTGGGAAGGTTCTTATAGAAGTTAAGATTACAGTAGAAAGGTTAGGTCAATATCTCCATTGTATTTATCTCTCCTACGTCGTATGTGCCTTGAATTGAAGTTCTTTTTAAGCTTCAGAGGAGCCCAAATACAAGCACCGCTCAGACATGACCTTTGAGAAGCATTTACAGATTGGGTGTCAAGGATGCATTTTATTCTTACTAGACTTAGGTAACTGTTGCTACTTGACATCATTCCTCCTCAGAACCATCACATTTGCATACAAAACTAATATGAAAAGTGTGGTAGGCTGCTAGGCAGATGGAAAGTTTTGACTAATTAGTTGAGAGTGGTGACAACTTTGGAGGCATGCTTCACAACAGATTTAGTGCTGACAGCACTCTGGAAACGTGGGAACACGATGTCACTTGCTGGGAAGCTTAGGAAGTGTCAGGTTCAGAGAGTTTGGGGTCCTAGTTTCAATAGAAGAAAAACTAAGAGATGGCATAAGGTTGCACAGGACACTAAGAGTGACAATCTTGTTTGCAAGGACCCCAGAAGACTTTTCAAATCTTGTCGGCCCCTTTCATCTCTGTCCTCTAACTCGCTCATCACCTCTCTGGCTCTGAGCATTTAAAGGCCTTCCCCCACAAGCCCTATCATTAACCTCTACCATCCCTAAATTTTCTTGTACCTGCTGCTTCTGGATCACTCCTATTTTGACATAAAAATCATATGAATGGCTTGATAAGGCAGACTCATTCCCAGGGACCTTGATATAGGACCTAGAGTAGGACTTGAGAGGCTGAAGTTCTAACCATCTCTCAGGTGATGTTGCTGTACCAGTACAAAGACCTCTCGGAGTAGCTCAATTCTAAGAAAATGGTACATTGATCTAAATACTGGTTTGCAAATTGGCCTCCTGCATACCAATTCCAGCCCACTCACCAGTCCTTTCCTTGGCCTTACGTTAAAGAGAAATGATACACAAATACCCAGATGTTTTGTTTTATGAAATAAGAACATCTGCTGTTGTCAGTGACGACAGCTTTGTAGAAGCTGGCATCAGCTTTCTCATCTGGAAGGGGCATGGACTCTTCAGTTGTCTGTTGTTGCCATTATCCTTTCATGCATTATACCAGGGTCACTTGAATCAGTTTCTTTATGTATCTGGTTTCTTTTGGCACCTAAATTTGTGTTCCTTAATATAAGTTCAGCTCTTTAGTATTTTGAATTCTTCCCTCTGCTTTGACTTCTCAGTGCTTTAAGTGCAATAGTCAGAATTTCTTCTGACATCCATTTTTGTCTTTTCTTCCTCTGCTGTCTTTGTAATGAATGAACTTTGCCCTCTTCTTGGATGATACTCTTGATATCCTCCCACAACTCATCTGGTCTTCGCTCATTAGTGTTCAAGAGCTTTTCCTGAGATAGTTCTGAAATTCAGGTCTGATAGAGTCAAGGTCATATTTTGGTTCTCGTGGATTTGATTTAATTTTCCTTAACTTCAGCTTGAACTTTCATATGAATAGTTGGTGGTGTGTTCCACAATCAGCATCTAGCCTAGTTTTTACAGCTGATAGTGAGCTTCTACAGTGGTTTTTGCCACGGATGTAATCAAT
>NW_006399900.1:828617-830878 GCF_000299155.1 Elephantulus edwardii
CATAGGCTTGCTATTAGTCACAGGTGACTCGACAGAACATAAAACCAAGAACATAAATATATAGAGATTTTAATGAACGTTTATAGAGAACATGGACTTCCATTCATTCATTGTTGCACATTTTCCTCCCCACCCTCCCCTCTCCCCAGTTGACTTTTCTCTTTGAATGAAAAAGAAAATTCTTTCATTGTAATCACAAAAGGACAAATAATGCATAGTGCCACTGTTTTAAAACAGGACTGACATCAGGGTTGGGGGAAAACTAAGAGAAGAGGGGTTACATAATGTACACTATATTGAAACAGGTGAGGGAGAGAACTGCATAAAAGGAATTTATGATTAAGTATTATTTGCATGAGAGCAATTTTTTCAAGAAATATTTACTTAGCCTACATTTTCTCCTCACTTTAAGACTAAAATGTGCTTGATCATAGCCATAGCATTTTGTAGCATGGTGACTCAATTTGGTAAAATATCTTTTTTTATACACACCCCCATATTTTTTGCCACGTTATTGGCATACTTTTTCTTATTTGCTTTTTTTTAATTGTGATTTTAACCAAAGCTTATAGAAAAGTTGGTTCTCATTCATTCGTTGTTGCACACTTCCCCCTCTTTGCCTCCCTCTTCTTCCCCAGACTACTTTGCCATATACTTCTTTCTTTTTAAATAATACTAATTTACAAAGTTCAAACACATTGATTTTCCAATCTGTTAAGGGCATTTTTGACCATTTGGATTTGTCATCCAGAATATGCAAAGCCCAGTCTAGAGTAAGTAGCTATTGCTGCGAGGATCCATCTGTAGTCACCTGGTGCCACTGATATCATTAGTCTATAAAATAAACTCACCTACTGCTGCGGAGACTTATGGAAGGCACTATACCTCTTGAACAATTAATTCTATCTCTCTGTTTTAACTGGCTCACTCATTACTGTTGAGTTAGATCTGACTTGTAGCTGATCTTCCAGTGTGTTTTCAGAGGCCATAAGTCATGCTGGAGATTACTCATCTTGCTGATATATTTGAACCTTGAGAAGTGCCTCCTTTGGGTTAGCAGCACAACTGTCTATGGACGACACCACGCAAGCTCCCTGTCTAACTAAAGCAAGCAGAATTCCCTCTGCAAGAACACAGAGCAACTGAATAACAACCCAGTTGGTTCAACCCTGGTCTGATGCTATTTAAACTCACAATTGCCTTTCACACACTTTTCATGGTACCTCTAATTATCTGCAAGAAATTTAAGGAAGATATTGCTAAAAGTATTGCACTCATATAATAAGGAGGAAAGTAAGTCTGACTTCTCCCTTTTTTTAAAGATACACTCTTAGAAAAGAATTTGTGTTGACTTTGAAATGTTTTCTGGATTGAAAAAATAAAAGCTTAGTTCACAGTGACGTTTTATATGTGGGTTAACCCATTTCTTCCTCTTAGTCTGAAGTTAGTTATTAATGTTGTTGTTGTTGATTGCCTTCGAGTGGAGCACAACTCATAGCAACTCTATGAACAAAAGGCCTGAAGGCCCTTTAAAACTATAGACATTTATCAAAGTTCATAAAGTTTCCGGAGGCATGTTGTTTAGGAAGTGGATGCCACTCCTGCTTTCCAAACTAGTTACTATTATCATCCCTATATTACAAGTGGATCTGAGAAAGCTGTAATTATTAGAAATCTCAATCTCTTCTCCATCTTTCATGGTGCTCCCAAATGACCTAGTGGTGAGAATCTTTGTCTTCTTAATGTTGAGCTTCAGTCCATATTGAAGACTACATTCCTTGACCTTCTGCAACAAGTGCTTCAGGTCCTCCTCAGTTTCAGCAAGCAAGGCTGTGTCATCTGCAAAAAGTAAGTTGTGGATGAGTCTTCCTCCAATCCTGATGCCACATTTCTCCTCATAAATCCCAGGTTCCCAAATGATCTGTTCTGCATATAGATTGAAAACGGATGGAGACAAGATGCATCCTTGACACACTCCTTTCCTGATTTTGAGCGATTCAGTGTTTCCTTGCTCTGTACTGAGGACTCCTTCTTCATCTAAGAATAGGATTCACATAAGCACAGTCAAGTTATCTGGGATTCCCATTTTTCTCAAGGTTAGCCACAATCAACACTTTCGGCAATAGGCCAATATCTCTCATGAATATTGATGCAAAAATCCTAAAAAAAATACTGGCAAATAGAATCCAACGATACATAAAAAAAATAATCCACCATGACCAAGTGGGATTCATAACAGGTATGCAAGGATGGTTCAACAT
>NW_006399900.1:834958-844225 GCF_000299155.1 Elephantulus edwardii
CAAAAAATCTGCTGTCAGGGACCTCTTCAGAGTACTGAAAAGCAACAATGTCTGCCTAGAGACTAAAGTGTGCCTAATCCAGAACATGTTATACCTCCGAGAGCTGCACAATAACTAAGGATGACAGAAGAAGAATCAATGCCTTTGAATTGTGGTGCTGGAAAAGCATCTTGAACAAATAGATCTGTCTTAGAGAGGCTAAAACCAAGTTTCTCCTTGGAGCCTAGAATTTTGAGGCTCTGCCTCACATACTTTGGGGCACATGCCCTGAAGGGTGGAAGGACAGCGCAGGAGAGGAAGACCCTAGATGAGATGGACTGATACAGTAATGGAGGCCATGGATGCTGGTGTTTTGGAATCAGTGAGACTGGCTCAGGAAGGGCAGGCTTCAGAGCTGCTATTCAGAGGGTCACTATGGGTCACAGGCACAATACAATGATAACTTTAACAACAATTTTACAAGTTTAAGAAAATAGAAGTACAGAGAAGTTAGGGATTTGCATAAATTTACACACAGCTAAGGACTTAATGTTTCTTCTGCCCCGACCCCTGGCTTTCCCAGTTGGCTTGCTGGAGGTCTTTCGAAGGGAGCCGCATGGGCAGACCTGCGGCCATGTTTTAATTCATTTGGGCCTGATTGTTATTACTTTTGAAAAGAAAACTCCTAAGTGTTATAGCACTTTTCTGTCATTTCTCTGTATTGAGATAACTATTGCTGCTGAGGGTCAAGGACTGCAGCCTTCAATATGGATTGAGGCTCAATGGCAAGAAGACAAAGATTTTCACCACTGGACCAATTGGCAGCATCAGGATGGATGGCGAAGAGATTGAGATTGTTCACAGCTTTAGTCTACTTGGCTCCACAATCAACACTCTTGGCACCAGCAGCCAGGAAATAAAAAAAAACGCATTACGATGGGGAAAGTCTGTTGTCAGGGACCTCTCTAAAGTACTGAAGAGCAATGGTGTCTCTCTGGAGACTAAGGTGTGTCTGATACAGGCCATGGTCTTTGCAATCACTTGCTATGCATCAGAGAGTTGGACAATGACTAAGAAGGATAGAAGGAGAATTGATGTCTTTGAGCTGTGGTGTTGGAGAAGAGTATTGAGGGTACCATGGACTGCTAAGAAAACAAACAGATTCATCCTGGAGAGGGTTAAACCAGGCTGCTCCTTGGAGGCAAGGATTCTGAGGCTTCGTCTAACATACTTTGGTCATGTTGTAAGGAGAGACCGATCCTTGAAGAAGGACATCATGCTTGGTAGGGTAGAGGGACAGTACAGGAGTGGAAGGCCCTCTATGAGGTGGATTGATTCGGTGACTGGGGCAATCGGGATAACTGTGTCAGAGACAATGAGATTGGCACAGGACAGAGCAGAGTTTAGAGCTGTTGTGCATAGGGTTGCTATGAGTCCAAAGTGAATCGATGGCACATAACAACAACAACAACAACTGTGATACTGAATGTTCTGCCATTGGTCTGTCAAGGACCATAATGGTTACACATGGTTGACAATATCTGGTTAGCTAACAGATAGGCTTGGAAGCAGGCGTGTCATCCACTTCGTAAACATGCTTGTCGAAACTCTATAAACTTAGAGAAAGGACAATAGTTATAAAACAAAGTCAGTTTTTCGTTTATGGGATTAGTAATAGATGGCACTTAACAACAACAACATATACTGTAGAGCCCTTGTCTTCTATTTTGATTTACATTGGCTTTATGCTGTATGTTGGCATGCTTGTTTTGGTTGAAGGTTTGTGTAGATTGTTTTCTTCATTTAAGCCTCATGTTTAGAGTCAATAAAATCTTCAGGAGGCCATCTGAATTTAAGGCCAAGGCCTTGTCTCCATTTTGGAAACTGGGTGGAGTGACTAGACTCTGTAAGGTGGGCTTTCTTGTTTTGGCTGAGTCATTGTAGAATGTTTGGGTGTTTTTGGCTTGGGTTTGGGGGTTTTTTTTGTATTTTTGATGTGTCAAATGTGATAATGGTTACCCATGGTGGACAGTGTTTGGTGGAGCTCCCCGATAAAAACAAGCTTGGAAGCAGGGATGACATCCATCGCCGAAATAGCTGGCCTCTGGAAACCCTATGAACTTGGAGAAAAGATAGAAGTTATACAAGTGTTCAAGTCTTTTGTTCATAGGGTCAATATGAGTCATCTATGACTCAACAACACTGAACAACAACAACAACAACTATATATCTATATATATATCTATGCTATAAACTGTGTGTATGGACTGTATACTATACTCACACACAGTATACTATATATGTGTGTATACTGTATATCATATAAATGTACTATATATTTGTATATATGTGTGTGTATGTGTATATATATGTATATGTATATACTATATATATACTATATGTCCCATGTGGGTGTCAGCAGAGGGGACTTGCCAAATGAATTGGGGGTCTCTGGCACAGAGTCTATCAGGATTTGGGCATGCCCAAATTGTAAAATACTGTAGTGTCCTCAGGCCTGTGGCCCTCAGACCTGTTTTTAATTGTTTTTGGTCAAACAATCTTCTAAGTCATATAGCCCTGGTCTGTCCACTTGCTGTTCAAAGGTAACTTGTGGTTGCTGTGAAGCTGAATACTGTGACACTGATGTGTCAAATGTGAGAATGGTTACCCATGGTGGACAGTGTTTGTTGGACCTCCCTGATTAAAACAAGCTTGGAAGCAAGAGTGGCATCCACTTCCGAAATAGCTTACCTCTGGAAACCCTATGAACCTGGAGAAAGGATGAAAGTTATACAAGTGTGCTGGTCTTTCGTTCATAGGGTCGCTATGAGATGCCTACAACTCGAAGACACTTAACAACAACAACTCAAATGTTCATTCACATTTTGTTTTATAGCATTATTTACAATACCTACAATGACTCAACAAGAACAAAAACAAAACAATGCAATTGCATTCTTTCGTCTTTCTCCCCATGACTTTTATATCTGTTTATCTCTCTATCCCACCTTTTCCTATTTTCTGAGATTTATCCTTGGACAAATACTGCTCCTTAACCTTGTATGGTTGGTCACATCAGCAGTCAATGACGTCCTAGTGTTATTGTTCACCTTACGGGTCTGCTGTTTGTCTGGAAGTCAGCCCAAGGGTGAGTTTTGGTCCACATTTCCCCCTCTCCCTGTTCTGTCCATGACCCTCTACTGTGATCCCTTTTAGAGTCGCCAGCTGTGATAGCCGGACACCTTCTAGCTCTTCTTGTCTTAGATTTGTGGTTTTGTGGCTCATTAGTCCTTTGGGATATTTTTATATATCTTAGTTTTTCTTCCCTTTTCTTTGTTTTAGACAGGGAGAGACTAATAATTTTATCTTAGATGATTGCTTGAAGCTTTTAAGATCCCAGTGCTACTTGACAACGTGGGATGTAGAACATATTCGTTATGGACTATTTTATGTCTATTGACCTGCATGACTATGATACCAAGACCCTGTGACTAGCAGCTCATTACTTCTGAGAGTCAAATTTAAACCTAGTAATTCTAGGTTGGGAGTTAAACACTCATAATTACAAAGTGATTTTGTGATATGATTTCTAAAAGAATTATGTGAGTATGTGCTTATACGCTATCTAACCAAATGATATTATGTTCAGCTTTTTTCTTTTTTTTAATTTATTGACTTCTATGCGTTCTTCTTTTCATTGGGAAGCATTTAGGTATGTCCCCAGGAAATGCCCACATTAATCTTCCTAGGATGCTTTTTTGGTTCCCCGCCCCCCTTTTCCTTAGTGCTATTGTTCTTGTTGTTGGCAGCCTTTTCAGGTCCGCTTCTGACTGGCTTCTCCTTAGAGAGCCTCTTGTTCTTTGGGACAGACACCGTTTGCAGCCTCTTTAAGATCCTCTGGTTCCTCTTTGGGGAAAACCTTCCACCTCTTGGGGACAGCTGTGCTTAGAGTTGTCTCTTTAAAATCACTCCTAACAAACACCTTAGAAAAAGATTCCTTTTCCTGGGGCTTAGGGAACATTTGCTAGATGGATCTTGCATTTCATTCTCCTATAGAGCCTCCTGGGAGCTTCTGCTTTTTCTTCTTTTTTGATTTCTCACCTGCCTCCCCACATTCCTTGGGAGCACTGCTGCTGTACTCTGAAGACACGAGTACTTCTTCAAGTGCTTCTTCTCTTGTTTCTCTAGCTTCCTAGTTATCTCCATAGCTGCCTTTGCCTGAACCCTGGCTTCCTTCCTTCATAATGTCCAAATATTTTCATAGAATCTCTTCTGACTCAGAGGACAATTGCTCCTCAACTTATTCTCAAAGCATTTCCCCAAACACTCTTATAGGCACTTCGGAGATGCCGTCCATTTGCAAGGCAATGCTGTATTTGTTTGCCAGTTTATCAGGCAATGTGGTCTTTATTCTTGGGAGCTGCTCTCCACTTGAAAGCAGGGTGGAAAATGAGTCCATGGTTGAGAGAATTTCCCTTGCCTTCAAGACTGTCATGCCAGCCCACAACTCTCAATGGCAGAGAACCAGGCATCCAATGTAACTGAACTAGAAGTTTGCTCCCTTTTACTGGGTCCTGGGAATCTCTCAGACTCAAGGACTGGACATCTGACAATATGCTTCAATTCTGTAAAGATCTAGAAGCCACTAGGGTCAATGAACGGAAGACTTACAGGAGCAGATCATGGCTCAGTATAAAGACAGATACATATTCTTACTTTTAAAACTTGCCTTAAAAATGCAATATGGTGTGATGTAGAAATTCCAGGGGCAATTTGACACAACTGACATGAAATCTCAAGCCTTGGAGACCCAGTTAGAGTCCTGGTTTTGTAATTTTTTACTGCCTAATGGTGGGCAAAGGATCTAAGTTTCTTTAGCCTCAGCACCATCATCTGAATAAAACATAAACAAGACAGGAACAATCATAAGTAAGTCCATAAACTATTGTGACTGTGAAGATGCTGTAAAACTTTAAATCCATGACTCATGATAGGTGACTAGACTTCATTCATTTCCTCTCCTCCACCAACTGAGTAGCTCTCAATCAGTGCTCACCAAGCTAATTTACAAGAATAGAAGTGAGAAATGGACTTTTGTATCAGGAAAGAGATTGGTTTAGCTACTTAGGACTGGATGCATCACATGGCAACTTGTTAGGTATGCAAATTACTGGGCTCTACCCATGACCAACTGATACTAATTATTGTGGGTGGGACCCAACAATCTGTGCTCTCCAAATTATTCTCATGATCAGTAAATTTGCAACACACGGGCCTAGGGGACCTTTAAGGATTCTACTAGCTTTGGTTCTATGGTGCCAGTCTGTCCTTCATCCAACACCACTCCTCTAATAATTGTTACCATTTATGGAATGCTTCCTCTGCTGAAACATGCGAGTAAATACTATACACACATTACATAATTTAATCCTTATGCTTGTGGTTTTGGTGCTATTATCCAACTGGTGTAAAGGACGATATTGAGAAGTTGAGGAACAGGCAGACTGGGATTCCAGTCTATTTGGAGTTCTAACTACTAAGTCCTGCTAAACCAATCACAAGCGAGTGTCTCATAAGCCCAACAAGTCAATTCTAACTCATGGTAAATCCATGCATGCACAGAGAAGTGAACTTCCTTGGTGCTGTCATGGCTGTGACCTTTCATAAACATCTTGGCAGACCTTTCTTTCAAAGTGCCTCTGGATAGGTTTGAACTGCCAGCCTTGTAGCTAGTAGTCTAGTACTTAGCCATATATCACAAAGACAACCATATAAAGGGCCCATAGGGGAACTATTTGTCTTTCAAATGCATTAATCTGAATAATAAGATTTAAAAAAATGGACCTAATAAGTCTTGGCAAGACATAGAGAGGGGTTGCTGGTAACATAAGTCTTCGTAAGACTAGAAAATGCTGGGAGATCAGAGGGTTGGAGTGGTCCCCAAGGCAATTCTTATGGAAACACACTTGTGGGTAAAGTGTTTCTTTTAACAACCCCACCTGAAACATCAAGCTATAGGTAATTATTTTTTTTTCTGGCCGTAGAGCAAATGCTCCTTAGGAGAGCGAGGAGGAGCAATTGCGTGAGTGTTAATTATGCTGTGCCCATCAGCATTTCTGGGCAATAAAGCCACAGTCCTGCTACTTTACACCTTTTTTGCTGGTGACATCTGAAAAGAACATATCTTAAAGCAATATTTGTTGTCAGCTGAGCCTGGAGAGGTGGTGGCTACACATATCATTCTTTTCTGTGGTCGTGATGCTGTATAGATCCAAATTCTTGTACGAAGGGAGAGAGAGCTGTTCTATCACTATAGGGCTTTTACCTCTCGAGTGTCTGCTTCATAACACATACATCTCCAGCCCTGGCCTCATGCTATGTTGTTGTTATTTGCCTTTGAATTGGAACTGACTCATAGCTAACCCTCCAGCATGTTTTCAGAATCTGTAATCACACAGGAGGAGAGGTTGCCCATCTTTCTTCCACAGAGCAACTGGTGGGCTCGAACTGCCTGCCTTGAGTTGGCAATGCAACTGCTTACCACTGGGCCTCCAGAGCTCCTGACCTTGTGTCTAGGTACTGGTAAATGAAAGTGGGGTCTCAAGATGGAGACAGTGGCCAGGACTTCGGATAACTTGAGAAAGATGACTTCAAACCATCTCCACCATCAAAATCCCACACAAGCACCATCATTACTTTGGGAGAACAATCTTAGCAGAAACATATTAAGTTCCTCTTCCAGTTGAAGTTTTGTGATCAGAACATCACTCTTAGACAGAACATTTTGTTGTATTTAGGAAAGGAACACATGGATGCTCTAGACAACGTGTTTCTCAAAGTAGCATTTAGCACCAGCAGGATTACACCTCCCAGAACTTCTTGGAACTGCAGACTTTAGAACTGGCTCAGCCCTTCTGGATCTGAATCTGCACATCAGAATCCTTCAAAGTTGTGTGTCAGTCAAAATTTGAGAAGCTCTGGAATAGGATAGGAATAGAAGAGCCTATGTTAGGATTGGGATATCTCAATATAAGTTATTCTGATTAATTCCGTTCAACCTGACCCATGCCCTTGCCCAGAGACTCTTCTGTATGAGTCATGTTGTTTGTTATGATGATGAGTTAGGCTTTAAAAATTCAGATTAAATTAAATACTGAATCCCAAAACACTATAAATCAGTATTTTAGTAGTGTCAGTGAAATCTCATCTAGTGGTCCTTCATGGGATGGTGGCTTTAGTTCTGCTGTCCTAACGTCTCAAGCAACCGCTATACAGCTAAGATCTCAAGTGGGCATAAAGGGAGTGGGGTTGGGTCTCTAAGTTACAGGGATCAAGGAGGTCTTGCCCCGCGGACTTTGTAACGAAGAGCAGAGTATGGATGACTGGTGGTTCCAGGTTGCACTACATCAGTTTCCATGAATTAGGGCACACGCAGTCAAAGGATGATCAACCTCAAAGGAAATGGCAAGTCTTTGGGTTCCTGTGGAATGGCCTTGCTAATCACCCCTATGCTATCTCGAAGATGGAAATCTCTTTATGTCTCTTGGTGGTTGTTGTTGTTGTTATGCATCATAGAGTTAGAACTGACTCGTAGCTGAATCTTCAACGAGGTTTTAGAGGCAGTAATTCACAAAGGAGACGGTCCATCTCTTTTCTATGGACTAGCTGGTGCTTTCGAACTGTGTGCCTTTAGCATTACAACTCCTTGCCACTAACCAATCAGAGTTCCCTAAAACTCCTTGCCGTCAAGTCAAAACTTACTTCTCGCTGACCTTCCAGCATGTCTCCAGAGGCTCTAAATCACATGAGAGGAAATTGTTCTTCTTTCTCCCTCAAAGCAGTTGGGGGATTTGAACCACTGACCTCGGTTTGGCAGGGCAACTTTTTATCAACTAGGCCTGAGAGCTTCTATCAGTTTTGGGTTTTTTTTTACATTTTATTTTATATTGGTGTGCTTAAAAAATATTCGTAAACACCATGTTTCACATTATTCTTCATTCACATTGTGTTTCATACAGTCATTCCCATGCATTAGGTTTTATAAAATTAATCTTCATTGGCCTATGCTCATCATTACTCTGTCTTTACTGGTCTCTGCCAGATCTCTCCCACTTCCTTTGCCCCCTCCCTCCACCCACCAAACTCAGTCTCCTAAGGACAAACATTGACTAAGATCTTACTGTAAAAATAGAAGGATAACTAGTAAAACATGTATGGGGACCCAAAGGGGCAAGGAGTGGGAAAGAGGAGTGGGTAGGGGCAAAATCACAGGATAGCTTCTATCTCTTGATAGGGCCGATAGGCCCCTCATTTAGTTCATCCTGTTTAAAAGAAAGATTATTTTCTCATACCGATATAATACTTAAGAACTAGGGTCCCTGGTGCAGAGTGGTAGAGATTTATAGAGATTAAAATAGATAATTAAGCCTTAAATGAAATAGAATAGATATGAACTATTTACCAAAAGGAGATGAGAGAATACAAGGCAGGCAAGTATCTGGCACACAGCCTTGTCAGGTCCAGAATTTTGGGGAGAGGCCACCTCTCTTGTTTACAAGCAGGTTCTTATTGCACAAGGTTTAATTGGAATGCTGGCAAATACATCTCTTAGCAGTCATAATATCTCACCCACAGTAAACCCTGAGATTGTATCTGAATAATGAACATCAGGTGGCTGATGGAATCGTTTCTGACTAAAACGATGGATTTGTTTCTCTTACCTCCTGCTCTAAGCACTACCAAGCAATTCGATCAACCCTGTTGTTGTTGTGTATAGTCGAGCCAGATCTGATCTATATCTGACCCTTTACCAGGTTTTCAGAGACAGTAAATAGCCCATTTTTTTTAGTTTGTAAAATTTTATTTCATGTTTTGCTAGGATGTGTCTATTAAGTTTTGACCTTAATTCTTTAGCATAACACAAATTTTACACACAGGTGAAACAATAAGTAGAATGTTATATACATATGAAACTAAATAGAAAATGAGTTTACATATCATTATATTACAGTTATGTGTGGCAAAAGAATTGTCACATAAAATTAATAATAGAAAAATGCTGCATATTCCTTTAAAGGCATGTATAAAAGGATCTATTTCTATGTTTTATTTGATGTATTCTTTCTTCTTAGAAGTCCATTTTACAGATGAGAAAACCAAAGATTTTTCATGTTGAGCAATTACCAGAAAAAGTAAAGTAAAAAATAATACACCAAGAATTTGACAATAACCATAGTTTGTTCTTTTGTTTTTTAATAGTTTGTAGCCAAATCATATTGACAATATATA